>NC_081412.1:628848533-629448533 GCF_030272615.1 Cryptomeria japonica
GCCTTGTATGCTTGAGAGCTACACTCTGTTATCTTCTTGATAGAATCTAAAAGAACTTCTATCACATTATTTGATGAACCAACAATATGTATTCCGCCAGTGGGAGCAATTTCCTTGCTTGTGGTGACCTCTGGTAGGTCAGTTTGTGTTTCCATTTCTTTAAGAAAAGGTTTGGATTGCTCGGCTATTGCCGGTGGCACTATCTCTGTGTGAACCTGTTGTTGTGATGGAGCCTATTGCTCTATCTGTTGCTCAGCCTATTGCTCAGTGTTATCATCTGTCGGTTTACCTTCTGTACCATCTGTTACCGGTGGCTCATTAGCCATATCTGTTTTTCCTGTTGAGTCCTTATCTACCACTATATTGACCTTCTAAGTGTCAATGTCAACTATATATAACACTTTAGAGTTAGGATTTGTGTCCTCTTGTTGTATGTCCATACTCTCACTAGCCGGTTGATTGTCAGTGGTAACTACTGATGGAGTATCCAGAGGGGGTGGGGATAAGTTATCTATTATTTTTATGCTAGGTGATCCACCAACCTTGCCTTTTCCTTTATCCTTATCCTTTTGATATACTTTGATGGGTTTCAGGTTTCTATATTCTTCCTTATTTTCCTTCTCTACAAGGAATATGTCCCATGCATTAGTTGTTTCCTCTCCAACCTCATTCACTCTACCAACCATAAGTGCTACATGCTGATGTGCAGTTGAGAATACTAACTTGTTAGCCTCAGAGATCATATCATCTATCTCTTTTGGTGAGTTAACTGGATATACATCAAGAAGTTTTTCAATTTTTATTTTCTTATCAAGCTCTACAATAGCTTGCCTTCTAGCTTCAAGGCTTCTGAACAGTTCTGCCAGTAATTCATCTACAACTTGCATTATAAATTTCTTGTAAATGTCCAGGTGTAGGATTAAACTATTTTCAACTTTCTCTTTGTCATCAGGTGATAATGAATCATACAATGTATTGATGTTTTTTAGGTTTCCATCCTCTATTATTTCATCTAGTAGTTTGTCAATTGGAGCAATGTTTTGTTGAGTCTTCTTCTTGGGTGTTAGCTTCTTCTTTGGAGTTAACTTTCTAGCCGAGGGCCTTACTGCCTGTTGTTTTTGTCTGGTTTTTCTAGGTGAAGGTGTAGATATCGGTGAAGGTTTCCTTTTTCTCACAACTCTTTTAAATTCTGCTGGTATATCACTTTCTAAAGAAGTTGAAACCGGTGAAAGGTGAGTTTCTAGTTGAAGTGTTTCTAACTCATCTTCTATAATACCAGTTCTTTTGAGTACATCTTCCTTAATATCTTTTTCTTGCTAGGATCCTCTTCTTACTATTGCTTCAACCTTTTTAACATTTTTCTTTGATTGGATTTGTTTTTCAATGGTCTCAACACTACCAAATACCTCTTCTTTAGGTTCCTTGGGTGCTTCTAGGAGGGCTTTTGCATATGTTTCAATTATGTGATCATTAGTTTCATAACCCATTTTAGTAACCCAAATGGTTCTTGGGATAACTACCTCCATCCAAATTTCATCCTTCTTAATAACAAAGCATATTTCATCCTTATACTTATTTACAATTTCTTGTGATAATCTGACTCTAGTCTTCATCCGGGCCTTCAATGCCTGAAAGTACTCATTTATATTCTTTTCTCTGTTTTCTCCCATGTTACTTAGTAAATCAGACAGTTGTTTTCCTACTGGTATATCAAAACCAATATTTTTGTTACCGATACCGAGCACCTATTTTGTTATGTGCAACATTAAACAGACAAGTAGGTTTCCAAATCTAAATGTCCCCTTTTTGTCTTTCTTAATCTTTCCCAAGTTGTCAATTAGTTCTTCTTTCAGCCATTCACACACATCTATTTTTGTATTATCATTAACCATGTCATGGGCACTCTTTATGCATAGGCTAGAGACTAAGTTTAACCTATTTGCATGTGTGGTTTTCTAGCCTAAAATCATGCTAATGAATCTGATATTGATGTTGGTTACATCATTTACTCTCAAAGATCTTTTATCAAATGTTGGACTTGTTAGGTTAATCACTAGGTCATTTGAGACCTTCTTTGTCTTATCAGGTCTGTTACCGGTGGAAGGTAACCCTGTCATAGCTTTTACTGCCTCTTTAGTGATTTTGTGAATTGATTCCAACCAGAAGAATTCACCATGTACCCTGCTTAATACTATCCTTATAACATCTTTAGGGAAATCCGGAATAATGAGAATTTCAATGAAACCTAGGGTTTCCACTATCTTGTGTTCAGCCTTAACTTTGTTGGTTTCATCACAGATTACTGATTTATACATGTTCTTGATTTCCTCATCACCTAATTCTTCTATGTGACAATGTATGTACATTCTAGGGTCTTCAACAAAAACTACTACTTTGGGGATTTGAGAAAAAGCACCAACATTATCATCTTTCTTGGTGATCTCAGGAACTAACTGGAATACGGGTCTAGGGTGTTTAATCACTTCGACTATAGTAGGGTTTGCTATGAATTCAGGAACAGATGAGGAAGCCATGGATATAAATTCCTTTATATGCCTTAAGGATGATTGCTTGACGAATTTCTTCTCTTCTTTGCTTGAAATGCCTTCACTCAGGGATTTTCACACTCTCAAAGATTTGAATGCTTGGCGAAATGAAATTGGAGCCAAAGCACTTGTTTTATAATGTCAAATTTGTCAACTACCACATTTAATGCTTGTCGATTAAGTAATGACTTAACATATTTGCCGGTATAGAAGTAATTTCAACTTCTCACCATCAACCGAGGGAATAATAGCATATTTCACATTTGATTGCCAAACCCTCAAATGAATTTTTTCAGTTAGATGAAGAGTCTCCTGCCAGTGGAGTGTTACTCTATTCTGCCAGTGTAGGAGTATTCTTATCAACATTTAGATCTAACTTTTTGATCCATTTTTTTGAGAATTCTTGGTTTACCTCTTCAACCTTTTCTTTACCTTTCAAACTAGCACCATTGTTACTTTCCGATGATGCCTTACTTCTGCAAAATTTTGCAATATGTCCAATCTTCTTACAGGCATAACAAGTCACATTATTTTTCTAAATAGCTTTCCCATATCCTATGCTGGTTTGTGTTCTGCATTGATTAGATAAATGTCCAAATCTTCCACAAACAAAACATCTTACATTCATTCTGCAATTCTCTGAATTATGACCAACTTTGTTGCATTTTGAACATTGACCAGTGGGTGTATTGGTATTCTGATAATTTCAAAATCTACATTGGTTTTCTCTATGACCATACTTGTTATAGTTAAAGCATTTGCCATTGAATTTATAAGCATTTGGTTGTCTTACCGGTTTGTTATGATCATGTGTGTTTGTAGTACCAGAGCTTTCATCAACTTCAAAGCCAAGGCCATTAGTGTCACCGTTTGGTTTTTGATTTTTTAGCAAGTCACCAAGTTCTTCTGAGCTTTTCTTGAATTTCTCTTTATGTTGATTTGCAATAGCCAGTTCTCCTTCCAAGATACCTTTTTGTCTCATGAGTTCATTTGAGTCATTTTGTGTATGCATCAAATCTGTCTTCAACATATCATTTTCTTAGCTAAGTCTTATGTTCTCATTGGTAGCATCATTCAATCTTCTAGTCAAGTCTTCTTCATTCTTCTTTCTATCTTCAATTTCCTTACAAAATCTCATAGTCATATTCGGCATCTCATTCTTTGTTGTACTTAAATCTTGTCTTAGTTTGTTTACTAGATCATTAAGAGTTTCTTTTTCATCTTCTTCTTTCTGCATCTTTTCATAGAGTTCTCTTCTTTTATTTCTTGCTATAGTGTAATTCTCTTGAAGTGCTTGAATGATATCTTGTGGAACCTTTAGATCATCTTCAAGTTTGATATTTTTCAATTTTTCTGCATCATAGTCTGAGAGAGCTCCTTCTAATTGCTTCATCAAGTTTTCCATCTCTAGCGGTGTTAAGATCTTCCTCAAGTTGTTACGCTTCTAAAAATAGAGGACCAAGCTCTGATACCAATTGTTAGGATTCCCACAGATACTGAGAGGGGGGGCTGAATCAATATCTAACCAGATAGAAGATTTCCTTAACTTAAAACATGTAAAGCATATCAATACTGTATACCGGTAAACATAAAGTAATGCAATAAATAGAGATAACAGCAACCACATGAAAAACACACCATGACACAGTAGTTTAACGAGGAAACCCAATGTGGGAAAAAATTCGGTGGGATTTGTGACCCACAATATTCACTTATCGGCCAATAAGAGAATATTACTGCTACAAGAGGGGCCTGCACATGTAGAAAGGCCAAGTGCCTAGATCTCACTACTCAATTAGAAAATGGGAAGTCTCATTGACTTACAAAATGGATTATATAAATCCATTGTCTTGTACTACTTCAAAATAGCATCTACTATGCCAGATCCAGTACCGGTTTATAGCTCTGCTTCATACATAAACCCTTAACCTATAATTTGCATAATAGGTCTTCCTTATTTCTCCTATCTTCTTCCTTCCATCTATATATTAAATGTTCTACAATGATCTCTTATATATATGCGTCATTTTACAACTTGCCAAGTCGGCTTACAATGGTTTTACAATAATTAACAAAATATATTACAAACAAAATTCCTGTCGGCTTTTGTGCCGGTATGCTTCCTTTTACTGTCAGTGGTCTCTGTGCTGGTGTAGAGTTTGTCTTTGTTGTTTCTGCAGTTCATACCCACATGACCAAAGTTATTATAGATGGTGCAAATAATATTTGTTACCTTTTCCATCTCAAATGGACTAAACCGGTTGTCGTAGGGTCTTTGCCAGTTCAGGTTTACCCGGTTGTCAAAATTCCTCATTTGGTCACCATTTGGTCTTGGATGCATGTGTGGTACAGGATTGTCAAATCTATATCTACACTCAATAGATCTATGTCCATACATTCCACATGTGAAGAAATGACCTTCAAATTTCTTGGACACATACCTAGTATTAGTGTTGTAACTTGCATTTTTGTTAGGTTTGTCTCTACAAACATTTACGGTGTGACTAGGTTTATGTAAAACATAACAAACAAGTTTAAATATATTCTTACCGGTAGGCTTATTGACCTTAGGAGCAGATTTGTTCTTAGGAATGTTGCTCTTTGTACTGGAGGATTCACCTTTTTCAGATGTGTGAAAACCAAGTCCTGAGATATCACCCTTCATCCTTTGTGATTGAATTTGTTCTTCCAGCATGGTAGAACTTTTGAAGACCTTATCAAATTTCTCATTATCTTCAGTAAGCTATTTTGTGAGATCTTCATTATGTTTAGATAGGTTCTCTTTTAGAGATGTTGCAAGTTCAAGATCTAGTTGTAGGTTATCCTTTTCTTCTCTTTCAACAACCAAATGCTCATGCATAGTGACATTTTCCCACTTGATCTTGGAAATCTCTTGATCTCTTTCTTTGATAAGATCTTCAGCAACTCTTCTAGCTTCTAGTTCTTGACTCATGCGGATAGTGAGAGCTTCTAGCTCTTTCATCAGATTCAGTTTCTCATAGTTTAACTTTTCAACTTCCTCTGCTAAAGCATCAATATTGGCTTCATCTAAAGAACTATTATCAGATATCTCTAATAGTTGTTCAGTTAACTCTCTCCTTTTGACTTGAGAAGCTTTCAGTTTGACCTTAAGGGTTTCAAGCTCATTTTTGCTAGCTTCTATCTCTCTAGCCATCTCAAAGTAGCTCATGTCTCCCATGGTGGTTTCAAGGCCCCCATCTAAGTGATTAGGCTTCAAAGAAGTTAGGCTCTGATACCAATTGATGGACTTGAAAAGTACTGAGAGTGGGGGGGGGGTGAATCAGTGGCACCAAAACTAAAACTATTTCAAACACTAACCGATAGATGAACTTAACAAAGCTTTTAAACACAATGCATGTTGTTGTTCTCAAAAATGAGTAACCCAAGTTCAACTACAATTTATCTATGAAATAGCCAATTTAAATCAATGAAATACTTCAGAGCTTGGGACAACATAACAAGGATAAAAACCCTTCTACTCTTCAAGCTCTACAAAACCTAGGTGGGTGTACCTTTGATGCATAGAATTAGACCCATTACACACATATGACATTCTCAACAAAAAGTAGATAGATCTCATTAAGGGATCAAAAGCAAGGAGGGTATTGTGGATGGGCTAGATTTACACATACACCTCAGCTATGTTTGAGCATGAGATAGGCAGAACTAGCTACAACTACAAACATAAAAGTAAATAGATACTTGATCTTTAAATTGATGCTATGACAATCCTTCAACATTACAAAAGACTAGTGCCTTATACTAGCCATAGAATCATGCATAAAACTGGAAGAGAAATCTCAGTTGCAAGCTATTTTCAACATTAAATTTTCATGTATTAATGCCTTACATTAATACAATCCTCTGCTCTGTCACAAAATCATACTTACATATCCAATATACACATTTAAAATCATTAATGTTGGGTTTCAAGATTTAAATCCTTCCTTGAAGAATACCCAAAAGACAAACATTACACTCTCAGAGAAGACTAAAAATGACAAATCCAAATTATCCTTCATAAGATGAAACTGTATAAATCTAAATGTCATTTTGGAGACAATTTTGTGGAAACTCACACATGCCTTGCATATGTGTAAACCTATAAATTGAAACAAAGCCTACAACAAAGATAACACTGGAAACCCAAAAGAAACACATTGTCATTTGCAAAAAATGAAAAATGCCATCACTGGAACCTGCAATTTCGAATTTCTCCCTTGGAGAAAATTTCCAAAAAATTGGGAACCCCTAAAAATGAGAAGAACTAAGAATATGAAGAAAAGGGAAAAAATCAGATCTGCATCACAAATTGCCAAGTGTCCTCTTTCCCCTACTGAAAAATTATTTGCATCATGCCCCATGAAAACTTCTCTCAGAATATTTAACATGTATTGAAACTAATTGTAGAAATGAACTCTTCATTTTGAGAGCTTTCCAATGACATATAACACTTGTATATTTGGGTAAAAAATATCCCCTCAACCATTAATCTCAAATGCAAACTAGACATTTAAATTTTTGCACTTTTCACTATAGTTGGAACTATACATTTAATTTTGATTTTTCACCCATTTTGATCTTCCACATGTCTTCTTCTGGTTTGCTCGTGGATCCACCTATTCGCCACCTTACCTGCCAACTTGTTAGGATTAATGATAGTCCCAAAGATACAGAGAGGGGGGGGTGAATCAATATCTAACTAGTTGTCAGAACATTTAATCTTATTAAGTACTTTGCATTCCAAAATAGTGTACCGGTAAACAAGAATTAATGTAGTAAATATGTATAGTAAGGACAACATAGAAAGAACACTGTAACACAAGATGTTTAATGAGGGAACCCAGTGTGGGAAAAACCTCAGTGGGATTTGTGACCCACAATATTCACTCACTGGCCAATGAATGGATATTACTTACAAGAGGGGCCTGCACATGCAGGGAAGGCCAACTGCCTAGAGCTCACTATTCAATTAAAAAAGGAAGTCTCACTGACTTACAAAAACGATTATGAGAATCCAATATAATGTACTACTACAATTTAGAATTTGCTATGCCAGGTTCAGTACCGGTTTAAGCTCATACTATAACCATAAACCCTTATACAAAATTTGCCTTAATATTTGCTTATCACTTCTACATTATCCATGCTACCTCATCACAAAATGATTTACAAGATCTCATACATATATGAGTCTTATTACAATATGCCATGTCGGCTTTACAAAATATATTTACAATTAAATACAATAAACAAAATCGTGTCGGCTGGGGTGTCGGTATACATTGTTGTCGCTATCGGTGAAGTGTTTGCCGGTGCTGGTGCCTGCCAGTGATTTACTAGATGAATGTTGGGTGGCTTCCTGTAGGTTGCCATCAATGAAAACACCATCATTTCTCACTAGAGTGTAGAATACCAACAATGTCCCCCTTTGGCATTGATGGCAACACTCATGAGAAAAATCCAAAAATCTGTCCCAAAAAATAAAGTGCAAAATTTTACCAAAAATGTGTGCTCCCCTTGAGTAGACGATGTCCTCTAATGACCATTTTTCTCTGTCCACTACTCCCCCTTTGACATCAATGACAAAGGTTGTCAAAAATTGTCAAATGAGTGCAAAATTTCAACTTGAATTTTGTAACCGATTGGTTACAATCTGGAATACGTCTACTAATACCAAGTTTAGGCTCTATATAAACCTATTATTGTCCTTCATAGTTGCATCAGTTCTTTGAATTATACCAGTGAGATGATGCATATGTTCCTCCAGTGTCTTTTGTCCTTGAATTAATTCCTCAGAGATTTCTTTCTTTAGAGAGATAAGGTTATCTAACTTAGGACTTAGTTTGCACATAAGGTCTCTATCTTTTCCCTTTAACCTTTCCTTCTCTTTCTCTAACTTCTCTAGTTTTTCCATAAATCCAGCAATTTCTTGTTCAATAACTGATACAGGTTCAGATGAACCAATGATATTATCAGCTATATTATTTTTCTCCTTTTGAACTTTGCTAATTTTCTTATCAATGTCAACTGTCAACATATTTGTCTTGCAAGTATCTCTATACAGTTCTTTATGCTCCAAAATTGTTTTATTCAATGCCAGTAAAAGTGTATTGATGTGTTCCATGCACTTGTTTATTGTTTCCTCAAAGAATTTGCCTTTTTCCTTTTCCATTTTCTCCTTGAATGTTTCCTCATTTATTTGATCAACTGTCAGTATATTACCAGTAATATATTTAGACAATATGTCTAACTGACCTAAAGAATTCATTACATGCTCTAAATTGCATTTGGGTGCAATCATCTTAAGAATAGAAATTGTGTCATCAATCGCCTTATAGGCCAATGCATTACAATCTGTTATTTTCTTTATTGAATCCAAAAGTACTTCAGTCACATTGGTAGGTCTAAATTCTATTAGTGAAGTACCAGATGTCTGGCCAACTACCTTTACAATTTTTGTGCTTCCGGTGGGAGTAACTAATTTGCCTGAATCGACCTCTGGTGGGTCAGTCTGTGTCTGCATTTCCACTAGCAATGGTTTTGGTTTCTCTATGATTATCGGTTTCACTACCTCAATGTGTACCTATGACTCTGTTGATTTCTCAGTTTGTTTTTCTATGTTATCCACTGTCAGTGTTTCAGTTCCTGTCTCTATAGGTTTCTTAGTGCTTGCATCAATATTATCAGTAACCATTCCACTGTCCAATGTTTCTATTGAATGCTCAGCTTGCTCTGCTTGTGTCTCAACCCCAATATTGTTTGTCTATGTTCCAACCTCAATATTATCCATCGATTGCTCAGTAGCAATATCATTTTTCTTTTCCTATGTGTTATCCTTATCAAATACAATGTTTACTTCCTAAGTGTCAATATTCATAGTGAACAAAATTTCTGACTCAGGGTTGGTATCCTCATGTGGTGTATCCACATTCTTAGTAGCTGGTGTTCTATCAGTCTGTACTGGTGGAGTAACCAAAGGTGGTGGTAGGTTTTTAGTTACTTTAATGCTGGGTAATCCACCTACTTTACCTTTCCCTTTGTCTCTGTCCTTTTGATAACTTTGAAGGTTTTCTTTGGTCTGTTCAACTCTTCCTATTTTTCCTTCTCAACAAAAAACTATCCCACTTGTCTATTGTTTCTTCAGCGATTTCATTTACCCTACCATCCATTAGGCTCACATGTCGGTGTCCACTTGCAAAAACTGACCTATTAGCTTCACTAATTAATTCATCAATTTCTTCTATAGAGTTAACTAGATGAACCACTAGTAGTTTTTCAATTTTTAGTTTCTTATCAAGCTCCATGACTGCAATCCTTTTTGTATCTAATTGCCTATATAATTCACTAGGCAAATCATCTACAACTTCAATTAATACTTTCTTGTAAATATCAAGATGTAAAATAATGTTGTTCTCAATACTTTCTGTCTCTGCATCAGTAAATGTATTGTATAGTTTGCTAACATTAGCTAAGTTGCCTTCATCAATTATTTCACTCAATAAGTTATCCAATGGTGGTATAACTTGTTGTTTCTTTTTCTTCTTTGGTGTCAACTTCTTTTTCAGTGGTCTCACTACCTGTTGCTTCTGCCTTGGTGTTCTTGTTTTCTTGGGAGGAGGAGAGGGTATCGGTGATGGTTTTCTCTTCCTATCAGCTCTTCTAAATTTTGTGGGAATTTCACTATCAGAGGATGTACCATCCGGTGAGAGATGTGCCTCTGGTTGTAATCCTTCTAAGTCACTTTCCTTTATTCTAGTTATGCTCATGACATTTTCTTTAATTTCCTTAACTTGTTTAGATGCACTCCTTATGTACTTTTCTCTTCTCTTTCTCCGTTTCAATGTTTGTACGTCACTTTTTATTGTTTGTGCATTTCCAAAAACCTTTTCTTCTGGTTCTCTAGGGGCTTCTAATAGGGATTTGGCATAAGTTTCATTGATGTTTACATCTACCTCATATCCCATTTATGTTACCCATATAGTTCTAGGAAGAACTTCCTCCATCCATATCTCATCCTTTTTAATTACAAAATATATTTCCTTTTCATACTTGTCTACAATGCTTTGTGGTATACTCTCTCTTGTTTTCATTTTTTCTTTGTTTTGAAGTACTATGTTATATTGTTATCCTTATCAGTGCCCATACCGGTGAAGATTTCTAACAGTTGTTTGCCTACTGGTATATCATAACCAAAGTCTTTCTTACCAATACCAGGAACCTATTTTGTGAGATACAACATCAAACATACCAAAAGATTGCCAAAATGAAAAGTATCTTTCTTGTCTCCTTTTATCTTCTTCAGATTATCTATCAATTCATCCTTTAACCACTCACATACATTATTTTTGCATCATTATTGACCATATCATATGCACTTTTAATACAAAGACTGGAAACAGAGTTGAGTCGGTTTGCTTGTGTGGTTTTATAACCTAGGATCATGCTTATGAATCTGACATTCTCATCCTTAACATCATTTACTCTCAGGGATTTGCTATCATATGTTGCTCCTGTTAATGTCATGACAATATTATTAGGAACCTTCTTAGTCTTATCTGGCTTGCTACCAGTGGAGGGTAAACCAGTCACTTCCCTAACTGCTTCTCTGGTGATTTTACAAACATAATCTAGCCAAAAGAATTCTTCATGAACTCTGCTAAGGACAATCCTTACTACCTCCTTAGGAAAATCCAGGATGTCCAAGATTTCCACAAAACCTAAAGTTTCAATTACCTTGTGTTCGGGTTTTACATTTCCCTTTTCATCACAGATAACAATTCTAAACATTTTCAATATTTCCTTTGAACCTAATTCCTCGACATTGCAATGAATATAGATTCTAGGGTCTTCAGCATATGCAACACCTTTTGGAATATTTGAAAAAGCACCTAGGGAATCATCATGTTTCGCTATCTCGAGAATGATCTTAAAAATGGGTCTAGGGCACTTCACAACTTCTACAACAGTAGGGTTTGCAATAAATTTTGGAGCAGAGGAGGAAGCCATTGATAAATACCTTAAGTTGTCTGATAATGGTTTGAGTTCTTGAAAGAACTTGCTTCACTTCTTGGCCTTGGATGCCCTTGCTCGAATTTTGCGCTCTCTGAAAGTTTGAATGCTCGATGAATTGAAAAAGAGGGAAAATCACTGATTTATAAAGTCCTTTCCTCCAACAACCATAATAAATGCTCACCAGTTAAGTAAAACTTAACACATCTGCCAGTTAGGAAGAAATCCATCTTCTTACCATTAACCGAGGGTAAACTTACATGATTTTCAACTTGTTGCAATACCCATGATTTTCAACTTGTTGCAATACCCCCAAGGGTTACTTTTTCATTTGGATGAAGAGTCTCTTGCCGGTGGAGTAATACTTTGTTCTACCAATGAAGGAATAGTCTCATCAACATTCTAATCTATCTTTCTGATCCATTGTCTTGAAAATTCTTGCTTTACCTCATCAACCTTCTCTTTGCCTTTCAAACTAGGTCCTTTATTGTTTGCCGGTGAAGTCTTGCTTCTACAAAATTTTGTAATATGTCTAATCTTGTTACAAGCATAACAAGTCACATTGTTTTTTTGAATAGCCTTTCCATATCTTATGTCGGTTTGTGTTCTCCATCGATTAGATAAGTGCCCCAATCTTCCACAAACATAACATCTTACATTCATTCTGCAGTTTTCTGAATTGTGACCAATTTTATTGCATTTGGAACATTGACTGGTGGGTGCATTAATGTTTTGATTGTTTCTAGATCTACATTGATTTTCTCTATGACCATACTTGCTACAGTTAAAGCATTTCCAATTAAATTTGTAAGCATTAGGTTATCTTACCAGTTTACTGTGATAATGATTGTTTGTAGGACCAGAACTTTCTCCAACTTCAAATCCAAGTCCATTAGTGTCTCCATTAGGTTTCTGACTTTTCAGCATACCATCAAGTTCTTTTGAACTTTTCTTGAATTTCTCTTTATGTTGATTTGCAGTAGCCAACTCATTTTCCAGAATTCCCTTTTGTCTTATAAGTTTAGTTTTATCATGTTCCATGTGTATCAAATCTGTCTTCAACATATCATTTTCATGACTGAGTCTTAGATTTTCATTTCCAGCATCATTGAGTCTCCTAGTCAAGTCATCTCCATTCTTCTTTTTGTCTTCAATGTCTTTACAAAATCTTATAATCATGTCTTGCATTTCAGTCCTCGAAGTCATGTTTTCTTGCCTCATCTTGCTTACAAGCTCGTTAAGAGTTTCCTTTTCATCATCATCACTTTGCATATTCTCATGAAGTTCTTTTCTCTTATTTCTAGCAATAGTGAGATTCTCCTGAAGTCCTTGAATGAATTCTTGTGCAGTCCTTAGATCATCTTCAAGTTTGATATTCTTCAACTTCTCTACATCATAGTACACAAGAGCTCCTTCTAATTGCTTTCTTAAATTCTCCATCTGTACCAGTGTTAGAATCTTCCTCAAGTTGTTAGACTTTTGAAAATAGAGGACCAAGCTCTGATACCAATTGTTAGAATTAATTATAGTCCCAAAGATACTGAGAGGGAGAGGTGAATCCGTATCTAACCAGTTTTCAGAATATTTAAACTTATTAAGTATTTTGCATTCCAAAATAGTGTACCAGTAAACAAGAATTAATGCAGTAAATATGAACAGTAAAGACAACATAGAAAGTACACCATAACACAAGATGTTTAGCAAGGAATCCTGGTGTGGGAAAAACCTTGGTGGGATTTGTGACCCACAATATTCACTCACTAGCCAATGAATGGATATTACTTACAAGAGGGGCCTGCACATGCAGGAAGGCCAACTACCTAGAGCTCACTGCTTAATTATAAAAGGAAGTCTCACTAACTTACAAAATGGATTATGAAAATCCAATATAATGTACCGCTACAATTTAGCATCTGCCATGCCAGGTTCAGTACCAATTTAAGCTCATACTATAACCATAAACCCTTATACAAAATCTGCCTTAATATTTGCTTATCACTTCTACATTATCCATGCTACCTCATCACAAAATTATTTAAAAGATCTCATACATATATGAGTCTTATTACAATATGCCACGTCGGCTTACAAAAGATATTTACAATTAAATACTGTATATGGTAAAAATGGATAACAACAATAATGTTGGACTAAATGAATTCAACCACAAAACCCTAGCCTAACAACAACAAAGATCCACCATAACATATGAAGATTACCTAAGAAAATGCAAATCAAATGAAATCACAAAGATTATACCATCACATGTCCAATAGGGTTTGGATCTTGATTCTTCCTATCTCCATTGATCTTGCTTGATATATTTGCTCTCAGATTTTATATGTGCACAAGAGCTCAACAAAGAACATAAATGTGGTTGCAAGTAGGCTTGATTGCATATGCGAGTTCGAAAGCGTAGTTGGGGTTGAATGCATAGTGAGGGTTTGATAATGAAGGAAGCATCTCCTTATATAGAAGACACTATATAAAATGTAGGGATAAGATTGAGAGGTGTAAAAGATAAATGGTCGGCTATGATTAGAGGGTAGGTAGAGGAAATAAGAAAATAATGAAAGGGTAGGTAGAGATGAATGACATGTATCATGGGTGGAAAAGGTTAATGAATTAATTAAATAAATAAAGATTTATTTAATTAATAGAGGAAGTGGGATCAATTAAATAAATAAGATATTTATTTAATTTAGGAAAAGGATAATTTAAATAAATAAATGTATTTATTTAAATGAGAAATAAGGCTAGAAGAGGATAAATGAATTAATTAAATAAATAAAGATTTATTTAATTAATAGAAGAATTAGGCTAAAGTATTTAAATAAATAAAATATTTATTTAATTAGACAAGACAATTTTAGGTGTCTACATTTTGCCCCTCTTTGAGACAATGCAACTTGTTGCATTGTTTCAAAGAAGATAATATAAATTGATACAAAGTTGCCCCAAGATGGGAATGATATGCCCCTGCGAGAGATTGGATGAAAATGTCTGAAAAGATCACAGACAATCTCTCGATAAGAAAGAAAGGCTAGAAAAGACTGACTGGATAGGATAGAGTGACAGAGTCATGAGATAATGAAGACTGACTCGAGAAATGAGGGCTAGGGCTGGGGCTAGGGAAGTCTATAAAATAGACCACGAGGGGAATACATCCTCATTGTCATCCACACATCCAAGAGATCAGAGTGCAGAGAGAGAATAGAGTAGCGACAGTCAGCAGCGATGGCATTGGTTCACAGATTTGATCGCGTTCGCCAATTTCAGAGGCCAGCAGATGCAAGAGAGCCGGTAAGTACCACAAAACCTCCTTGTACTTTGTTGCAATGAATATTTTCATTAATGCATGCTAGGTAGAGTAATAAATGTGTGTTTAGGTAATGTCAAAAAATGTCAAAAATGTGTAGGCGCGTCTGCATCATGAATGTGCATTTATGTCTTCTAGTCCAAATCAACAGTTCTGTGATGAAGATACGTTGTCAATTGGATAAGCTACTAAGAGGATACACTCAATAAGGTCCTCTAGGGAAGACTAGAATAGCAGATAGGGCTAGGATTGACAATTTTGTGATGGAACATACGTTGCCAATTAGGAAACTACTCAAGAGGATACACTCAAGCAGAGGCCCTAAGATAAGATAGATCGAGGCACTTTGTGATGAACATGGAGTACCAATATGAGAAGCACTTTGTGATCAATAGGTAGTGCAAACACTTATTACTTTGTGATGAACAAGGAGTACAAAACACGCAGTACTTTGTGATGAATAGGGAGTGCAAAACACGTAGTACTTTGTGATGAACAAGGAGTACCACTAGGATGGAAGCAACACTTTGTGATGAACAATGAGTGTCACTAGGATAGATAGCAACACTTTGTGATGAGCAGTGAGTGTCACTAGGATAGATAGCAACACTTTGTGATGAACAGTGAGTGTCACTAGGATAGATAGAAACATTTTGTGATGAATAGTGAGTGTCACTTTGACTGACATGATTTCTTTGCTTGACTGCAGGAGTACTTACCTATGCTGGAGTCACAAGAGAGATTCCCGTCGACTCAGAGGTTATGATTGGAGCTGACATTTGAGGACCGAGCTTCCATTGAGGTTATGGGTCTGTGATTTATTATGTATGTGCCTAAGTTTTGGGCGAACACAGGTTTGCTGACTGCATTAGCTGAGAGATGGCATTCAGAGACATGCACTTTTCAGTTGCCTATGGGTGAGATGACAACCAGCTTAGAGGATGTGTACAGGATATTATGGATACCGATCGATGGGAAGTTGATACCCTACGATCAAGACGAACATAGGGAGGCCCTGAGATGAGTGTTCCATTATCTGGGATTGGAGATGAGGGTTGGACACATGGCATGGGACACCATGACATGGATAGGATTAGCACTACCACTAGTGTTGGCAGAAGTGATCAATGGGTTCCTTTGTTTGGATAGGGTGACACAAGGGTTAGGTGTAGCCATATGTATTTTAACATCATTATATCATGACACTTATGATTTTTGATATATATATGAGATGATTCATCTTTGTGGCAACTATATGCATGTGTACCTATGTGATGCTTATGATATGGATGCAAATATGTACATGATGAAATGCAATATTTGTTTTGTTCTTTTATGTTTTTAATATGTTATGCCATTGCAAATGTGAATGTATGAAATGCAATTGATTATTTACATGATAAGAATGTAAGATGTGCTAATATGTGTTGTGTGCAGGATGTGATGCAATTGTGATATCTATATGTATGTATGAAAATGAGATATGTGGTAATGCAGGTGCAACTACATGAAATGTAGATATTTTTGGTGTGTCATTATACTCAGTCATGTGATAGCAGGCTACACGAACTCAAGAAGGATGATGGAGGTCAATCAAGAAATGGGGAAGGAAGATAGAAGATATGAAAGTGAAAGAGCTTCTTGTGCGTTATCATCATTGAGCTTTATTATGGCAAAATAGGTAATGACAATCGAGGCATATGTTCGACCCAGAAAGTCATTGTACCCGTTTTCATGGAGATAAGATAGTTGCAAACAAGGAATGCCCCAGTTCATACAAGACTCTTAGTGTCCTCATATCCTTAGACAAGTCATAACATTACTAAGAGACAATCCACAGACAACAAAGAAAAATAGGTGACGATACCCCATCCTCGCCTTTCTAGTCAAAGGCATCCTGGAGATAGAATCTCTAGTCCGAAACATCCTGGAAAAGCTAAAAGACATGTCACCAGAAAGTTAAAATAAAAAGAAAACCAAGACTCAACACAAACATCCACTGTAGTCCTCAAGTTTAGTGTCTCTTGTCACTTGTATAAGTCTATTTGATTGTGGTCACAATGTTTACTTTCACAAAAAGGATAGATAGCACTGAACCATATGTTATCTGAGGTTGTTGAAAGATTTGATTTGTTGAAGTCCATTGTTGCTACTGTGTCCCATCTGAAACTGACCGAATCCATGAAAGTGATACTTTATTGTAGAGAAGACGTAACTTTATTGTGGATTGTGTGTGGATAGACCGAAGGAAAGTGGAAGAAATTGTACTCCTCAAAACATTTGATGCTCTCAGTTCCACACCCATCACTAGACGTAGGATTTGCCTTAGCCATAGATAGGATCTGATTTATTATGGATGGAAAGGTTGAAAAGGGATGTTATTATGAATGGCTAACCAATCTTAGGTAGATCAATAACAAGCCATGATGGGAACATGTAAGTTTATTATGAATGAATAGGTTGTGAATGTGTGCAAGGTGAAAGATGAAATGGAATCCTGAAGGAGGGAGGAGCAATGTCCCTACACATGGCACCGGTGACCCAGTTTTCACCATGGTACTTGCCTAGGGGGCCACCAAAGTGGTTTTCACCATTGGACGAAAATGTTTTTTTTTTACTTTTTTTTTTGTGTGTGTCACAAGGCGCCTGTTTGCCAGGTTTTCACCAAATAACGATTTTTTATTTTTATGATTTTTTTTGTATTTTTTATTTTTGATTTTATTTTTATTTTTTTTGAATTGGGATACTCTGAAGAGCTATGTGTAAAACCTATGAAGGTGCATGTTGTTGATAGGATCCTCCAAAGGTTCACCCTCTGTGGTTGAGAGTTGATATGCACCAGATCCATATGCTGCTATGATGATGTAAGGACCAAGCAAGTTCAGTTCAAACTTGCCCTTCTTCTCTTTGTCTTGCTGATTTTTAGGATTTTCTCTGAGAACTAAGTCACCCACCTCAAATGTGTGAGGTTGAACCTTATGATTGTAACTGCAATGTTCCTTGACTGAATGATGTGTAGCTCGATTGAGTGTCTTCCTTGATGAAGGAACTGAGATAGAATTACTAGTGTGTGGACTACTGAGGCCCATATGCGTGTCACCTAAAGAAGTTTGGGAATCCCTGATAACAAAGTCCTTCAAGGAAGCTCCATTAAAGGTCCAGGATGTATCGCCAGAAGGGAGAGGATGTGTGGAACTATTAGATGAGTGATGAAGGCTTATGATTGTGAAAAGAAGTGAAAGTAGGATGACATGATGGAGACTTAGGATCAACAAGTATGCTTTTTGATTTGAAATTTTAGAACTTTTGCCCTCAGTTATTTTGATATTAGGGGAGATCAACTCTTGTTCTTTTTGCTTCATAGAATTTTTATCCTTGACTTTGATTTTTGTGGAGTCTAGTAGCTTTTGATTTTGATTTGGACTAAAGGACTTTTCTTTAGTTTTTACTTTTGGATTTTTCTTTTCAAATCTTGATTTTTGATCCCCAATTAGTAAGGGATTTTGTAATTCTTGTTGATCCAAGTCTGGAAGTGGAGTGGAAAAGGAATGAGCAGATGAAATGGTAAGGCTATGTGAGCTCTCAAGAGGGTTTGTGATACACTCAATAGATTCTTCACTAGAACCACTCTTAGGACTACTGATATCAAGAGGTGCTTGCACCACTAGAGGAGATTTGCATTCAGACTTAATAGCCACAACACTAGGTGGTTCATACCCAATTCCTTGATATTGAAAATTATTTATAGATTGTTCCTGTCAACTAAATCTCTTAGGAGATAGTGGGAGTTGATCATGATGAAAGATATACTCACCACATCCCATGTCTTTAAACTTGAACTTTTCTTTGATCTCTGCTTGTTTTGATGTAGAAGCTTTCAGGGATTTAGGATCAACATACGCTGATGATGGAATAGCTTCTCGATTGATTGGTATTGTTATTTCTGATCTAGGTTGAAGATTGTTGCAATATATGAATGGATTTGGGTCAGCTTTGACAGCCACTTCAACTCCATTGTGTTGAAACTTGATACATCGATGATATGTAGATGGTACTGCGTTCATCTCATGAATCCATGGACGTCCTAGTAATATATTGTATGTGAGATCGAGGTCAAGGACTTGAAAAACTACATCCTTTGTAACTGGTCCAACTCTGAGAAGCAAGGTGATTGTGCCTTTGGATGAACGCTCTTTGTCATCATATGCCTTGATGGTAATTTAGTTTGTAGATTTCACAGCTTTATCTGAATATGCCAATTGTTTAATAGTGCTCAATGTACAAATGTTTAGACCTGCTCCTCCATCTATTAGGACTCATTTTATTTGATGTTTGTGTAGGAAGGCTTCAATGTGTAATGGTGCATTATGTGGCTGACTTATGGAGGCATCGTCAGCTTTTGCGAATGTAAGGGAGTGTGGAATGGAAAGGTATCCCACCATGGCTTGAAACTGGTCCACGTTCAAATCAGTAGGAACAACAGTGTCTCTCAAGATTTTATCAAGAATGGCTTTATGTGCAGGGGATATGCGTAAGAGCTCAAGGATGGAGATGAGCGCAGGTGTCTTCCCTAATTGTTCTACAAGGTCATACTCAAGCTTGGTTGATGAGGAAGTAGTGTTTTTAGCTGGAGCACCTTGCAGAGTGAATTTACCTGGATGAGTTGTGACATTACATTTAGAGGTAGGTTTGGAAGAAGATCTAGTGCCTTTTAGGACAATCTTGGGTCTTTAGGTATAATTCTCAGGCATTTTGTCCTTGATGATAATGGTAGAGACATAATTGTCCATCGAAATATGATTGATAGTTGAATCATAGTTATAGGATGCTTTGGTATAGTTGGTTTGGTCATCTGTCGCTATAGCTTTTCCTTTGTCATGTTTTGGGAATGGTTCCTTAAACATCTCATGTTCTTGATTGGATGAATGTCCTTCAATCTCAATATCACAACTATCAATAAGGTCTTGTATGATGTTCTTCAGTTGATGACAATTTCCTATTTTATGACCTTTGCTCTTATAAAATTCACAATACTCATCATCATTCCACCAATTTGGTTTAACCTTTGGTTCATATGGAGGCAGATCAAGAAATGTGATTATCTTATTTGCCACTAACTTTTTGAAAATTGACTCAAGTGGTTCTCCCAATGGCTTCGTGACTTTGAAGTTGTTTGAGTATTCACCTGATTGTTAGATCTTGATCCAGAAAAAATGATTTTTGGTCGTATCGTATTGGCATCAACAACACCATCATTGAGTGTGTTCTTGTTTTTATTCTAAAATCTTGGCTTGTCTTTTCCTTTAAAGTCATCTTTGTTTTCCTTGAATATCTTAATGACTCCTTGTTCAATTAGGACCTTCTCTATTGCTAAGCCTTTTTCAATGACGTCTTTGAAGGTGGATAAGCAAGCTTTTCTCAAGTTATAACCAATGTCCTTGTTAACGTTTTGGGTGAACATTTCCACCATTTGTTTATGTGGAATTTCACAAGAACATCTGCTAGCTAGATTCCTCCATCTTTGTAAAAATGATGAAAAAGACTCTCCATCCCTTTGCTTGGTGTTGCACAAAGTAGTGACTGATATGTCTGTCTCTATGTTGTATGAGAAATGTTAAATAAATTCCTCTACTAAGTCAGCCCATGACTTAATTCCAGGTGGAAGTTGGGAGAACCATTCCATAGCTTGATCACCTAAGCTTTGTGGGAATAATCTCATCAAATATGTCTCTTCTGCTGCTACCTCAATGGAAGTTGTGAAAAATTGTCTTATATGTGCCTTATGATCCCCTTTTCCTCTGTACTTATCAAACTTAGGTGTCACAAAGTGTGTAGGAAATGGAGGCATTTGAATGCTTTTGTCAAATGGATAGGGACATATGTCTCTCATTGTGTAAGTTGGCTTTGGTGTATTTATGTCCTCCATTTTCTTTTGTAAGTCCTTGATTTGTTGCTCCAAATTGTTCTTCGGTGGAGACCGACTTCTTGGACCATACCCCATGCCTGAACCACTGGGTGGAGGAGGAGCATGTTGCATATATGGATGATACTGATCATACACTTGTTCATATGGAGGAGGTCTATAATGATGCTGCGTATATGGACCACTTGGTATAGAGTCATGGTGAGGAATGGAATATCTTCTTTGTCCATGTATACCCTACTCTATAGGCATGTCATGAGTTTTTTCTAGTGTGTTTCCCCTAAATTTGATGCAAGGCTTCCTTGTGTCCAAATTTTGAGCATGCCTTTGAATATCCAATTGCTTTGGTGGTTGATCCTTAGAATTGGTATGTGATTGAGCATATTTTTCTGCATAAGACCTCCATAATGGTCTGTGAAGGTGAGTATCATATGTTTGACCATGTGTGTATGGGACCTCTGGTTTTTCAAACAAAGATGATGGTGATTAGGGCACAAGATGTGGTCCTCTATTGCCTCCACTATTAGGCCTCCTTTGATCCATGTTGGAGTGAGATTGTTGCAAAGGTCAATTTTCCATTATTTGAGACATGTCAAAATCATGAGGGATCTTGGCTCCACTTTGTGCCATCACTTGTAGAAAGTATTGTCTATCTCTCCTCATTATTTCCTTAGCCAATCAATTGAAATGGGGATTCATAATGGTGTCTTCCACTTCTGTTGAATGTATAGAAAAGTTGTCCTTATTTTCATTGTGTGTATCAATGTTGTTTGTAGTGTCCATGTTCTCAACATTTGGAATGTTTCTATAAGCATCCATGTCAGGTAATTTAGTATGATCAGAATTGAAAATGATATCATTGTCATATTCATAGACACTCATGTTTGTGGACTCTTGAGCCTCTTTATCTTCTCTCCTAGATTTTTGGGAATGAGTTTCAACCATGAACTAGGTCTTGACCAATATGTGTGAGACTAGATGAAAATGGAAAAGAGTATGGAAGACCAAGAGTTGGATGGAATGTAAATGAATCTCAGGTTTACTTGCAATGTCCAAAGTGTAAGACCAAGTATGTATGTAGTATAGTAGGTGTGACTTCCAAAGAGATGATAGTTTCTCTTGATGAGGTAAGTTGACCTTGACTCTAAGTAAGACCAAATGAGACCCAAAGGTGATAGACCTTGATGAGGGACCACTTAGCAAAATGTTGTTGTATGTAGTGTGTTGACAAAGTAAGATGAGGACAAGCAAGTGACCTTTTGACTCAAGTTTAGACAAATGTGTATGTAATGCAAGGTGTAAAGCAATGATGGACTTTGTGAGACCCAAAGACAGGTTGAATGCTAGATGAAAATCTAGAGAAATAACTTAGGAAGCTCAAGAATTCTGAAACTGATTGGTCTTGTTTGTTGGACTATAAAAGTTTTCAATCCTAAACACAGACATGCCTATATACTTCACAGACATGCTTAAATGACTCAGACACTATTCTATCAGACACAGACGTGCTTAAATGACTCAAATGCTATTTCGTCAGTCCCCACAAAAACTCCCCATGGCGAACTTTGTATCTCTACTAAGAACCATATGTGTGTGGGCCGCTACCAGAGGTCCGACCTCCTACCCCAACAACTAGAAGGATTTTGGCTTCTAAAACAAAAAGGTGCTAGTAAGGGCATCTGCTCATGTGGACATACATGCAGCACTTTCAGCTCTGTAAATGCAGAAGGCTCCCAGCTGGTAGAGGTTACGCCCTACAACTGATCAAATAAATTTGATCAAACGGGTTTATGTGGAGACATAGTGTCGGTATGAACTAATCAGCACACGTTATCCATAGTTTTCACCATGAATACAATTGTTTATAGTGGTTTGGAAGAGGATGGATTTTCCTCGCTACCACCTGGGTCGTTCTCTCCTCACTAGTAGTCTAAATGACCACATGGGGAGACAGACCCTCTAAAGATGAAACAAAAAGAGCCTATTGCTCAAGACACAAAAGATAATGGTTCAATTTTAGTTTACCAATTGAAGTGTTTGCTAGTCTATGAGAACAAGGCACACAATAAAGATAAAAAACCCTTGCCAAGATTCTACAGCAAAGATTTGTTAATAGTTTGGATTGTTTCAAATGATCACCCCTTCCTGCAAGCACACAAGTTAGGTAAATTTTAGATCCCAAAGACTTTGTGAAATAGGGGCATTCAACAATGTGTTTTTTTGACCAATTCAAATATCTGATTCATCATAAAAAAAGACCACCTATAAAATTTCAAGAGATTTCTAGAAATGTAAGAAAATCCAAAAAATTTGCTAATTTGCTCCAAAAATTAATTTTTTATGAAAAATCATAAAAAATTCATATAAAATGCAAAATCGATCCAAAAAATCTGAAATGTTTACTGGAGAGTCCTAATGGTCTTCCAAACCTGCATAAAAAAATTTCTGCAACAAATCCAAGCAGTTTGTGAGATATGAGTAAAATAATGCAAAACCCTAATTTTCAAAGATCCAATTTTTGAGGAATGATTTTGTATCAAATTTAAAATCACAAAGAATAGATCCTATTTATAATTCTTAGAGATTTCCAAAAATGTAAGAAAATTCAAAAAATTCGCTAATTTTCTCTCACAATTAATTTTTTATGAAAAATTATAAAAAATTCATATAAAATGAAACCTTGATCCAAAAAATCTGAAGTTTTTATTGAACACCTCAGATACGTTTTGTGACCCATAAAAACATTTTGATGCAAAAATTCAAAGCCGTTTGTGAGATATGATCAAAATAAGGAAAAACCCTAATTTTTAAAGATCCGATTTTTAGGGAAATATTTTGCATCAAAATTAAAATCACAAAGAACAGATAATGTGTATAAATTAGAGATATTTTTAAAAATATAAGAAAATCTGAAAAATTTGCTAATTTGCTCTCAAAATTAATTTTTTATGAAAAATCATGGAAAATGCAAATGTGCTCCAAAAGTTTTGAATTTTGGATTGAGAGCTACTAATACTACCCTTAGCCTGCAAACTAAATTTGGTGAAAAAATTCTTTGTCGTTTGTGAGATCAGATCAAATCTCTCCAAGATCTTGATTTTGTGTCCAAAACCCTAGCTGCACAAGTTTATTCTCCAAATTGTTTTATAAAACAACAATATAGGGTTAGAAAAACCTGCAAAAAACACAGATCTAACAAAAATCCATGTCCCATGGGCCGTGCCAAAATGTATATGGTGAAAATGAATACAACAATATTTAAAGGCTAAATGGATTCAACCACAAAACCCTAGCCTAACAACAACAAAGATCCACCATAACATATGAAGATTACCTAAGACAATGCAAATCAAATGAAATCACAAAGATTATACCATCACATGTCCAATAGGGTTTGGATCTTCATTCTTCCTATCTCCATTGATCTTGCTTGATATATTTGCTCTCAGATTTTATATGTGCACAAGAGCTCAACAAAGAACGGAAATGTGGTTGGTTGCAAGTACGCTTGATTGCATATGCAAGTTTGAAAGCATAGTCGGGGCTGAATGCATAGTGAGGGTTTGATAATGAAGGAAGCATCTCCTTATATAGAAGACACTATATCAAATGTAGGGATAAGATTGAGAGGTGTAAAAGATAAATGGTTGGCTATGATTAGAGGGTAGGTAGAGGAAATAATAAAATAATGAGAGGGTAGGTAGTGTATGAATTAAAAGGTGAATGACATGTGTCATGGGTAGAAAAGGTTAATGAATTAATTAAATAAATACAGATTTATTTAATTAATAGAGGAAGTGGGATCAATTAAATAAATAAGATATTTATTTAATTTAGGAAAAGGATAATTTAAATAAATAAATGTATTTATTTAAATGAGAAATAAGGCTAGAAGAGGATAAATGAATTAACTAAATAAATAAAGATTTATTTAATTAATAGAAGAATTAGGCTAAAGTAATTAAATAAATAAAATATTTATTTAATTAGACAAGACAATTTTAGGTGTCTACAAATACAATAAACAAAATCTTGTCGGCTGGGGTGCCAGTATACATTATTGTCACTATCGGTGAAGTGTCTATCGGTGTTGGTGCCTGTCTGTGATTTACTAGATGAATGTCAGGTGGCTGCCTATAGGTTGTCGGTAGGTTTCCATCAATGAGAACACCATCATTTCTCACTAGAGTGTAGAATGCCAGCACAACTCACCTTAGGCCTGATCCACCACTAGACTTTGGCCGCCTTGTCACCAAGTTGCGATGAATAACAAGCAAGAAGTTTCCCATCGTGGAACAGCGACCACCATTGGATCCTTTGAAACTTTCTCACCCATTAACTCACCTTTTTATTGTAAAATTTGGTTGTCTTGGGATGCGTTCTCACTTGGGATTGCGTGTGTGCGTGAGGGTCCACTTGGTCACCACGCCTTGTCTCTTGTCAAAATCCTTTAAGCTTTAGATACTAGATATGTGTGTGGCTTTATATTTAAATACAAAAAATGTCCTCCCCAGAACCAATGTGGGATAATGCTCCTCTCATGCCTGTTGATCTGCACTAAAGCTCCCACATTTCACATGAGATTTTCCAACATACTAAGCATGGTAGGGAGGATGCATGTTTTGGCTGCATCATTTGGCTTTATACCTGTCAATTGCATTGCTTGAAAGCTTCATAAATCTTTTAAAACCCCAATTTGGCGCCCAGGTAAAAATGCTTTACACGGGCCAATTGCATTTGTTGAAAGTTTCTAACGCCTTCACCTCAACATTTCTCATCTACAGGGGAAGATGTTGGAAAGGTCGCGATGGGGAGGAGACTTTACACTAGCCAATATGCAGTTACTTGAAAGTTCTTAAAACCTTCACTTTTCCAACCTTTCACTTCCACACGAGGGGAGGATGTTGCCAATGTATTTGTTTGATAATTTCTTCAGCCTTTTCAACGCCACACTGGGGGGATGTTGGCCTTGAGCCTGCGAATTAAATTTACTTGAAACTTTCTATGTTTTTTTAAGTAGCCACGCCGCACCCACGCACAGAAAAGGAGAAAGATGGAGAGGTACGTGAGGGGAGGATGTTTGCTTCATGCCCAGCAATTGCATTTGCTTGGAATTTTCTATGTTTTAACATCTCCAGTTCTATTTCCACACACTTCACTACTACAACAAAATCATCATCATAGACTTCTAATGGTTAAGGCATTTTTATTTTATTTCTTTCACATGCCTGAACATTAGAGCACTTAGTGTTAGGACCTAGAGGCAACTGAGAGGGGGGGGTGAATCAGTTGTCTATTAATTTCAGCCCAAATATAACTTAATCAAACTTGATACATAATACTGATAAACCAAACTTTATGTCAGGTAACAATATACCGGTGACTATGCAGAAGTCACTGAACATGCCGGTGAACACAATGTGCTAGCTCAACATAACCAATGTAACCATAAATCTCCAGAAGGATAAGTGTTGATAAGTGTTGACATCAATGACAAAAACAATACAACAAATCCATAATACCAACAATCTCCCCCTTTGACATTGATGGCAACACAAGATAGAAAAACATCCAAGTGCAAAAATTAGAATGCCAAAAACCAAAAACCAACCATCTCCCGAAGAGATCAATTACTAGAAATCAAAATACAAATTCAGAGAGTAAGCATCTCGCCCCCTAGGATAATAATTCCTAAGTACAAAGTTTTTCCATAGATATCTCTCCCCCTTTGACTTCAAATGCCAAAGCAATACAAATACCAAAACACAAAACCAATTAAAGTAACCAATAGATATAGCCAACTACTCCCCCTGAGAAGTAGCTCTCCTCCATCAAAGTCATAAAAAGGTTTCTCTATTAATTTTTGTCGGTCTGATGCCAATCTCTAACTATCTAAGTCTCTACCAGTGAGGGTATTACCCCAAGCTACTCTCTGAGATATTTAAAGGTTTCTTTAGGCAAAGGCTTTGTAAAAATATCTGCAATCTGCTCTTTAGTATTCACATATACCAATTTTACTTCCTTTTCTTCAACATTCTCTTTCAGAAAATTGTATTTGATAGAAACATGTTTAGTTCTAGAGTGAAATATCAGATTCTTTGATATATCAATTGCTGCTTAATTATCACAATAAATTATTATAGGTTCTTTGCATTTTACCTTTATGTCCTTCAACATTTGCTTAATCCATAATACCTGAGTACAATTAGTTGTTGTTGCAACATATTCTAATTTTGTTGTTGATAGTGATGTACAACTCTGTTTCTTTCTCAACCATGAAATCAATCTGCTACCAATAAATAATGCTCCTCCAGTGGTGCTCTTTCTTTCATCTACATCTCCTACCCAATTTGCATCAGTGTATGCACATAAGTCAAAATTTTCATCTATAGGATACCATAAGCCAAGATTTGTTGTGCCTTGTAGATACCGGAAAATCCTTTTCACTGCTGATTCATGATTTTCTTTAGGATTAATTTGAAATCGTGAAATAATACATAATGCATTCATAATATCAAGTCTTGTTTGTGTCAAATATAGTAAACCTCCAATCATATATTTGTACCTTATCGAATTAACAGGAACTGAATCATCCTTTAGTGTCAATTTATCAGTTGTACTCATAGGAGTACTTACCAGTTTAGAATTTTCCATACCAAATTTCTTCAGTAGTTCTTTCAAGTACTTTGTTTGACATATGAATATACCTTTATCAGTCTGTGAAATCTACAATCCTAAAAAGTATTTTATCTCCCCAATCATAGACATTTCAAACTCATCTTGCACCTTATTAGTAAAATCCTTACACAATCCATCTTCTCCTCCAAAAATGATATCATCAACAAAAACTTCAATAACCAAGATGAAATCATTAGTCACTTTGAAATATAAGTTGTTGTTAGCATTACCTTTAGTGTAACCAAGTTTCAAAAGATATTTGTCCAATCTAGCATACCAAGCTCTGGGAGCTTACTTCAATCCATATAAAGCTTTCCTTAATCTGCAAACCATATCTTTGTCATTTGTCAAAGAAAATCCATTAGGCTGCTCAATATAAACTTCCTCTTCAAGATCACCATTCAAAAGTACACATTTAACATCCATTTGATATACTTTATAGTTCTTATAAGCTGCAAATGCAAGAAATAGTCTGACTACCTCAATTCTAACTACCAGTGCAAAGGTTTTATTATAATAAATTCCCTCTTTCTATGAATATCCCTTACACACTAATCTTGCTTTGTTTCTGATTACCTTTCCATCTTCATTAATTTTATTTTTGAATACCCATTTAGTTCCAGTTACATTTTTGTCTTTAGTTCGGGGAACCAATGTCCATGTTTTATTCTTTTCAATTTGTTTCAATTCATCTTCCATAGCTTTAATCCAATATTTATCTTCACATTCCTCAAAAATAGATGTTGGTTCAATTTGAGAAATTAAATATACCTCTTCATTTGTGAGTCTTCCTCTTGTCATTACACCTTGATACTTATTCCCAATTATCTGACTTTCAGAGTGATTCAGTCTTACAAACCTAGGTTTATTCACTTGCTGCAGTTCTTTAGTCACTATGGAATTCTATGATGATGCCAGTGTGACTGGATCTACATTCTGTACCGATGCACTCAGTGTAGGTTCATTTATGATCATCTCAATTGCCAGTTCAAAATCTACAGACCTTGAATTACCTCTAAAGTGTTCATCTATCTTCACATTTTCACTCTCAATTATCTTCTGCAATCTTTTATTAAAACATCTATATGCCTTGCTCTTAGATGAATAACCAAGAAATATTCCTTCATCACTTCTAGGATCAAATTTTCCAACATACTCATGTCTCCTAATATAATATTTTCTTCCAAATATTCTGAAGTATTTAAGAGTAGGAGTATTACCAAACCATAGTTCATGAGGGGTCTTACCAGTTTCACCTTTGATGTGAACTCTGTTGAAAGTGTAAACCATTGTATTCACTGCTTCTCTCCAATACACATGAGGTAGGTTTGCTTCTAATATCATGCTTCTATCTACATCCAGAATAGTTTTGTTATTCCTTTCCACAAATCCATTTTGTTGAGGTGTCTAAGGTGCCGATAGCTATCTTTTGATTCCTTTAACTTCGCAGAATGTATTAAACTCCTTAGATGTGAATTCACCTCCTTGATCTGATATTCAACATTTGATTTTCTTACCGGTTTCATTCTCTACCATTTCCTTGAATAATTTGAATTTCCCAAAAGCTTTTAAAACTTAGTATGAATTAAATCAAGAACATTATTGGATTTCTTTGGAATACTCTTAAAAGTTGTTCTAACTTGCTTTCCCATTTGACATTCCTTACATACTAAATTATGAGGTTTTACAATCTTAGGTAAATCCCTTACTGCCTTAGTTGTACTGATCTTTACAATGCAATCAAAATTCACATGACAAAGTCTCTTATGCCATAACCAACTTTCATCAATATGTGCAATCAAACATGTCTTTTCATTCTTATTCAAATGAAAGATATTACCTCTGGTCTGATTACCGGTTGCAATCCCCAAGCCAGTTTTGTTCATGATTTTGCATTTACCATTCTTGAATTGTAACTAAAATCCCTTTTCATCTAATTGACCAACACTCAAAATGTTATGCTTCAAACCTTCAACATAATAAACATTGTCAGTATTGTGCTTACCATCAAAAGATATAGTGCCTTTTCCTCTGATCAAACAAGATTTATCATCCCCAAATCTAACTAGACCTCCATTGTATTCCTGAAAAGATAAGAATTTACTTTTATCACGAGTCATATGATGTGAACATCCGAAATCAATGATCCATTCATCATTTTCTTCAATTTTATCTGCCAGGGCCTACTCTATTGTTGGAATAGTAGGTGTTGGTTGATCCTCTTTTATTGCAACAAAAGCCCATCAATTGTCTATTGGTTCCTCATCAGAATCATCTGTAACTCCTTCATCAGCATAGTAACATGATTTGTCTCTATTCTTCTTAAATCTGTATCTCTGATATTCAAGGTTAGGCTTATATGTTCTTTTAGCTTCTTCTTTCAATCTTGCATGTCTATCAGGACATCTAGATACCATATGACCAACTTTATTGTAGTTAAAACATTTAAATGGTGCTTTACCTTCATACTTACTTCCAACTGGGCCTTTAGGCATTTTCCTCGCAAATAGTGATTCAAGTTCTTCTAGTTCTTCATTTTCCCTTCTAATATCTTCAAGTTCTTTTGCATAAAGTGCTTTCCAATCAGATTTCTCAGATGATGATGATGATGATGATTTGAAGGCTAAATCTATCTTAATTGTAGCAACAAGACCAAATTCCTCAAGCTCAAATGTTGAAAGTTTTCCAACCAAAGTATCTCTAGATACTGATGTATTAGGCATTGTTCTCAACTTATTAATAGTAGTTACTTTCATTTTGTATGTTGGTGGCAATGCTCTTAAAAATTTAGAAACAAACTCATCTTCACTTAAGGATACTCCACAACATTCTATACCCAAAATAATTTCATTAACTCTTTCCATAAAAGAAGAAATTCTTTCATCTTCTTCCATTTCATATTTTCATACTTGAACCGGAAGCATTTCAGTTTTGCAATTTTGACAGTGGTATCTCCTTCATTCAATGTCTCCAATTCATCCCAAATAGCTTTAGCAGTAGATCGGTCTAATAATCCCATGATTTTCTGATCTGACAATGCGCTCAAAAGTGCTTCTCTTGCTTTGCAATCATTCTCCTGATCTTTACCCAATGTTGGTGGATTAGGTTGATTCAGTGTATGACCAACATAGTCATTCTTTGTAACATCCCATATGTCTCTTCCAATGCAATTCAGATGTGTCTCCATTTTGATCTTCCATATACCATAGTTAGCTCCATCAAGTTTCAGACTTTCCTTCCTAAAAAAGTTAGTTGCCATAGAATCTCCTCAAGCTGTTAGACTTCTACAAAAAATAGGACTTCGATCTGATACCAATTGTTAGGACCTGGAGGCAACTGAGAGAGGGGGGGGGGGTGAATAATTTGTCTATTAATTTCAGCCCAAATATAATTTAATCAAACTTGAAGCATAATATTAGTAAACCAACCTTTATGCTGGTTAACAATATACCGGTGACTGTGCATAAGTCATTGAACATGTTGGTGAACACAATGTGCCAGTTCAACATAACCAATGTAACCATAGATCTCTAGAAGGATAAGTGTTGATAAGTGTTGAGATCAATGACAAAACCAATGCAACACATCCATAATACCAACACTTAGTCAACTCTAAATTTAAACATAAAGGAAATAGAGAACACAATTTGCCCTATTCACATTTGTTATTAGTGGCCTTCAATGCTGAGTATATAGTACCATTTGATTGCAAATTCTCTTCAGTTGGATCTAATTTTTCCCATCCATAAGTTCAAGAATAAAGTTCTTTATATTAACATCAGGCTGAAACTCTAACCACCACTTATGGTCTAGTGAGAAGCTAGGGTCCATACCAATTTAATTAAATGCAATCACATACAATGGAAAAGAGATTTATTTTAATAATTCAAAGATCCAATCTCAAATAGAATATATGGGTAACACTGAAAAAATGTGTAAAAGTCGCGATATCTTATATGAATCCCACAACAGTTCAACATAGCTTGGCAATTAGATATTGGCAGCAAGTATTTGAGACGCTTCTTGATGACCTTTGAAATGCCTCAGGACACCCTTCATATACCTCTAGAATTGATCGGCATAGTTTTCTGAACATTGAAGCTCAATCTGCAACTATCAGACAAATGTGTCACATTTTCAGATTTAAATCCAAAGAGGCATTTCAAAAACTGGTCAAAACACCTTTTTGGACTTCACAAACTGATAGGCGTGTACTCTGATATGTTAACTTTCATCCTGCAAAACCATTCCTCATAATGAATCCCATGTGGTGAGATATTAATTGTTGAAGTTGATTAAATGTCTCTGTCAGTATTTGAACCTTATAGAATCCAAGTGCAGGGACCTCAAAGTGCATGCATTAAAAATATCAAATGGTCTCCGTGGATCCCCAAATATGGGGCATAGATAGCTTGAAGTATAGAGAAGACCATGGAATGTTCAGTTTGACCAGAGAGATAATAGGGTGAAAATGGTGAGCTCATGAAAATAGCCACTTTAACAGATGAAAGAATGAAATTGCAGAAAACTGAGCAAAATGGCTCAAGAAACTGTCTTGGAAAACTGATCAAATGGATTGGTAAGGGCTTCAAACTGGAAACATAGGTTGTCTTTCATACTAGTAGTACCCTGGAATAAATATTTTGATATAATACTCATCGGGGCATTTATTACATATATGCAAAGTGGTGCTTTGACTAGTTGTTAAAACAAGGACGTATGCAAACAACACAAACTGCAAATAGATTGGGCTTACCAAACTGAGCAAATAGATTCGTAGGGACTTCAAATTTGGCATATAGACACACCTATATGCATACAATTCAATGCACTTTTAATTTCAACATGATGATCTACTAGTCATAAAATCCAAAGCCTCAAAGTAGGCCACATAGTAAAATTTGAATCTGTGCATAGAACAACTTTTAGTCCACCCCTTGAAATGGGTACTTGATAGAATGATCTAGACTGAAATTTGAAAGTTGTAGAACACTGCATAGGCTAAATGAAATGTGTACAACAATTTTACAAAGCTTTACCTCTTGATAATCAACTGGCTCCATTTTACATGCCCTCAAAGTAGGCCTCTCGGGTTAATGAGTCAAGAGCCATTCTGAAAATGTAGGAGCAAAATTTTGAAATGGGCCTCTCAAATTCCTCAAATTTTATGAGTCCCAATAGTGGCACTGACTATTGATGGTTTATTGCAAGATCAACACAAGAATCTAGAGTTTTTGGTAGAGCAGACCACCCAAAAACAAATCATTTATTTTCCTCTCAAAAACACGGGTTCCTTATTCTACCCAAATAGTAGGGTACTTATTCTCAACAAACCACACAAATGAAATCAAAGAGACTATACAAAGATCCAATTTATTTACATATGGCCTCGGGCCATCAGATCTGAAATGCTTACCTCTATCAAATACATGATTCTCATTTCCATAAATCAAGGGTAAGCTAGAAATTTCATTTACATCTGACTGATCACAAATGTTGTTTCTTCTCATCAGCTCATCACATAAAAGATAATCAGCATGTTCATAATCATTCAATCTTTGAAAAACAAAACCCACTTCAAAATGTTGATCATCAAATGACACATAACTGTCATATTGTTTACAATTATTTCCCAGCTGAAAAGAAAAGTAACCCAACTCCATCGGAACACTGGGAACATCAGGCACATGCTAATCACTAATTTGCAAAAGAGGAAAACATTCATCTTCAACCTTGGCTTGCAAGCTAGAAAGAAACATTTCCAAATAGAATGACTGCACTTCATCTTGTTGATCACAATTTCTATCAGCACTTTGCAAACATGGAAATATATCATCAAGTAATGGTTCATTAACCATTTGTAAATCTGGGAAAACAACTTTAGGTTTGTCATTCCTTTTAAAAACAAGATCCACACAATGCATATTAAATTTTGAGTTCATATCAACATATGAATCCACATTATCACATCTATCAACCTTATATGCATTTTCATCTTGTCCACCATTCAAATCAAATATAGGGAATTTATCAATATCATATGTATCATACTTCACACCCTCAAAAATATCATCAGTATCAAAACATATACTGATTGGGTATGAGAGATTGGGGAAATTTTTGGATGCATACCTCTGAAGATCAACAACTAAGAGTTCTAAGATTTTTTCACTACTTAGTGAACCTTCCCCTTCATTTTCATTTTCCTTGTCTTTACCTTCTATGCTATAAACATTGTCCCAATCTGATGCAAACATTAGATCTTTCATGCTCATGTCTTTATGCACATTTATTTATCATTACAACAACTTGCATCTGCATCATAACCTCTATCATGCTGACCATAAAGTGTTTCTATATGTTGCAACATAGCTATATAACCTTGGTTCCAAACACTTTGTGGATTAAAATTAACAACAAGATGATCTATATTATTCAAATTTGAAACCTCAACAGGCTCATGATTATTTGAACAACAACTTATGTTCTCACAACTTTCTTCTTGCTCTGAATACACATTTGCACTATCATGCTGAGAATAAGAGTCATCTTTAGCATCATAAGAGATATCTCCACTCATGGATTCATCTCCATCATTATATTGAATACTATGTGAATTTTCAGATTTATTCACTTCAATCTCATCTATCCATTCTTTAATATGTGCAAAATTTCTTCTCTCAAGGTTGTAGACCAATTAATTGAGTCGAGCTCATCAAGATATAAGAATAAATCAATCCAAAAAGACTCATCGGGTCTAACATCAACTAGAAGCTCATTTATTGCAACTATAAATCTTTCATAAAAAAACATATGATGATTCTTCCTTCCTCTTCCCTAATTTCTTTCTTAAAAATAGGATGAATTTATCTTGGATCTTTTGAAGATATATTTCAATCTCCCTTTCAATTTCTTTCAGATTTGACAAAGGATTTTTAGATCTACGAACCACATCTAGATCCATCAAATTTGAAACATCTACTGAACCATTACTTGGACAATGCATCTTACCGTTTTACAAACACTTTGCAAAACACATGCAGTCATTAGCTTCATAACCGGACATACTTCTCACAATATTTTTGATTGAAATTTATTTCAATGAAGTATGTAACCTTAAAACCAACATTCTTTTTCCTGGTGACTTGCTTCCCCCTATAAGGAACAAATTTATCTCATAAAATTTTTGAGGAATGCCTGGGTATATTTGCTGCTGCTATTCACTTTACTTCTGACTAAAAATATGAAGAGGACCTTCACATCTAAGGTTCAATCTTATAGAGTCGCCACCTCCCATGAGGAGGAATACAATTTAACCACTAATCTTCACTCTGAAACACTCTCAGATTTTTGGGTCATACCACATAGCAGAGTCACATAATATTTTTCACATTTCATAGCAATAAAACCTTCCAAGATATGCACTTTCAGATTTTTAAACTTCTAAAACTCTTCCCCAAATTAATTTTGTCTAGACTCATGGGTTTGACTGCAATCAACAAGGTGAATACAACTTCTCTCAAGCTTACTGAAAATGCAATTATAAAACACTCTTAGTCCCCAGCAACATCGCCATTTTTGTTGGTGACTCAAATGGGATAATCTCAACTATATATTAAGCAATTTTTTCTTACCCAAAGATTCTCAAGAGTTCATTCTTCCCCAACAGAGTCACCATTTTTGTTGTTCTCAAAAATGAGTAACCCAAGTTCACCTACAATTTATCTATGAAATAGCCAATTTCAATGAATCAAATACTTCAAGGCTTGGGACAACTTAACAAGGATAAAAATCCTTCTACTCTTCAGGCTCTACAAAACCTAGGTGGGTGTACCTTTGATGCATATAATTAGACCCATTACACACATATGACAACATCAACAAATAGCAGATAGATCTCATTAAGGGCTCAAAAACAAGGAGGGTATTATAGATGGGCTAGATTTACACATACACCTCAGCTATGTTTGAGAATGAGATAGGAAGAACCAACTACAACTGCAAACATAAAAGTAAATGGATATTTGATTTTTAAATTGATGTTCTGACAATCCTTCAACATTACAAAAGACCAATGCCTTATCCTGGCCACAGAGTCATGTATAAAACTAGAAGAGAAATCTCAGTTGCAAGCTATTTTCAACATTAAATTTTCATGTATTAATGCCTTACATTAATACAATCCTCTGCTCTATCACAAAATCATACTTACATATCCAATATACACGTTCAAAATCATTAATGTTGGGTTTCAAGATTTAAATCCTTCCTTGAAGAATACCAAAAAGACAAACATTACACTCTCAGAGAAGATTGAAAAAGACAAATCCAAATTATCCTTGATAAGATGAAACTGTATAAATCTAAATGTCATTTTGGAGACAATTTTGTGGAAACTCACACATGCCTTGCATATGTGTAAACCTGCAAATTGAAACAAAGCCTACAACAAAGACAACACTGGAAACCCAAAAGAAACACACTGTCATTTGCAAAAAATGAAAAATGCCATCACTGGAACCTGCAATTTCGGATTTCTCCCTTGGAGAAAATTTCCAAAAAAATGAGAAACCCTAAAAATGAGAAGAATTGAGAATATGAAGAAGAGGGAAAAAATCAGATCTACATCACAAATTTCCAAGTGTCCTCTTTCCCCTACTGAAAAATTCTTTGCATAATGCCCCATGGAAACTGCTCTCAGAAGATTTGACATGTGTTGAAACTGATTGTAGATATAAAATCTTCATTCTGAGAGCTTTCCAATGACATATAACACTTGTATATTTGGGTTAAAAGTAACCCCTCAACCATTAATCTCGAATGCAGACCAATCATTTAAATCTTTGCACTTTTCACTATAGTTGGAACTATACATTTAATTTTAATTTTTCACCCATTCTGATCTACCATATGTCGTCTTATGATTTGCTCACAGATCCACCTATTCACCACCTCACCTATCGACTCACCTTAGGTCGGACCCACCACTGCACTTTGGTCGCCTTGTCGCCAAGTCGCAATGAATAACCCGCGAGCAATTTCCCATCGTGGATCATCGACCAACATTTGATCCTTTGAAACTTTCTCACCTATTAACTCGCCTTTTTGTCACAAAATTTACTTATCTTGGGAAGCATGCTTACCTAGGATTGTGTGTGCACGTGAGGGTCCACCTGGTTGCCATGCCTTGTCTCTTATCAAAAGCCTTTAAGCTTTAAACACTAGATATATGTGTGGCTTTGTATTTAAATACAAAAAATGCCCTCCCCACAACCAATGTGGGATAACGCTCCTCTCATGCCTATTTATCTGTGCTAAAGCTCCCACATTTCACATGATATTTTCCAACATACTAAGTGTGGTAGGGAGGATGCACACTTTGGCTACATCATTTGTCTTTATACCTGTCAATTGCATTGCTTGAAAGCTTCATAAAGCTTTTAAAACCCCAATTTGGCACCTAGGTAAAAACACTTTACACAAACCAATTGCATTTGTTGAAAGTTTCTAATGCCTTTCACCTCAACGTTTCTCATCTCCAAGGGAAGATGCTGGAAAGGTCATGATGGGGAGGAGACTTTACACCTGCCAATATGCAGTTGCTTGAAAGTTCTTAAAACCTTCACTTTTGTAGCCTTTCACTGCCACACAAGGGGAAGATGTTGCTAGTGTATTTGTTTGATAATTTCTTCAGCCTTTTCAATGCCATGGAGGGGGGATGTTGGCCTTGAGCCTGCCAATTGCATTTACTTGAAACTTTCTGTGTTTGTTTTAGTCACCAGGCCACACCCACGCACAGACAAGGAGAAAGTTGGAGAGGCATACGAGGGGAGGATGTTGCCTTCATGCCCAACAATTGCATTTTCTTGGAAGTTTCTATGTTTTAACATCTCTAGTTCTATTTCCACGTAGCCCTTTCTCCTTCCCTACTTCTACAATGGAATCTTCATCATAGACTTCTAATGGCTAGGGCATTGTTATTTTATTTCTTTCACATGCTTGAACATTAGAGCACTTAGTCAACTCTAAATTTGAACATAAAGGAAACAAAGAACACAATTTTCCTTGTTCACATCTCTTATGAGTGGCCTTCAATGCTGAGCATATAGTACCGTTTGATTATAAATTCTCTCCAGTTGCATCTGATTTTTCCCATCCATATGTTCAAGAATAAAGTTCTTTATATTAACATTAGGTTGAAACTCTAACCACCACTTATGGTCGAGTGAGAAGCTAGGGTCCATACCAATTGAATTAAATGTAATCACATATAGTGGCAAAGAGATTTATTTTAATGATTCAAAGATCCAATCTCAAATAGAATATACGAGTAACACTGAAAAACATGTAAAAGTTGTGATATCTTATATGAATCTCACAACAGTTCAACACAACTTGGCAATTAGATATTGGAAGCAAGTATTTGAGAAGCTTCTTGATGACCTTTGAAATGCCTCAAGATACCCTTCATATACCTCTGGAATCGATTGGCACAATTTTCTGATCACTAAAACTCAATTTGCAACTGTCAGACAAATGTGTCACATTTTCACATTTAAACCAAAAGAGGCATTTCAAAAACTAGTTAGAACACCTTTTTGGACTTCACAAATTGATAGGCATGTACTCTGATATTTTACCTTTCATCCTGCAAAACCATTCCTCATGACAAATCTCTGGTGGTGAGATATTAATTATTGAAGTTGATTAAATGTCTGTCAGCATTTGAATCTGATAAAATCCAAGTGCAGGGACCTCAAAGTGCACACATTAAAAATATAAAATGGTCTCCATGGATCCTCAAATCTAGGGCATAGATACCTTGAAGTACAGAGAAGACCATGGAATGTTCAGTTCAACCAGAAAGCTAATAGAGTGCAAATGGTGAGCTCATGAAAATAGCCACTTTAACAGATGAAAAAATGAAAGTGTAGACAACTAAGCAAAATGGCTCAATAAATCATCTTGGAAAACTAATCAAATGGATTGATAAGGGCTTCAAACTAGAAACATAGATTTTCTTTCATACTAGCAGTAACCTGGAATTAATATTCTGATATAACACTCATCGAGGCATTTATTACACATGCAAAGTGGTGCTCTGACTAGCTGTTAAAACAGGGACTTATGCAAACAACACAAACTGCAAATGGATTGGGCTTACCAAACTGAGCAAATGGATTCATAGGGGCTTGAAATTTTGCATGTCGACACACCTATATGCATACAATTTAATTCAATTTGAATTTCAACATAACAATGTATTGTTCATAAAATGCAAATCCTCAAAGTAGACCACTTAGTAAAATCTAAATTTATGCATAGAACAACTTTCAGTCCACCCCTCGAAATGGGTACTTGATAAACTGATCTAGACTAAAATCTGAAAGATTTAGAATACTACATAGGCTAAATGAAATATGTACAACAAGTTTGCAAAGCTTTACCTCTTGATAATCAACTGGCTCCATTTTACATGCCCTCAAAGTAGGCCTCTCAGGTTAATGAGTCAAGTGCCATTCTGAAAATGTAGGAGTAAAATTTTGAAATGGGCCTCTTAAATTCCTCAAATTTTATGAGTCCCAACACATGCAATCCAAAATGATATAAAAACATCAACAAAAAGTAAAGCATCCACCATAACACAAGTATTTGTACGTGGAAAACCCAAATAGGTAAAAACCACGGTGAGATGGAACTCACAAGTTAACTATCTCCAGTAATAGATAACTGACCAGTTAAGGTCTACAAAGTGCTCTTCTAGGAGAGAATCTTGTTAGAGATCCCAAATCTTGATTAGAAGCTTATACCTTGTTAAGAGTAGTACCCTGTTAGGAGTAATCTTGGTGGAGGATTTCAGAATCCAAACTAATGGATCACCCTGTTAGAGGATTTATACATTGAAGCTTGTTAGAGCTTACCCAGTTAAGGGATTTGATTCTGCTGTAATTGTTAGAGAACAATAGGATATGTTTGATCTATTTTGAGTAGCACAATACTTGCTTGATCAGATCCTTCTAAGCACATTCAACACTGCTATACAACACACTCTTCATCTTAACACTTATTGCTCTTCAACAAAATCTTTCGCTCTTCATGCATACCATCATACATACATAAATAATTTACTGAGATGTCGATATATAGACATTCAAATTTCTTGTTGGCCTAAGTAAATCATAACACAATTTCCTAGGTGTAGTGTATCTGGCCAAGTGACCATAACTCATCACAAAAATTGCCGCCAAGTAGTCAGTGCTGGTAACTCATCACAAAAATCAACAAATACCAGTTTGAGGAAAACATATGAACCCTTATCCTTGAATCTCCTCTTGATCTCCATCTGGATCTTCATCTTGATGCCGACTTAGTATAACCATGGGTTGTCTCTTATGCACATATTGGTTAACACAAAGTACCAGCTAGAGATTAACCACTAAGTATACCAGTTGACAGTGTAAACAATTGAAGTTACATCGGTAATCAATATAATCATATGTATCTATGAGTGTTTCATCAATGACAATATATGATGAATAACAATCATCATCGAGCCAACAAGAGGCACAAGCCCAAACTGGAGGATTTTTGGGCAAACCTCCAAGATATTTCTAAAGTAAGGGAAAATAATTATAATAAATTGTTTGTACCCCAAATAAGGGATTTTGAAATAGAAACTAATCTCCATAAAGACCCGAGGGATGATGAATATTTACTGGACTCTTCATACAAAGAGAAAGAAATTGATAAAAGGGCCCTCTCCCCTATAAGGTGGTTCGCACATGAAAATCTGAATACAGACAAAGTCTCCCAAGCCATCATCAATAGGACCAAAGATTGGCTCAGTTTAAGGGCTAGGCTGAGTTCTTCAAAGGGGAAGCAAAAAGAGTCCACCTTAGGTGTTCCCCAATCAAGGGGTTATAAGGAATATGCTCACAAGACAAGATCGAACTCAAGGAAAAAAACATCCACGAACTCGGATGATGCACCTAGACCTGAAGATAGCACTAATGACTTAATGGAAAAGCTTCATATGCAGATAAAAAAATCTGAATTGTTGAAGAAATCTATAGACCTTGGAGTAACCAATGGACTAGGAGCTATGCCACTCGCTGAAGTTCTTCCACCAAGGATAGTGGTGCAGGAGCACCTAGTCATGCTTTACTCTGCATTTTTAGTATTTTCATGCTTAAGTGTTTGTAAGTCTTGTAATAGGTTTTTAATGTTGTAATAGGTTGTTTTTAGTCATTTCATGAGTTTTTGATCTCATTTTGTGTTTGAGAGATCATTTTTTGCTTCTTAGGGCTTGAATTGTCAATTTTGTGCTTCTAGGCCTAAAAGGGCTAAAAAGTGGAAAATTTCCTTATAGGATTAGGCATGCTTAGGAAAGAATTGAAACATGTTTAGGAAGTTTTTTTAATCATTTCTAGGTGACTTTGGAAGGTTGGTTGTGTTAGGTTGCTCAAATTGCCATTTGGAGCAACAAAAGTTGTCATTTTAGACACTTTTTTGTAAAAAAAAGACAAAAATGCCTCATGTCCATACATGACTTGATAAATACCTCCAAATAATATATATATTCCTCCCTCTTCTTTGTATAGAGTTGGATTTTGTACTTTCTAACAAAAATCAATTGAAAGGGCAGCAATTTCATGTTTTTCTCTCATATTTTGACTCCATTTGTACAATAGTCCATATGGGGACTCCTCATTTTTGTACTGTACCTTTTGGAAAGTGATGTTAATGTATATTCAAATCTTTCCATGTAATTATATTGTGATTTTTGAGTTTGGAAGCTGGTTGTACAAAAATAGTTTCATTTTTGCTCTTTGGCTGCCCTGCCAAGGGTTTGGGCCCCAAAAATGCATCAACTTGTCTAAATCTAGGTTTGGGCTCCCATGGATGGACTTAGACAAGTTTTATTGCACTTTTATAGTGTAAATATTTCACATTTTTTCTAGAGCTGTGAGAAAGAAGAGTTTTTGAGCATATGCTAGGCAAATTGGTGATGGATTTGGCTAGCAATGTGAGTAAGACCAAACTTGTTTGTGCTCAAGACCAATTTGAGTAAGAAAACTTGAGGAAAAGTTCTACACTATAATTTAGTGGGTTTGGGATTCATTTGGAGTTCCAAACAATTTACTTTTCATCTTGCAAGTGTGTGTTAACTTTAGTTGGCAGCAAGCATACACTTTCCAGATTTATGACAGTTAAAATTGGTCTCGGTGCAGAGATGATAATGTTTTATTGCACTGTTGGATCTTCATGAATTTTGAATATGTTTATCTTAATCAAGTTTTCTAAAACTCCATTTAATAAATTGGACTATGTGTTTTTGGTTTAGAAGTTATTAATGTTTGAGTGTGTTGAAGTAGTGGTTGGCAGTAAGTACCTAGTTTTGGGGAATTTAATGTATTTTTGAATCCAAAGTTCATTGATGACCATATCCATGCTTGGGGATCTTTTTACAAGTGATAAAGATGTTTCTTGTAGGTTTTTACATGATTTGGTGAAGTATTTCATGGGTTCTAACCCTTCAAAGTGTAGAAAAATAGTGAATTAGCAGCCACAGTGCATTTTAATAGTCATTTTATTGTTGTATGGCAAGTGTTTGTTATAATGTCATGTAGGGTAGTGTTGAATAAGTGTTCTAAATGATGTGGTAGAAGGTATACAAGAGTTTAGAAGCTTGGTGTGGTATTTGAGTAACTTGAGGAAGTAAACCAGAACAATGTTGCATAACACACAATAGGGTGATTGTTTGAGCAGTAGTGTGGGTGTTGGGGTTTGATGTTGCCAAACACTGATTGAAAACATAAGAAAAGTATATCCTTGGGTCCACTTATCAAATTAGACCAATTAAAACTGATTGAGTAACTTCTCACTCAATCTCCCTATCAGATAGCTATAGGACAGACTGCAACAGAAGGTACTCAAGAGAAAGAAGAAGAAATAGAAATAGATGAAGATGCACCCACTCGGCCTCCTCCGACAATTGTAGCATAGGTCGCAGTAACCACCACCCCTATACCACCACTAGTTGATACAACCACAATGCCACCTAGGAAACATGCATTTAGGTCTACCACTGAGAATGTAATTATCAGAAATATTGAATCGAACTCTGACCAAGAAGAGGAACAACCTCAGAAACAGTAATCACTTGGAGGGGAGAAATAACCAAGTGAGGTGGAATATTTGTTGAATGAAAGATTAGTCTTGACCCCTCAAGACCAAGAAAACCTCCTTAAGGATATAGCTATTGGATAAGGTATAACAGAAATAGATAAGGAAGGAAGGACATTTGGTGAAGAAGTCAGTGGTAAGTTGGGAGAGTTTCACAAGGAGAAACAATTAAATGAAGATGTAGCTCTCTAGGTCGGTCCTTCTCATCGAATGACTTCACTCCAAGGATACAGAAGCACAGGAGCAGATGATGAGGGTGAAGTAGAAGAATAGGCTGACATCCATATTGTAACTACTAATGTGGTACCACATGAAGGTGACAAGGACAAAGATGTCCCACAATGGCTCGAATTCACCTTTGAGAGGAAGAAAAGAAAAGTAGAGCTATCTAAAGTTACACTACAAAAAGAAATCATTGAGGAACCAAGAAAGGTCAAGAAACCTAAGGTTGTACATAATTTGTTGAGAACAGGTTCTGGTGAAGTGGTTGCAGATGTGGCAATTCCACTTCACATAGAGGGTCAAGCCTCCCCGAAATACCAAGTATCTCAAGTAAAATTGGGAAAGAAAACAAAGTGGGAAGATTTGGATACTTTCGAACTATTCACCAATGTCGTCTGGTGATGAATAGAGAAAGAACATACCTCCCACACAGAGCTTAAAGCATAGCTAGAGTATTACAAGAAACTACTGGTAGAGATGGGCAAACCTCTAGATTCCTACAGAAATGGCAATCTACCTTCAACCTCTTCACTTCCAAAAGAAGAGGTAAAAGCATTAATAGTGGTAAGACAAGTGGCCATTGCAGCAAAGTCATGAGCCCAAATAAATTCTTCCAAGATCAGCTTATTTTTGTAAAATACTATGAAGGAGTATAAGGAGGTGGTACAGGTGGGAGGAGCATTAGCTTCTTCTTCTTAGTAATGGGAGTGAAAGCTCAAAATGTTTAGTAAACAGTTCTAGATATTAAGTAAAGTTTTGCACCTAGGAGAAGAGGTAACAATAGAGGAAGACCTCTTGGGTGGTGATAGTTGTAAGAACTTGCAATCTTACGCATACATTTTGGAACTAAAGATCAAGATGCTTCAACAGTATGTGAAGGATGTGGAAAACGTCTGAGTTCCTCTCCTCAAGGTAGTTTTGAAATATGAGGGTTTTGTAAAGAATCTACTTGGAGATTTTGGATTAGGGATAACTGATACAGGGGTCATGAAGGAAGAGCAAGTATTGAGTCAATGGGATGCATATGAGGCCCAATATTTGGGATCTCTAGTTTAGTTCAATGTCACATTGATGGATAGATATACTTACTTAATTACATAATGTCAAGAGGAAACATAAACAATAGCGTAGTTGGAGAAGAAAAGAGAGAAGGTAGAGGAAATTTTGAAAAAGTATAAATTTAGAATCAAGCATGTTGTTTATTCTCTTGCTGAAGAAGTTGCATGTATCATTAATACTTATAAATCTTTAAAAAAGAAGTAGAAGATGAACCTATAGTTACTAAAGATAGAAGGATTTATGAGAAGAGATTTTGCATGACTACTCCACTGGCACTCCGATGGCAGCTCCAACTCATGTTCTAGTTTTGAATAAAATTATGCATGACTACGAGAGCCTGGCTCATACAACATTCTCTTCATAGTGCTCACTAAACCTCTATTTCATAGTAGTTAACTGTAGTCTAGAGGCAGAAAATTGCAAGTTAACTATGACTCCTTGTTTTGAGTTCTTAATTTAGATTAGGTTTATTTCCTAGAAAGTAGGGTAGAAAACTCTATAAATTGAGAAGTTTGATTCATTTGTAAGGGTCCACAAGTTGATGATTTGAGGCCCACTTAGAAATTTTAGATTATTTTGTAGATTGTTATGAACTTAAGTCATTTTTGTGACACATTCTTTGAAATTAATACAAGAAACAACTTGTAGATTGCCCGATCTATGCATATATTCTACGAAATTATTCTTTTTGATTTGGTAATATCTATTATTTTGAATTAGCAATGTGTTCTGATCTTCTGTTTATTGCTTTATGAATCATATTGCACACATAAGTGGTGTATGAGAATTATTGAGGTAGACAGTATTTTAGGTGATATTATTTCCATGAGTCTCTGAAGTTGCTGACTTTGTAGGTTTATTGGAGGACCGTTGTTGAATGCTAATTTGGATAATATTTGATAATTTTGGATTGTAGGGAACTAGTTGAGTAGTTTGTTGAGTTGTTATTGAATTGTTTTCATTATTGTTTTCTCATTTCCCCATCTCTTGCAGTTTATTTCTAGAAGAATCTTAAAACCATAAAATAAAATAAAAGGAAGTGAAGTTATTAACAATTAGTGGGATTTAGTTTTAACTAGGAGACCCCTTAACAGGTACACCCACATCAACCATTGGCTGCCCATCACCGTCGATACCCGATTATAGAGACCTTGGAGTGATTAGTTCCCCAGAACTTATTTCTTTTTAGGAGAGGTGGTGAGTGTTCACATTGGCTACCTGACTGTTAGCTAGTGTGTCAAAATAGTCGTCAATAGGTTGGTTCCCTAAAATCAAGGGTTGGTGCTCCTTGGGTTGCTGCCCTAAAGCAGGGGTGGTGCTCCTTAGGTTGGTGCCCTAAATGTTGTAACCAAGTGTTTCATTGTGAGGCTAGATTGGAGCAGTAATCGCCAACAACATTTCTCACCGAGGTTTTTCCCATGTTGGGTTTTCCTCATACATCTAGTGTTATGTGATGTCCCTTTTGTGTGTTGTTGAATTTGTGTCATCCTCCTGTCTAACCAGTATGTTTTCTTTATGTTAGATCTGCTAATTGGTATAAACACATAGGATAGAAAAGGGTAAAGTTTGGAAATCAATGATTCACCGCCGCCCCTCTCAATGGCTTCTTGTGTTCAACAAAATTTTTAATTGAATAGAATAAAAAGATTCTACATTATTATACTAAGATTCACAATATTTCAAAACATAACAGTTACATTCGTTCAAAGACATATACTAAGATTCACAATATTTCAAAGTTTGGAAATATTGTGTCATCCTCCTATCTAACTGGTATGTTTTCTTTATGTTAGATCTGCTAACTAGTATAAACACATAGGATAGAAAAGGGTAAAGTTTGGAAATCAATGATTCACTGCCACCCCTCTCAGTGGCTTCTTGTGTTCAACAAAATTTATAATTGAATAGAATAAAAAGATTCTACATTATTATACTAAGATTCACAATATTTCAAAACATAACAATTACATTCATTCAAAGACATAATATCCACAGTAATGTGCGTATACTAGTTTGCATAAATCATATAAAAAATATATAGAAGAGATAATCCAAATAGAAAAACATTCAACATAAGAAGAACAACTAATTCATCAACCATAACTTAAATTTTATGATCTATGAATCTACATTCAAATTTCCTTTCTTCATATTCATTAAAAAAAAGTCTAAGTACATGGAAAAATATCCAACAATATCCATTCCACAAGAATCTATATAACATTAATAGATAACCTTGTAACTATCTTTAAAACTAATGACCTCACCAAGATGACCATTTTTAAAAGCAATTAAAAAGGTTCTAACATGAATTAAATAAGATAGCAACCCTCCAGAGCCAATAGTTTTTTAGCAACCCCACCAAGAAAGAAATAAAGAAAAGCAATAAAATGAGACTTAAGAAATGACAATGGCCCCTCCATATTTAGCTCCTCCATGTAGCATTATTTGTGGATCCCTCTTCTATCACTCTTCCTTGCACCTTTGATATATATGCCCTAGATTTGAAAATAATTAGAGTAATTGTTCCAGCATTTGGGTTGGCTGTATTAGTCACCCTTAACTTATAATTGTTCAACTTTCAATCTACCACTACAACCTTTGGACATACATCATCAATCTAGTTATTAAATCTTGGAGGTAGGTTGCTAGGTTCTTTACAGTCTCCAGTGTCCTTTCACTCACCGTCTAAATAGTCATTTCTACATTTATGTTTTACCTAAAGCTCAAAATCACACCCATAGTCCTTTGTAGTTTATCTCCATCTTCCTCAAATATGTTTATTTCAAGAAAATACAAGTGACTCATTAAATCCTTGATATTTAGTTGAAATTATGCTATGGTTGACCTTGTTTGGGTATCCAATTCATCAATTAGGGAAATTTTCCACTCCAACATATTTACCCATGAGTTTGATTCATTTTTGCCTTGATTTCTAATTATCCCTTCATTAATCAAAATGGTCAAGGGAAACTTTGAAACTTATTGCAACTCATGAAGGATCCTGAACAAACTATTTTTCTCTCTTTTTTATATTTTTTAACTCATTGTACCGAGCCTTAATTTTATTTGATACTAGAGAATAAGCTCTCATAAACTCTTCTATGCATACTATTGTATCCAATACAACTTTGCTAGCCTAATTATCTATGGTGAAATTGGCAGACTAGTTCCTTTTCATTTTCTTTAACTTACTGGGGTCCAACCCCTCAATAATAATATTTTCAATTCATGACCCATAGTTGATCATTTGTTTGTAAAATGGATTCGATGGAGGAAATTAGAGTGCTCACCTAATTTTGTAGCACCAAATTCATTTGTACTCCAAGGTTGACCATTTTTTATAGAATGCCTATAGAGAATTTAGTGTGATAAAAGTTCCTTTGACTATAGCTGGACCCATATCTACTCTACTCAAATTGAATTTTAATTTTGTGACTTCATGTTCCTTTTTATAACTAATGGGGTCTACATTCTCCAAATGTTTGTGGATTGAAATAGGGTTAGCAATAATTTTGGACATTCTCCTAGCCATTTTGGGTGTGGGACTTGCTAGGAATTGCATGCAAAAAATATCAATTATATGCAAATAAATATAAAACACAAAAATAATAACAATGAAGAGACAATATTTAATATGGTTCACCCAATCTTAGGCTACATCCACCAAATAGAGAGTCCAATATTATTTTCCAATAAATCAAAACTGATTAGAACCAGCAATCCCCTTGCAACTCAATACCACTGCAAAATGCTACAAAATTCTCTATAGAAAACCCCTAACCCTTAGTCTTTTTATCACAACTTATGTCAATTATAAATTAGGGCTAAAAAATGTTAGCCAATAAAAAAAATAACACCCGATGCCTCTATACAAAAATAAAATTCTTTTTGGTATAGCAGGTTGCTGCCCCTTAACCCCAACTTGTGGGCGCTACCCCCAAACCCCCGTCAAAATATATGGGGGGAAACTACACCAATAGAAGTAGGGAAGATTTAACCTCCGACTCTGATTAGGCTCCATATAACAACAATCTCCCATTTGGAGACTAATCATAACATCATTGGCCCTGTAGCTCCCACTGGAATGAAACACCCTGGACTCTATTGTTCTATTTTTATTGTTTTTCAGTCTTCAAGACCAACCGAAGTTGAAGGAGCTTTGTTTCTCCCTTGTCACTACCTTTGTCAACATATCCATTAGATTTTCATTTGTATGTATCTTTTCCAACCTTAATTGTCCATCATCTAATACTAACTGAATAAAGTGACACCTCAATTCTATGTGTTTTATCTTTGAATGCAAGGCAGAATTATTGGCAAGATGGATTGCACTTCGACTGTCAATAAACAAATAACTATTATCTTGTCTTTTGCCCAATTATTTCATGAAAGATTTCAGCCATATCATCTCATTTATCACCTATGTTGTAGCTACATACTATGCCTTTGTGGTGGATAAAGCAACCACCTTTTTCAACCTAGAAATTCAACTCATCATTGTCCCACCTACAGTAAAGACATAACCTGTAGTACTCTACCTAGTATCAATATCCCTTGCCAAATCTGAGTCTACATAACCTACTAAATCAATATGAGAGCCCTCAAAACATAAATGTTTATTCGATGTTCCTCTCAAATACCTAAGAACCCATTTTACTGCATTCCAATGCTCCAATCCTAGATTACTCATATACCTTCTTACAACTCGAACAACATGTGCAATATCCAGTCTCGTACATACCATGACATACATTAAACTTCCTACAGCTGAAGCATATGGTACCTTGGATATTTTGTCTTTCTCCTCTTATCTTTGGACACATCTCCTTTGTCAAGTTCAAATGACTAGGCAAAGGTATGCTGACGACTTTTTCATTCTCCATATGGAATCTCTATAGCACGTTTTTAATATAATTAGCCTGAGATAGATTCAATGTTTTGTTCTGCCTATCTTTGCAAATTTTTATACCAATGATTTGTTTTTCTGCCCCCAAATCCTTCATAGAAAATGTTTTTGCTAACTATTATTTTCACACTCTAATGTGATCCATGTTAGACCCCGCTACAAGCATGTCATCAACATATAAACACAAAACTATTTAGCTTTCATTATCCAACCTCTTAAAATAAACACAATGGTCAAAATTACACTTATTGTAGCCTTGCTCAGACATAAAACTATCAAATTTTAGGTACCATTGCTGAGGTGCTTGTTTCAAGCTATATAAACTCTTTTGCAATCACCACACCAATTTCCCCTTACCTTTGACCTTAAATCCTTCAGGTTGTTTTGATATATATCTCCTCCTCCAAATAACCATGGAGAAAGGGATTTTTCACATCTAACTATTCCAAATGCAGATCTTCAGCAACCACAATACTTAAAACAGTACGAATAGAAGTTAGCTTAACAACCGAAGAAAAAAATTCAGTAAAATCAATGCCCTTTTTCTATGAAAATCATTTGACAACTAACTTGTCTTTATATATATGCTTACCTCCATCTTCCTCTTTCAGCCTATAAACCTATTTGTTTTGCAAAGCCTTTTTACCAGCAGGCAACTTACATAATTCCCAAGTCTGATTTTTTTGCAAGGAGTCCATTTCTTCTTTCATGGAAAGCTCCCACTGAACTTTTGTATCCACCTACATAGCTTCATCATATCCTTCTAGCTCACCAACATCTGTTAACAAAATAGAATATAAAGAGGGAGACAACCTTTTAGGAGGTCTACTTAGCTTGGTTGACTGTCTAACATTCACTGGAGTTTGTAGTATTTATTGTTGCTGTTGTGGAGCATGAGGAACCATTGGAACATCACTATCTAGAGTATCATCCAGTACCACATAATCCTTTTATTTCTTCTCATGCTACTGCAACTGATCTTTGTATAACACCTTCTCATTGAATACAACAACCCTGCTTCTCACAATTTTTACATTTTCAACATCCCAAAGCCTATAACCAAATTCATCAATACCATATCTAACGAAAAAATACACCTTTTAAATTTTGCATCCAAATTGGTTCTATTTTTAGAATCTACATGTGCAAATGCTTCACATCCAAAGGTTTTGAGAAAATAATAACTCACCTTCTTACCTATCCATGTTTCCTCTAGAATACTACAACCCAAAGTAACTGAGGGACCTCTTTTAATTAAATATACAACATTATTGACAGCCTCTTCCCACATGTTTAAAGGGAGCCCAGTATGTAATATCATGGTCCTTGCACGCTCCATTATTATCCTATTCATGCATTGAGCCACTCCATTTTCTTGTGGAGCTCTTGGAACCATTTTCTGCCTACGAATTCCATTAATAGAACAATAATCCTCAAATTATTTTCTGCAATACTCACCATTGTTATCAGATCTGAGACATTTTAATCTTTTACCTATCTCGTTCTCAACCAAGCTTCTCTATTTCTTAAATATTTCAAATACATCAGATTTCTGCCTAAGGAAATAAATCCAAACTTTCCTAGTTGCATCATCTATGAATGCAACATAATACCAAGAGCCACCAAGAGAAGATACTTGTGTCGGTCCCCATACATCTATATGCACAAGCTCCAACTTTCCATCTTTCTTTTGCTTCCCATCCTTGAGAAAACTTGCTCTCTTTTATTTTACATATACACAACTTTCCCATAAATCCATATTAATGTATTTAAGACCTAGTAAAACCTTTTTAGAATGAAGTAACTTCATACCTTTTTCACTCATATGCCCAAGCCTATTATGCCACTATGTTGTCTTCGAACTTGCAACAACTGTTTTAGTTTCTTCCTGCAAACCAGCAACAACTGTTCTTGAAAGTGTTTAGGTTTTGTTTGTAACAACTAAAGTAGAAGGAACAATATGACCTATACAAATATATAAGGTGCCTACTTTCAAACCTTTTTCTACTATCACGGCTCCTTTTGAAACCTTCCAATTTTTATCATTAAAAGTAATTGTGCAACCTTCACCACCTAGTTGTCTGGTTGTAACTAAATTCCTACTCAGCCTTTGAACATTCATTACCTTTTGTAGTAGCCAATGATTTTTATTCTGCAATTTAATCTTAATTCTTCCCTTTCCAACAATATGACAGGGTTCATTATCTCCCAAATAAACTAGCCCAAAATCCCCTTCGACATAATCACGAAAATAACTTCTATGGGGAATAGCATGAAATGAAGCCCCTGAATCTAAAAACCATGAATCATCAACATTATCTAGGAAAAGAATCAAAGCATCTTCTTCATATTTATTACTTACCACATTCACCTCCTTATTACCCTCTTGTTTGTCTCCTTCTTTATTCTTTCAAGACCAACAATCTTTCTTCAGATGACCTAGTTTCCCACAATACCAGCAATCTTTTGGTCCTCTAGATTGGGACCTCTTGTCCTTTTATTTTCCTTGTGAGTTCCCACGACCTTCAAAACCTTTTCCTCTCTCCTTTAATCTACCCCCACTTTCTACATTCAAAATGCTACCTGATGTGGATCCACCTGAGCTTTTCTTACGTAGTTCCTCACTCAGAATAACACCAACAACATCATCAAATTTCAGGGTATTTGAACTAGAAACAGAGTTACTAACTTTCATTACCAAACTATTCCAGCTTTCAGGCAAATAGCATAATAACAAGAGAGCCCTAACTTCTTCATCGAATTTACCTTTACAAAAGTTAATTAACTAGTAATCGTATTAAACTCATTTAAATGATCTATCACAGATCCACCTTCATTCATTTTTAGATTAAACAAATGCTTCATGAGAAATACCTTATTTGAGGCTGAGGGTTTTTCATACAATTTTTCCAAAGCTTTCATCAAGTCAACCGTTGTCTTCGCTTCTATTATATTGAATGCCAGAGATGGTGCCAGGCACAACTGAATGGTTCTTAGTGCCTTTTTGTCTAGTAATTTCCAATCCTCATCACTTATTATTCTATTCCTTCCAATGGCCTCCATAAATCCTTCTGATAGAGATAATCCTCCATCTGCATCCTCCATAACTGATAGTTCTGCCCATTGAATTTTTCTACCTTCAATTTACCCTTGTCTACCATTGCTCCCACTTAACCATGAGACTCCCACTCAACCTAAGATCTTCCTACAGAGGATAATCAAACACAACTCACTTTGATACCACTTGTTAGGAATTGCATGCAAAAAAAATATCAATTATATGCAGATAAATATAAAACATAGGAATGAAAAACATAGAAATAATAATAGCGAAGAGACAATATTTAACGTGGTTCACCCAATCTCGGGCTACATCCACCAAATAGAGAGTCCAATATTATTATCTAGTAAATCAATACTGATTACAACCAACAATCTCCTTGAAACTCAATATCGTTGCAAAATGCTACAAAATTCTCTATAGAAAACCCCTAACCCGACACCCTTATAAAATAATAAGTCTTTTTGGCCTCACGGGGCACTGCCCCCAAACCCTCGTCAAAATATATGGGGGGAAACTGCACCGATAGAAGTAGGGAAAATTTAACCTCCGAGTCTGATTAGGCTCTGTAGACGTATAAAAATGACCAGTTTCCTAAGTGAATATTTAATATTCATTTTAACCTCATTCCTCTATTTAATTAAATGCATTACTTAATTTATTTAATTAATTTCACCTAAGCCTTTCATAACCATTAATTAAATAAATCACTTATTTAATTAATTTCCCTTTCTCCCCTTTTAATTAAATTTACATTTGATTAAATTGATCCTTGCAAGTAAATAAATCTAATTTATTTATTTAAATCCCCCACTTGTATTTATGCAAGTTGCATCTATTTTTGTTGAAATAAAGTAATTTATTTTAATTAAAATTCCTCTCCATCCACTTGCAAAATCCTACATCTCTCACTTGCCTCTCTAAACCCCTTTTTAGATTCTTCTAATCACTTCTAGCTTAGGCTAATCCATCTCCTAAATATTGTCACATTCCTAAGAAAAGGGAAGTCACTTCTCAAAGCCTCCAAAGTCTTTGAAAACCATTAAAGGCTTTATGTCCTCAACAAAGTTAACCCTCAAAGTCTTCATAACCATTAATGATTAACTCAACCTTCTTGCATGATTAGAGATTTTCTCTCTAAATCAAACCTCATCTAACCCAAGGGTCTCATCAAGCATTCATGGCTTTAACCTTGGTTATCCCTTTAACCCTTGCAAAAGAGTTTACCCTTTGGTTAAAAGCTTTATCCATTGGATAACCCTAACCTAACCTTAACCCTTACGTCGTAAGGTAACCATCATGTCTTCTCAAGCATTTAATGCTTCTCTCATCTCCTCTCAAGCAACCTCTTGTTGACAATTATCAATCCTAGCCCTTGTTAAGATTATCCAATCTTGACCATCCATTGCCCTATTTTTCCTATAAATAGAGCTCTCATTCTCTCATTTTGATAGATATCCAAAGTTTCATGCATCTAATCTATAGCCATTTTACTAAGCATTTAGCCTCTCTTTGATAAAATAATCTTAAATAACATTTTACAAATAATTTTAAATATCATAGCATATCCATGTTTGACTAATATATATTATTAGGATAAGATTACTAATATTTATCATAACATCATATTCATGCAAGTTTAAATCATCATAGATTCAATATCATACATATCTAGGAATGCATTCATGCTAAATTAATCAAACATCACTCATTCTTGGAGTTGTCATTCCTAAGTTACTTTTCTCAGTGATCTAAGAGCAAAGGCATTGGCTTGAGGGATCCTATGAGATATAGAACAATGGAACACCCCTTGGAAAGTTGAGATATTCAATATAGCCCAATAACTTGCACCAAGAGTCCCATTGGTGTGTGGATCTTTTTGAAACCAAATTTTATGTTTCTTTACCCCATATTTCTCACACACATTTATGGCACCCACTATGGGGCTTAACCCCATTAATCTTAGCATTTTTTATGCAGGAGCAATATGGAAAGCATGTAGAAAAGCAGAGTTAGCACATTGGAGCATTCTGTCAGCACATAGAAACATTTAGTTAGCGCTTCCGGTTTACTGTTTAGTGCATAAGACCTCTTCATTAGTGCATTTAACATTTTAGTTATCGCATAACAGTCTGACTACCTTCTATATAATTATAGCGCACTCAGAAAATAGAGTAGCGCATGCAGTAAACAACTTAGTGCATAGGAAGCATTTTGTAGCGCATTTGTGCTTTTCTGTAGCACATAGGTGAAGCAGTTGTTGGCATTATAACAAACAAAGGGAGATTGTTGGCATTTCAATAAGGATATTGAGAAGGTTGTTGATGATTATGGATATAACTGATTAAGGATGTTTACTATCTTAATATTATTTTTTGTCATTGATGTCAAGAAATTGATTTTCTAATTCAGTATGATGTTACCATATCTTAAGAAGTATGATTTGATGAGTATAAAGATGTCGGTAAAAGACACAAAAGAATGTGATGAATAAGGGGAGGAATAAGTTATTCAATGGGCAACTATTACCAAGTTAGACAATGATGAGATTATGATGTTTAGATTGTTTTGATATCCTACATATGTTGATTCATTGTAAGGTTAATACTATACTATGTTACCAAGCAAAGAACCTAGTCGGTAAACCCTAAGGAACGTAGTCGGTAAACCCTAAGGTTATCGCTATCGGTTAATGAAGGAAAAATCTCTATCGAGTGAAGTTTAGTATTTACCGAGTTGCAACCGAGAAGTAACATAATGCATTGAATGAATAAAAGAATTATTTAATGAAGGAAGCTGATGAGCTGGAACTAATTAAATGATTGGTATGCCATGCATGAAGTTTGTTAAAGAATCTATGGTAAAGGAAAATCAGCAAGAAGATCTATAACTTAGATTGAACCGCAATACCCTAGCACAAGTTCCAAGAAATATATGCAAGTTCCAAGGTAGGGTAAAACATTTTCAGATCGAAGGATGCATTGAACCTAGTCAAGTTTGAAGATCTGATGGCTATGATTGATCATGGGAAATGTGATCAAGGAGATTAAGCGGTTGAAAAATTGTTTATAAATAAGGAACTGTTGATAAACAATGTATGCGAGCAAGTTTATGCACATGGATGCTACATAGTGATTACCGAGCACTGAAGCTTGAAGACCTGTTTGAATAATAGAGTATAGAGCCCAGCAGATGGACAAGATAAGTCCTAGATTGTATTGAGAAAATAAGAATATGTTGTAGCATTTTTTATGTGAAGTTGCAGATAGATTTTTATTACTGTTATTTTGTGAAGTGACAGAAAATCTCTTAACCGAGTGGACTTAACAGTCTTATTTGTAAAACACTCTAGCAAGGTGACATTATGATTGAGTGTTTGAAATCCTTTAACAAGGTCACTTCTAACAAGGTGAAGAACCTAAAAGATCTGAGGGAAATCCCTTAACCAGGTCACATCTAACAAGGTGTTTGTAATCTTTAACAGGATTTACTTTTAACCGAGCATACTCTAGAAGAGTATATTTCTTAGTGGGTCCGAAATCCCATAGTGGTTTTTCCCTATTTGGGTTTCCACGTTAAAACTGGTGTTATGAGTGTTATGATGTTTATATGGTTTTGAGTTTGCATGTTTAGCAATTTTGGTTATATTACTGAAGTATATGTTACCGAGGTTGAATCTATTGTTTTTATGGAAGATTAAGGTTGTATGATTCACCCCCCCCTCTCATCTTATTAGCTTGGCATCTGTACTTAACATTAAGTATCAGAACTATCAATTCATATCAGAGCTTTGGACTCCAGAAGAAAATTTTAAAGGCACTTGAGGCAAAGATCCAAAGATGTATAAGAGGGATGCACCGAAGCTGAACAAGTCAAGTTTCTCTACATGGCAGAAAAGGATGAAGCTGCAGCTATCAGGAGTTGGAGAATATGCTATATATTATCTGGAGAATGATTTCATTACATCGAGGACCTATCCATTGACAATGGAAGAGATAAAAGTAAAGCAAGAACATATCCAAGCAATGATTGAAATAACATCTGCATTGACCGATTCAGAGTTTAATGATCTAGAAGGCTGCAATGATGCAAAGGCAATGTGGGACAAGCTCATATTTGTGTATGGTGGTGATAAACATGTTCAAAGAGAAAAAGTGGATAGTCTAAGAGGACAACTTGAATCTATGAGGATGAATGAAGGTGAGAACATAACCCAGTATAGTATAAGACTAAAGGAGATTGTCAATCAAATCAAAGGAGCAGGTGGAACTATTGAAGAAAAGGATATAACAATTAAGTTGTTAAGAACCCTTCTACTAGCCTATGCAATTCAAGTCTCTACAATCAATGAATTGAGGTCTGTACCCAATATGCCAATTTCTTTAGATGCTACTATTGGTAAGCTACATGCATTTGAGTTAAGTGATTTTGATAACAGTGGGTCATCGGTAAATAAAGTTGAATCTGCATTTAGTTCTTTTCATATTGGTGAATCTGATGATTACAATGATAGAATGAGTAAGTGCACTGAAGGAGATAATAGTGGAGCAAGTGAAAGATTTCGCAAGAACATGGAGGAAGTACACAAACTGTATGAGGAAATCAGAAAGCAAGAAGAGTTTGAAGCACTATTAGCCAGAAGGTTACCGAGAGGCAAAGGTAAGTATAAAGGAAAACTACCTTTGAAATGTTTCAATTGTGATAAGATAGGACATATGGCTTCTAACTGTCCTGATAAAGATTCTACTAAAAAGAGAGATTACCAAGATGATAGACAGAAAGATAATCATTACAGAGGACACCGAGACTTCAGAAGAAGAGATAGAAAGTCATGCTTAGTAGCCGATGAGGAATCCAATGATGATAAATTAGATGAAACTGATACAGAGGAAGTAGTTTATGTGGCTATCAAAGATGGATCAGATGAAGAAAGGTATGAAGAAAAATCCCTAATATCTCACATAAATACTAATGATTCTTGGATCATAGATAATGGATTCTCACATCACATGACAGGTGATAAACACAAGTTTGTTATGTTAGAAAATTATGATGGAGGCTATGTAAGATTTGGTAATGATGCACCATGTTCAGTAAAAGGTAAAGGATCTATAACACTTCTTGACAATGCAAAATGTAATGATGTTTATTGGGTTGAAGGATTGAAATACAATTTGTTGAGTGTAGCACAACTAAACAATATAGGTTACCGAATAGAATTTCAGAAAGGAATTGTCAAAGTTCATGACAAGCATGGAAAGTTAGCTGCTACCGAGAGACAAACAAAAGGTAACACATTTCACCTTGACTCAACTCGGAATAAGTGTCTATATGCAAAAATAGATGATACCTAGTTATGGTATAAAAGGTTTTGTCATGTAAATTTTGATAATCTGATCAAAATAACAAAGAAGCACCAAGTAAGAGGTCTACCAAGTCTAGAAAAACCTGAGAATGCTATGTGCCGAGGATGCCAGATGGGTAAAATGACAAGATCAAGCTTTACAAGTAAGTCCTACACTTCTAAGGGAATTTTAGATCTTTTGCATACTAATCTTTGTGGTCCTATGAAAGTTCAAAGTTATTATGGTGATAAATATTTCATATTATTTGTGGATGATTATTCAAGGATGATGTCAGTTATGTTTTTAAAAGAAAAAATAGATGCTTTTCAAATGTTTAAATGGTACAAGGCAAGAGTTGAAAATGAAACAGGAAGACAACTGAAATGTCTTAGATCAAACAGAGGAGGAGAGTTCACCTCTGATGAGTTTAACTTATTCTGCAATGATCATGGTATAAAAAGACAAGTCTCTGCACTGAGAACTCCACAAAAAAATAGAATTGCTGAGAGGAAAAATAGATCTATTGTGGATTGTGCCAGAACCCTGATGATTGAAAAGAAAGTGCCACAAACATTTTGGAGAGAAGCAATAAGCACAGCAGTTTACACCCTGAATCGAGTACAACTGAAAAAAGGAACTTTGAAGACACCATATGAAATCTAGTATGACAAGAAACCTAATGTAAGTTACTTCAAAATATTTGGAAGTAGATGCTATGTACACAAAGATGATAGAAATGAAAAGTTTGATAAGAAAAGTGAAGAAGGAACATTTCTAGGTTATTCTTCTAGAAGTAAAGTATTTAAATGTTTGATCAAATCATCTAACAAAATAGTAGAAAGTGCAAATGTGAAAATTGATGAATTTGCAAAAAGAAATGATGAAGCAAACTCCAAAGAACTAGAAGATTATGATGAATTTGTCTATGTTCAACCGAAAAGTCTTACTGAGAGAACTATTGAAGGAAATGAAGATAATGTCCAGTTATCGAGAGATGAAGAAGATCATACAGAGCCTACTGAGCTTGTATTAGACAAGTATGTTAGAAGACATCATGCATCAAGTCAGATTATAGGAGATAAGGATGATCTAGAGATGACAAGGAACTAACTGAGACAGAACACATGTTTGATATCTGAATTTGAACCGAGGATAGTGAAAGAGGAATTTAATAGTGAATATTGGATAAATGCTATGACAAAAGAGATTGATCAAATCAAGAAGAATGACACATGGATGCTAGTCCCAAGACCGAAGGACAAAAATGTAATTGGTACAAAGTGGATTTTTAGAAACAAGTTGAATGAAAAAGGTGAGGTCATTCGAAATAAAGAAAGACTAGTTTGCAAAGGTTATGCCTAAGAACAAGGAATTGATTATGGTGAGACTTTTGCACCTGTGGCTAGACTTGAAGGAGTAAGAACATTGTTGGCATATGTTGTTTACAAGAATTTCAAGGTATATCAAATAGATGTCAAATATGCAGTTTTGAATGGTATATTAGAAGAAGAAGTTTTTATCGAATAACCTGAAGGATTTGTTGAAGACAAGAATGAAGATCAGGTATGTAAATTGAACAAAGCTTTATATGATCTGAAACAAGCACCTAGAGCATGGTATGAAAGACTACACTCTTATTTAATCAAGATTGGTTTTATAAGAACAAGTGAAAATAGCAATATGTACATGAAGAATGATGAAAATGGAATACTGATCTCAACCATATTTGTTGATGATATTTTCTTTTGTGGAAATGACTCTCTATGCAAGAACTTTGGAAATGAAATGAGCAAAGAATTTGAGATGTCATTAATCGGTGAGATAAAGTATTTTATAGGTTTACAAATACTGCAAATGAAAGATGAGATTTTCATTACTCAATCCAAGTACATAAAGGAAATCTTGAAGAAATTTGGAATGGAGGATTCATAACCAGTAAGTACTCCTATGACTACCAACTATAAATTATCAAAGAATGATAAATCTACATCTGTTGATGAGAGTTTACTGATCCATGATTGGAAAGCTACAATAAGTTGTTCACAGTAGGCTAGACATAGCACATGCAGTAGGTATAGTTGCAAGATTCTTTGCAGATCCTAAGGAAACACACATGACAACAATCAAGAGAATTTTCAGATACTTGAAAGGCATTGAGGATTATGGCTTAGCATATCAGAAAGGAAATAACTTTGATTTAAAAGTTTATACTGATGCTGATTGGGTAGGCAACATTGATGATAGAAAAACCACAAGTGGAGGAGCTTTCTTTTTAGGAGAAAGACTAGTGAGTTGGCTTAGTAAGAAACAAGGATGTGTTTCACAGTCAACAATAGAAGCTGAATACATTGCTGCAAAATTGAATTGTACCAACATAGCATGGATCAAACAACTATTGGAAGGTATAAATGAGAAAGTTACCGAGCCAATAACTATATTCTATGACAATACTAGTGTCATTAACATTTCAAAGAATCCTGTTATGCACTCTAAGACAAAGCACATCTCTATCAAATATCATTATCTTAGAGAAGAAGCTCAAGAGAAGAAAGTGGTGTTGGAATATGTTAGCACAAAGGAACAAATAGCAGATATCTTTACCAAGCCACTACCAAGGGACACTTTTGAGTATCTCAGAAGTAAGTTAGGGGTCCTACCCCTATCTTCCATTCACTGACCGAGTTCGGTGAAAGCATCAATTCGATGACTCTACAAAATATCTTTTAGGAGTTGATGTTGATTTATGCACTTTAGGGTTTTTTCTAAAGGTGTTTAGGAAACAAATATAGGGAACAAGAATTGAAGACAAAATGCTCTAACCGAGACTAAGTTGACACATAATAGTAGGAAATCACTTCATATAGGAAGAAATTATGTTTTAGTTCTTTAATTTTTGGCATTGTTGTGAAAGGGGGAGAAGATTGAAGAAAAGAGGAGAAGACTAATGTATGGGGGAGAAGACTGATAACAGGGGGAGAGCATTTCAGCATTTCAGAATCTCACAGCAATCTGAATCAGTTAGGTCAAATCAATTGGTTTTGCCATCAATGCCAAAGGGGGAGATTGTTGGCATTATAACAGACAAAGGGAGACTATTGACATTTCAATAAGGATATTGGGAAGGTTGTTGATGATTATGGATATAACTGATTAAGGATGTTTACTATCTTAATATTATTATTTTGTCATTGATGTCAAGAAATTGATTTTCTAATTCAGTATGATGTTGCCATATCTTAAGAAGTATGATTTGATGAGTATAAAGATGTCGGTAAAAGACACAGAAATAATGTGATGAATAAGGGGAGGAATAAGTTACTCAATGGGAAACTATTACCGAGTTAGACAATGAAGAGATTATGATGTTTAGATTGTTTTGATATCCTAAATATGTTGATTCATTGTAAGGTTAATACTATACTATGTTATCGAGCAAAGAACCTAGTCGGTAAACCCTAAGGTTATCGCTATCGGTTAATGAAGGCAGAATGTCTACTAAGTGAAGTTTAGTATTTACCGAGTTGCAACCGAGTAGTAAAAGAATGCATTGAATGAATAAAAGCATTATTTAATGAAGGAAGCTGATGAGCTGGAACTAATTAAATGATTGGTATGCCGTGCATGAAGTTTGTTAAAGAATCTATGGTAAAGGAAAATGCAGGAAGATCTATAGCTCAGATTGAACCGCAATACCCTAGCACAAGTTCCAAGAAATATATGTAAGTTCCAAGGCGGGGTAAAACATTTTCAGATCAAAGGATACATTGAACCTAGTCAAGTTTGAAGATCTAATGGCTATGATTGATCATGGGAAATGTGATCAAGGAGATTAAGCAGTTGGCGAATTGTTTATAAATAAGGAACTGTTGATAAACAATGAATGTGGGCAATTGTATGCACAAGGATGTTACATAGTGATTACCAAGCACTGAAGCTTGAAGACCTGTTTGAATAACAGAGTATAGAGCCCAACAGATGGACAAGATAAGTCCTAGATTGTATTGAGCGAATAAGAATTTGCTTTAGCATTTTTTATGTGAAGTTGTAGATAGATTTTTATTACTATTATTTTGTGAAGTGACAGAAAATCTCTTAACCAAGTGGACTTAACAATCTTATTTGTAAAACCCTCTAGCAAGGTGACATTCTGATTGAGTGTTTGAAATCCTTTAACAAGGTCACTTCTAACAAGGTGAAGATCCTAACAGATCTGAGGGAAATCCCTTAACCGGGTCACATCTAGCAATGTGTTTGTAATCTTTAGCAGGATTTTCTTTTTTACTGAGCATACTCTAGAAGAGTATATTTCTTAGTGGGTCTGAAATCCCATAGTGGTTTTTCCTTATTTGGGTTTCCACGTTAAATCTGGTGTTATGAGTGTTATGATATTTATATGCTTTTGAGTTTGCATGTTTAGCAGTTTTGGTTATATTACTGAAGTATATGTTACCGAGGTTGAATCTGTTGTTTTTATGGAAGATTAAGGTTGTATGATTCACCCCCCCTCTCATCTTATTAGCTTGGCATCTGTACTTAACATTAAGTATCAGAACTATCATTAGTATAGCGCACTGATCTGAAAGAGAAAAGACAAAATTTTGAACCGAAGGAAAACAATTTTAGGCTTGTGTAAGCCCGCATTAGATTCTGGTTTTACTGACTTTCTCCTTGTAGGTAGCTAACCCCTTTCCTGCAGGTTTAGATTAAGTTAAATAGGAATTTTAATTATTTTAACTTTCTAGTAAAAGAATTCACTTTTCTATAAATTTGGAAAGAATCTCATGTTTTCATTTTGGGCTTAAAGTTTACTACATCGTCATTTGGGTTCTAAAAAGAAATTCACTACAAGGTAGAAAGAACAACAAAAACAAAGTCTTTATTTCTTTGCAAGTTAGGAAAAACTTTTCACTTTGGGTCTAAAAAGAACAAGTTTCCCTTTTTCAAAAGAACTTCACCTTACTTTGGTGCATAAAAGGATCCATTTTTATTTTCCAAATTGTAAAAAGAACCTCACTTTTATTTTTCGCAAAGCAAGGGAGTTTTAAATTCATGATTTTTCTTTTGTTGACCAAACATCGCGGTTTATTTTGTTGACCAGGATTTCCATTTTCTTAGATAGAAAATTATTGCTATGAGGATCTAAAAATAACACTATGCTTTTTTGGAGTGAAATCTCCAAATAGAAGATAAATCATCATTGTTTTGAAAGTTTAAAAAGAACACTTGGGTGCCTTGTCTCGAAAGTGGAAGGTATATGCTCTTCCCTTAATTGGGTGACCAAAAAGACAAACCAATCTTATTCTTTCTTTACTTCAAGCAATTAAATCCTTTAGTAGGCCTGCCCTCCCAAGTTTCTCTTAGAGCACCATTTAAATGATCAGTGAGAGGGGAATGACCTAAGTGGGAAATGACTTTATCACCAAGTGTTTCAACCTACTATAATCAAAAGTGGAGGCTGAAAAAAGTCTCTTCAATGGTTTTTCTTAGTGATTAGCCTTCCCCTAGTATCTTTAAGATACGTAAAGTCTTTGTTCTAAAGGTTGGGAAGCCTTCCGATGGAGTTCACCACTAAAGACCAAACAGAAGCCTAATTAAGAACCTTAGAACTAGAAACTTTGAGCCAAGTCAGTATCCAAACATCTTCAATATCATAGTGCAAGGGTGGGGAAGAATCCACCCCCAATATCACTCACCATATATCTCCCAAGATAACTACTCAATTGTGAAGCAATTTACTTTGAGTTAATTTCTGGCAAAGGCAAAAAAATGAGCGCCCCCTAGGGGTGACAAGGCTATTTGAGCTGACGAAGTATCGAGACTAGTGGGTTATGATATTGTTGATGACACTTGAATAAAGAGTCTACCTGATTTGTCTTACTTGTTATCTAAACCTGTAAAAACATTGAGGATTTGAACACATCCTCATAGAACATACACTATTTGTCTAGCATAGGCAAATTTTGTTATCTCATTTGTGTGTCATGTTTGCAATTTATTTTCCAAAAAAACATCCATCAAAAACACAAGTTAAAATTCCAAAATTGCAGAAAACAAAGAACTTGGGGCAACTTAGCGCATAGGAACAACTTCCTAGCATGTATCAATCATTCTATAGTGCATCTGCACCAAAACATAGTGCTCTCAGCCTTAACTTTAGTGCATAACCAATTTCAGATTAAGAAAATTTTCAATAGCGCTTTGTGATACCAGTTTAGTGCATTTGCACATCAGCTTAGCGCATAGGAGGCATACTTTAGCACTTTTAGCTTAAACAGTAGCGCTTTTCAGCAACATATTAGCACGTAATCTTCAAGTCAAAATAGTTTCAAACAAATCTCAATCAGTGTATAGAGAAATTTATGTGGCACATCTAGATCATTAGTTAGTGCATCCAGTCTATGCTTTAGTGCATGGTAAAAACCCAGAAAAATAGATAGTAAACCAGACATTTCGAAAGAATTTTATCACTAGTCCTGAATACCCTTTTGGGTCTTTTGTCAAACTCACTAGTGAAAATCCAAACCAGATTATCCAAGAAAACAATTCCAAAATAAAGCAAGCATCCTTAGAACAAATTTTTTTGAATCTTAAACTAGTTCGAGATAAAGACTTTATCCAACCAAAATCAGGCAGCACCACCATATTGATCAAAGTTTCACCATCTAATGGATCATATCACAAACAAAATACCAAGTTTAACCCTTAAGTTGTCAAATCGAGTTTCCATATCAGACGACTCTTATCCATATCATTTGACACACTTTGTCATGGGGGTGAATCTAACTAAACCTGTACTTGACCACTCTTCATATTTTGAGAAGAACAAGTCTTCATCACAAAACTAAGTTGAAGAAGAGACAACCTAGTTCTAAGACACTTGCAAAAAGGAATAAGTTTCTCTATATCAATCGCCAACTTTTTAAATCACACCATGTCTTTATGCATCACATACGATTGTATATTCAAAGCAAATCAAAGGACTTTGACAAAGAACTTTTAAGAAGAAGAGCTTATATTTAGAAAGTGGCATTCAACCAACGCTTAAATCATGGAGGAAGGATCAACCCCACTTTATTTTCACAGTTCTGTATAACTTATAACGAAGCTCAACCTAAACCACCAACCCGTAAGAGAGAAGAAGAGGATGAAACTCCCTTTGTAACTGAAAGTTTTTATTGAGGAACATATTGTATCCACCAAACACCACCAGGAACTTCGATAGAAATAAATACCCGATGTCACCTACTCTCAAAGAAACAAGCAAAGCGAATCACAACCAAAGTCAAGTATGGGTCGTAGATTATCAAACCCTTTCGAGTATACTAATCTGGGAGATACAAAGATCACTAAGGAGATTCTCCAAGAATGTCAAGAAAACCCCTCATTCCAAAGGCTAATGGAAAGACTCATTGAAGCTAACAAGGAAAAATATATGCTCATGCTAACTAGCAAAGGAGTTAGACTTCCTAAAGATTTTGATACCAAAAATTTAAGGAATGTAGACAAACAAATTTTTAGAAAAAGGTCTAGAAATTACTGTTGGTATTTTGGTATGGTTTTGTCATTGATGTCAACACCTACTAAACCTTATCAACTCTGGCACTTTGGAGAATCAACAACATTCACCAAAAAGAAAATGACTCATGCACAATCACCAGTATTTGGTACACAAGCAAGATTTAATGATCACCGACACTTGGAATGGCATGGAAAACACTTGGTTATGTTGAAGACATCATTTGGACACTTTGTCTTTAAGATTTGTTTATTGGCATATTCGTATTAGCATATTTATTGTTACTAGCAAATAGGTCCAGGTTATACACTGACAAGTTTATCTTTTCCAAATTAGCATGGCATGCTATGGAGATGATTTATTATTGTTGTAAATGCATTAAGCCGACATGTTGAATTGGTTATTGCATCGGGCATTAATTTATTTGTAAATTGATTTTATTGTAATATCCTTTAGAGCCGACCTACTAAAATTGGTCCTAGGTTATGATATAAATGTAAGATCATATTTGTAAGATCGAGTGTGGAATGTGAAAAAGGATTGTGTGAAGGTATATGTGACAATAAGCAGAGCTATACACATAGACATCAGTTGGAGGTGAAGCAATTTTTTTGTGAAAGCATATCAGAACTACATCGGTACTGAATCCAGTATATGAAGATGCTATTTTGAGCACTACATCCTTATTGAATTTAACCATCCAATTTTAGTTAGTGTGACTCGTATTTTGTGTTTGAGCAGTGAGCTCTAGGTGCTTGGCCTTTCTACATGTGCAGACCCCATTTGTGTACAATTACTATCTGCAGTAGTATCATCTGATTGTGGGTAAGGTTTCCCACCATCATTTTTCCCCTTACAAGGTTTCCACATATAAATATTGGTTTTATGTGTTGTGGATGACTTTGTCTTTTTGTTTCATGCATTAATCCTTACTGGTATTGCAATTAACTGATAAACTATCTACCGGTATAAAACACTGGTTTATCGAAATTGTGTTGGCATATGCACACTCCAATGAGACATTGTATGTTATTGAAGGTTTTGTCATTGATGGCAACCTTGCAATCCTATGGTACTGGCAAGACATTATACCGACAAAGCATTACACCGACAAGACAGTGCACCGGCATCAACAGATCACTCAGGACACTAGCACCGACATAGAAGAAAAGATGTATATTGGCACAAAGGCCGATAGGATTTTTGTTATGTAATATTTTATTTATTATTGTAAGCCGACTTGGAAAATTGTAAAATGACTCTTATATATAAAGGATATCATTGTAGACATTTGTGGAAGTGATGATAGGAGAAGCAGAAAGGAAAATATTAGGCAGACCTAATGTGCGAAATATAGGTCAAGGGTATATGTAAAGAATAGAGCAGGAACTGGTACTGAATCTGGAATTGAGGATACTATCGTAAAGTATTACAAGTCATTGGATTAGTATAATCCTTATTGTAAGTTAGTGTGACTTCTCGTTGAGCAGTGAGCTCTAGGTATATGGCCTTCGCATGCCCCTATTGTAAGTAATATTCTCTTATTGGCCAGTGAGTGATTATTGTGGGTCACAAATCCCATTAAGGTTTTTCCCACACCGGGTTTCCTCGTTAAACATCTTGTGTTATGGTGTACTTTTCATGTGGATGTTCTTGATTCTGTTTATTACATTATTTCTTGCATACTGGTACACTGTTATATTATGTTTTGCATGTCTTAACTTAAGAAATTCTTATTACCAGTTAGATATTGATTCACCCCCCCCTCTCAGTATCTGTGGGACCCCTAACAATTGGTATTAGAGCTTGGTTCTCTATTTTCAGAAGCCTAATAGCTTGAGGAAGATATTGACACTGACAAAGATGGAAAATCTGATGAAGCAACTTGAAGGAGCTCTTACAGACTATGATGCAAAGAAATTGAAAAATATCAAATTAGAAGATGATTTAAGAGCAGCTCAGGATATCATTTAGGCACTTCAAGAAAATTTTACTATTGCAAACTATAAGAGAAGAAAATTTTGTGAAAAATTGCAAAATGAAAATGATGAAAAGGAATCACTAAATGATATGATAAGCAAGTTGAAACAAGAGATCATGACAACAAAAAATGAAATGCAGGATATGACTATGAGATTTTGCAAAGAGATTGAGGATAGGAAGAAGAATAAAGAAGAATTGACCAGAAGACTAAGTGATGCAGCAAATGAGAACACAAGACTTTGCTATGAAAATGACATGTTGAAGACAAATTTGATGCACACTCAGAATGACTCAAATGAACTGATGAGACAAAAAGAAATTTTGGAAAGAGAACTGGAAACTACAAATCAACACAAAGAAGAATTCAAGAAAAGCTCAGAGGAACTTGGTACCTTGCTCAAGAATCAAAAACCTAAATGTGACACTTGTGGAATTGGCTTTGAATTTCGTGAAAGCTCCAGTACTACAAATACTCAGGATCACAGCAAACCGGTAAGACAACCTAATGCTTATAAATTTAATGGAAAATGCTTTAACTATAATAAGTATGGTCATAGAGAAAATGAATGTAGATCTAGGAATTATCAAAATATCAATACACCCACCGGTCAATGTTCAAAATGCAACAAAGTTGGTCACAACTCTGAAAACTGTAGAATGAATGTGAGATGTTATGTTTGTGGAAGATTTAGACATTTATGAAATCAATGAAGAACACAAACCAGTATAGGTTATGGGAAAGCTATTCAAAAGAATAATGTAACTTGCTATGCATATAACAAGATTGGGCATATTGCTAAATTTTGTAGAAGTAAAGGAACACCGATAGACAACAAAAGTGCTAGCTTGAAAGGTAAAGAAAAAATTGAAGAGGTTAAGCAAGAATTCTCAAAACAATGGACTAGAAAAGATGATCTAAATATTGGGAACACTTCTCCATTGGTAGAACCAAGTGATGCTTCACTGGTAGGACAAAGTGATGCTTCATCGGTAGGACAGAGCAGTGCTCCAGCGGCAAGAAGTTCTTCATCAAATTGAAGAAAATTTCCTTGAGGGTTTGGCAATCAAATGACACATGTGCTAATTATTCCCTTGGTTAGAGATAAGAAGTTGAAAATTACTTATTACCGATAGACAATGTTAAGTGAATACTTAACCAACATATAATTAATGTGGTAGATGGCGAAAAGATATTATAAAAGTAAGGTTTTGGCTCCATTTCATTTCACCGTGATTTCAAATTTTTAGAGAGCGCGAAGATTCTGAGCTAAGGCATTCCGAGCAAGAAGCAAGAACACTCCAAACAATCATCCATCCAAGGCAGAAAAATGTATTTAATCATAGCATCCACCTCTGCAATTGAATACATAGCAAACCCTACTATTGTTGAAGTAATTAAAAAACCTAGGCCCATATTTCATTTAGTTCCCGAGATAGCAAATAAGGATGATACCTTAGGTGCTTTTTCTCAAATCCCTAAAGGAGTTGTATATGCTGAAGACCCTAGAATGTACACAGTTAGGAGATGAGGAAATCAAAACCATGTATAAAACTGTAATATGTGATGATACAGGAAATGTTAAAGATGAACACAAGGTTATTGAAACCCTAGGATTTACAGAAATCCTTAGCATTCCTGAATTTCCTAAGGATGTGATTAGGATAGTTTTAAGCAGAGTTCATGGAGAATTTTTCTGGTTAGATGCAATCCATAAGATCACCAAAGAAGCTAGGAAAGTTGTCACAGGGTTACCGACCACTGGTAAGAGACCAGATAAAACCAAGAAGGTTCCAAATGACCTAGTTACAAAACTAACTGGTGCAACATTCGATAAGAGGTCCCTAAGGGTTAATGATGTAAAAGATATCAATGTGAGATTCATAAGTATGATATTAGGTTACAAAGCCACTCATGCTAACAGACTTAACTCAATCTCAATTTTATGCATTAAGAGTGCTTATGATATGGTAACAGTTAATGCAAAAATCGACATCTGTGAATGGTTAAAGGATTAACTGATTGACAACCTTGGAAAAATCAAGAAGGACAAGAAAGGAACTTTCAAATTTGGAAATCTGTTAGTATGCCTAATGCTACACATAACAAAATAGGTTCCCAGTATAGGTTATAAAGAACTTGGATATGACATACCAGTAGGAAAGCAAATGACAGAACTGTTCAATAACATGGGTGAGAACAAGGAGAACAATATTCATGATGTTTTCCAAGCATTGAAGACCAAACTAAAGCAAAGAATAGTGTTATCTTAGAAAATAGTAGACAAATACAAGGATGATATATGCTTTGTTATTAAGAAAGATGAAATCTGGATGGAAGCGGTCATCCCAAGGACAATTTGGGTAACCGAGATGGGCTATGAAATAGATGACCACATAGTTGAAACATATGCCAAAGCACTTCTGGAAGCCCCCAATGAACCTAAAGAAGAAGTATTTGGTAGTACTGAGACCATAGAAAGCCAAATAAAATCAAAGAAAAGAGTAAAGAAGGTTGAGGCATTTGTAAGGTAAGGATCCAGGCAAGCAAAGGCCATTAAGGAAGATGTATTAAAGAAAATTGGCATAACAGAGGATGAATTGGCAGCTCCACAACCTGAAACTCATTTATCACTGGTAGGTACTTCTTCGAAAGGTGACATGCCAGCAACTTTTAAAAGAGTTGTTAGAAAAAGAGATCCTTCACCGGAAACCACTCCTTCACCTAGAAGAACAAGACAAAAGAAACAAGAAGTGAGATCTTTGGTTAGAAAGGCCACACCAAAGAAAAAGCTGACACCAAAGAAAAATAAAAGGACAAATAGTGACTTGACAGCTCTTGATATATTGTTAAATGAAATCACAGAGGAAGGAAAACTAAAAAATATAGAGAAAATTTATGACACTCTAACTATTGATGAGAAAGAGCAAGTTGAGAATAGTGTGATACTGCATATGGACATGTACAAGAAATTTTTGGTGGAAGTAGCAAATGAAATTCCTGATGATTTATTCAAAAGACTTGAGGCTAGAAGGCAAACAGTGAAAGAATTAGATAAGAAAATAAAAATAGAGAAGCTACTTGCTGTATATCCGGTAAACTCTCCCAAGGAAATTGATGATTTGATTGCTCAAGCAAACTGGTCAATATTCTCTACTGCACACCAGCATATTTCACTAATGGCAGGAAGAGTTACTGAAGTAACAAAGGAAATAGAAGATGGTTGGGATATATTTCTGGTTGACAAAGAAAAACAAGAAGAGTACAAGAACCCTAAACCTATAAAGGTATATTAGAAAGACAGGGACAAGGGAAAAGGCAAAGTTGGTGCACCACCAAGCATAAAAGTTAAAGACAACCTACCCCCACCGGTGAAAATTATGACTACTAAAAATCAATCGGCAGCAAAAAGTATGGACGTAGAGGATAACAATCCTAATTCTGAAGTCCTGTATACTGCAAATGTTGATACTCAGAAAATCAACATAATAGTAGATAAAGATACAACTAATAAGTCAGATATGGCAAATAAGCCTTCAGTAGCAAGAGAAATAGAGAAACTAGTAGAAGATACAGAGAAAAAGGTAGAAACTGAGACATAGACAAAGACAACACAACATACAGAGAAACCAACAGAGCTAAAGGCTCCGGAACAATAGGTACATAAGGAAACAATGCCACCGGTAAGTAGTGAAGTAGGAAAACTAGTGCTAAAAAGAAATGTAGACACAAACTGACCTACCAAAGGTCAATACAGGCATGGTTACTTCCATCGGTACTCAGATTATTGGATCATCATCAACATTCAAGTCAACAAATGTGACTGAGGTATTACTAGATTCTATAAAGAAAATAACTGACTGTAGCTCATAGGCTTATAAGACAATTGATGATTTTATAGCAATTTTGAAGGTATTAGCTCCCAACTGTAATATAGATAACAAAGATTCTTTAGGACAATTGGATACATTGTGTAAATATATTTTTGAAAACATTGAGAAAATAAAGGAAGAATCAGTAAAGGCTAAGGTAGAGAAAGAGAAACATAAATTCTTTGATGAGGAAATAAAGAAGTGTAACAAAGATTTTGACACACTTCTACCAGAACTATGTAGTTTGTTCAAAGAATACAAAAATCTGTATAAAGATACATGTAAAACAAACTTTTTGACTGTGGATATTGACAAGAAAATAAGAAAGGCATAGGATGAGATAAATAAGCTTGTAGACAATTTTGTTAACTCGCCTGATTCATTATCAATTTTTGAAGAGAAGATAGCAAATTTTGAGGAAGAACTACTCAAATTGTAAGTTAGTGTGACTTCTCATTGAGCAGTGAGCTCTAGGCAGTTTGCCTTCCTACATGTGTAGGCCCCTATTGTAAGTAATATTCTCTTATTGGCCAGTGAGTGAATATTGTGGGTCACAAATCCCACCGAGGTTTTTCCCACACTGGATTTCCTCATTAAACATCTTGTGTTATGGTGTACTTTTCATGTGGATTTTCTTGATTCTGTTTATTGCATTATTTTTTGCATACCGGTACACTATTATATTATGTTCTGCATGTCTTAACTTAAGAAATTCTTATTACTGGTTAGATAATTGAATTTATTAGACAACTGATTCACCCCCCCCCTCTCAGTTACCTTCGAGACCTAACAATTGGTATCAGAGCATAGTCCTCTTTTTGCAGAAGTTTAATAGCTTGAGGAGATCCAATGTCTACTAACTATTTCAGGAAGGACAGTCCTAAACTTGATGGAACCAACTATGGCATATGGAAGATCAAAATGGAGACACATTTAAATTGCATTGGAAAGGACTTCTAGGAAGTTACAAAGAATGGCTATACTACTCCTACTTCCGGTTAGCCTAATCTGCCCACCTTAGGAAAAGATGAAGAAAATGATTGCAAAGCAAGAGAAGCACTTTTGAGCGCATTAACAGATTAGCAAATCATGGGATTATTAGATAGATCAACTGCTAAAGCTATTTGGGATCATTTGGAAACACTGAATGAAGGAGATTTCCATAGTCAAAATTGCAAAACTTGAAAGCTTTTGGGTCAGGTATGAAAATCTGAAAATGGAAGAAGATGAAAGGATTTCTGCTTTTATGGAAAGAGTTAATGAAATTGTTTTGGGTATTAAATGTTGTGGAGCAACCTTAAGTGAAGATGAAATTGTTTCAAAAGTTTTAAGAGGATTTCCATTGGCATATAAAATGAAGGTTACTGCTATAAGTGAGTTAAGAACAATGCCTAATACATCAATAACTAGGGATACATTGATTGGAAAACTCTAAGCTTTTGAAACTGAGGAATTTGGTCCTGTTGCTGCTATAAAGATAGATTTAGCTTTTAAGGCATCAACATTATCTATACAATAATTTGACAAATCTGATTGGAAAGCCTTTTATGCAAGAGAACTTGAGGAAAGCAAGAGAGAAAATGAAGAACTTGAAGAACTTGAAGCATTATTTGCAAGAAAAATGCCTAAAGGCCTAGTAGGAAGTAAATATGAAGGTAAAGCACCCTTTAAATGCTTTAAATGTAATAAGATTGGTCATATGGCTTCTAGATGCCCTGATAGACATGCTAGACTAAGAGAAGAAGCTAGAAGAACATACAAGCCTAACCCTGAATATCAGAGAAACAGATTTAAGAAGAATAAAGACAAATCTTGTTATCTTGCTGATGAAGGAGTGACTGATGATTCTGATGAGGATGCTACAGAAAATGGATGGGTTTTTGTTGCTATAACAAAAGACCAACCGACACCTACCATTCAACTAGTAGAGAAGGCCCTGGCAGCTAAAATTGAAGTAAAGGATGAATGGATTATTGATTCAGGATGCTCACATCATATGACTCAAGATAAAAGTAAATTCTTGAACTTTGAAGAATATAATGGAGGCTTAGAGAGATTTGGAGATGATAAAGCTTGTTTGATCAAAGGTAAAGGTACAATATCTCTTGATGGTAAGCATAATACTGACAATGTTTACTATGTTGAAGGTTTAAAGCATAGTCTTTTGAGTGTTGGTCAATTAGTTGAAAAATGATTTTAGTTACAATTCAAAAATGGAAAATGCAAAATCATGAATAGAACTGGTTTGGAAATTGCAACCGGTAATCAAACTAGAGGTAATATCTTTCATTTGAATAACAGTGAAAAGAAATGCTTGATTGCACATATTGATGAAAGTTGGCTATGGCATAAGAGACTCTATCATGTAAATTTTGATTGCATGGTAAAAATCAGTAATACTAAGGCAGTTAGGGATTTACCTAAAATTGTCAAACCTCACAATACAGTATGTAAGGAATGTCAATTTGGAAAACAAGTTAGAGCTACTTTTAAAAGTATTCTAGAAAAATCAAATAATGCTCTTGACTTAATCCATACTAATTTATGTGGTCTAGCTAGAACGAAAAGTTTGCAAGGTGAGAGATATTTCATGCTAATCATTGATGACTACTCTAGAGTGTGTTGGGTTACTTTTCTCAGAGAAAAATCAGAAGCACTTGGAAAGTTCAAACTGTTCAAAGCAATGGTAGAGAATGAAACCGGTAAGGAAATCAAATGTCTGAGATCAGATCAAGGAGGAGAATTTACATCTAAGGAATTTAATACATTCTGTGAAGTGAATGGAATCAGAAGACAGTTATCAGCACCCTGGACACCACAACAAAATGGAGTTGTTGAAAGGAAAAACAAAACTATCTTGGATGCAGTAAGAAGCATGTTATCAGAAGCAAATCTACCACATGTGTATTGGAGAGAGGCAGTAAGTACAACAGTCTATACATTCAACAAAGTTTACATCAAAGGTGAAACCGGTAAGACCCCTCATGAACTATGGTTTGGTATTACTCCTACTCTTAAATATTTCAGAATATTTGGAAGTAAATGCTATATTAGAATAGATGAGTATATTGGCAAATTTGATCCTAGAAGTGATGAAGGAATATTTCTTGGTTATTCATCTAAGAACAAGGCATATAGATGTTTTGACAAAAGATTGCAGAAAATTGTTGAAAATACAAATGTGAAGATTGATGAACAATTCAGAGGAACTTCAAGGTACATAGACTCTGAACCAGCAGCAGAGATTCTAACAAATGAACCTACATTCAACCCACCAGTACAGAATGAAGATCTAGTTACACCAATATCATTTGACAATTCCACAGTAACTGAGGAACAACAACAAACGAAGACACCCTGGTATGTAAGACTAAATCACTTTGAAGATCAGATAATTGGAAACAAGTATAAAGGAGTTATGACAAGAGGAAGATTGGAAAATGAAGAGGTATGTCTTGTTTCTCAAATTGAACCATCATCAATTAATGAGGCATGTGAAGATAAACACTGGATTAAAGCTATGGAAGAAGAATTAGAACAAATTGAGAAAAATAACACATGGACATTAGTTCCCCGACCTAAAGACAAAAATGTGATTGGAACAAAGTGGGTATTCATAAACAAACTTAATGAAGATGGTAAGGTTATCAAAAATAAAGAAAGACTAGTGTGTAAGGGATATTCTCAGAAAGAAAGAATTGATTATAATGAAACCTTTGCACCGGTAGCTAGAATTGAGGCAGTTAGATTATTCTTAGCTTTTGCAGCACACAAGAACTACAAAGTATATCAAATAGATATTAAATGTGCATTTCTGAATGGAGATTTTGAAGAAGAAGTTTACATTGAACAACTTGATTGATTTTCTTTGACAGATAACAATGATATGGTTTGTAGGTTAAGGAAAGCTTTGTATCGGTTGAAGCAAGCTCCAAGAGCGTGGTATGCAAGATTGGATAAATATCTTTTGAAGATTGTTTTTTCTAAAGGTAATGCTAACAGCAACCTATATTATAAAGTGATAAATGATGACATCTTGGTTATAGAATTTTTTGTTGATGATATAATCTTTGGAGGAGAAGATGGATTATGTAATGAATTTTGTATCGAAATGTAGCAAGAATTTGAAATGTCTATGACTGGAGAAATAAAATTCTTTTTAGGATTGCAGATTTCACAGACTAATAAAGGCATATTCTTGAGTCAATCCAAGTACTTGAAGGAGTTATTAAAGAAATTTGGGATGGATAACTCTAAACCGATAAGCACACCTATGACTACAAATGACAAATTATAACTAAGGGATGAATCTACACCTATTAATACGACTAGATACAAATCTATGATAGGAGGTTTACTTTATTTGACACAAACAAGACCTAATATCATGATTACAGTATGTATTGTTTCAATATTTCAAAGTAATCCTAGAGAAAATCATGAATCAACAGTAAAAAGGATTTTCCGGTACTTGCAAGGCACTACAAATCTTGGATTATGGTATCCTAGAGATGAAAACTTTGAATTATGTGCATACATAGATGCAAATTGGGTCGGAGATGTGGACGATAGAAAAAGCACCACCGGCGGAGCATTTTTTCTTGGAAGTAGATTAATTTCTTGGTTGAGTAAGAAACAAAGTTGTACATCTTTATCAATAGCTGAATCAGAATAAGTTGCAACAGCAACTAACTGTACACAAGTATTATGGCTCAAGCAAATGTTGAAAGATATAAGGGTAAAATGCAAGGAACCTATTACTATCTACTGTGATAACACTGCAGCAATCGACATATCTAAGAATGTGGTATTACATTCTACAACCAAACATGTTTCTATCAAACTGAATTTTCTAAGGGAAAATGTTGAAGCAAAAGAAATTAAAATGGTTTATGTGAATACCAAAGAGCAGATTGCAGATATTTTCACTAAACCTCTACCTAAGGAGACTTTTGAATATCTCAGAGATTAGCTTGGGGTCATACCTCCACCGGTAGAGACTTAGGAAGTTGATGTTTTTCATCAACCGATAGAATTGACAGAGAAATTTTTTACTTCAGCTTTGATGAGGAAGCTACTTCTTAGGGGGAGTAGTTGGTATACTGAATTGGTTGGTATTTTGTATCTAAATTTTTTTTTAACTTTGGCATTTGATGTCAAAGGGGGAGAGATTGATATGGAAAAACACATTATCTTTTGAGGAGAGATTATTCTTTGGGGGAGAGATTGTTACTCTCTGTATCTGTATTTTGATTTCTAGTTATGATCTCTTTTGGGAGATTGTTGGCTTTTGTTGGCTTTTGGTATTTGGCATTTCTGGTTTGGCACTTTGATCATTTTTCCATCTTGTGTTGCCTTTAATGCAAAAGGGGGAGATTGTTGGTATTTTGGTATGGTTTTGTCATTGATGTCAACACCTACTAAACCTTATCAACTCTAGCACTTTGGAGAATCAGCAACATTCACCGGAAAGCAAATGACTCATGCATAGTCACCGGTATCTGGTACACCGATAGGATATAATGATCACCAGCACTTGGAATGGCATGGAAAACACTTGGTTATGTCAAAGACATCATTTGGATACTTTGTCTTTGATATTTGTTTATTGGCATATTTGTATTAACATATTTGTTGTTACTGACAAATAGGTCCAGGTTATACATTGGCAGGTTTATCTTTTCTAAATCAGCATGGCACACTATGGAGATGATTTATTATTGTTGTAAATGCATTAAGCCGACATGTTGAATTGGTTATTGCATCAGGCATTAATTTATTTGTAAATTGATTTTATTATAATATCCTTTAGAGCCGACCTACTAAAATTGGTCCTAGGTTATGATATAAATGTAAGATCTTATTTGTAAGATTGAGTGTGGAATGCGAAAAAGGATTGTGTGAAGGTATATGCAAGAATAAGCAGAGCTATACACGCAGACATCATTTGAAGGTGAAGCAAGGTTTTTTTGAAAGCATATCAGAATTACACAGGTACTGAATCTAGCATATGAAGATGCTATTTTGAGAAGTACATCCTTATTGGATTTAACCATCCAATTGTAGTCAATGTGACTCCTATTTTGTGTTTGAGCAGTGAGCTCTAGGCGCTTGGCCTTTCTGCATGTGCAGACCCCATTTGTATACACTTACTATCTATAGTAGTATCATCTGATTGTGGGTAAGGTTTTCCATCGTGGTTTTTCCCCTTACAGGGTTTCCACATACAAATATTGGTGTTATGTGTTGTGGATGACTTTGTCTTTTTGTTTCATACATTAATCCTTACCAGTATTGCAATTAACTAATAAACTATCTATCGGTATAAAAGACTGGTTTACCAGCATTGAACATTGAGTTGTTTTGTTTTTAATTTATTAGACAACTGATTCATCCTCCCACCCTCTTAGTTGCCTCCAGGACCTAACAATTACACCTATCAAGACCAACAAAGAGAAGAAGAAACACATGACCCGAAAATCATACATGAACAAAATAACACACCCGAACACAACCATGCCCAAACTCGGGATAATATTAATGAAAGGGGAGAAGCTTTCCCTTGACATACAAATGCACCCATGGTCACTCTTACACAAAAAATTCAAGTGTTGCAAAGGCAAATACAGGACATGTAACAAGGGGCCACAGTGCGATACTCCTTAGACGAGATACGCCCTTATCCCTTTGATAGAAGATTAAACATGATACCTTTTCCCCCAAATTCAGATATACCAAAATACGAAAAATACGATGCTAAAAGTGATCCCCGCGATCATGTTCAAGAATTTTGTACCATAAGCCTAGAGTTTTCTCACAATGATACTTAATGAGGCTATTCGCAAGAAGTTTGGGAGGGAAAACAATGGAGTGGTTGTCTAAACTTACACATCCCATCAGATCATTTTATGAGTTGGTAAACAAATTCATCACACAATACTCCTATAAAATTCAGCATGCAATTACCATGCTAGATGTATGTGACACCAAACAAAAAAACAACGAAACATTCATGGTATTTCTTCAACATTGGAGGCATATGGTTTTGAGATATCCTCGAGATGTGCTTGAAAAAGAAAAGATGGAGATATTTATCGATAATCTAAATAGTGAGATGAGTTATCAACTCAAACTCCAATGCATACCATCTTTTGCCAAGTTAATCAAAAATAGAATCCAAGTAGAAGAAGCCTACATCAAGAAAGGAACAATGAAGTTCTTTAAAGAAGGAATTAACTCATCCAACCCTCACTCCTTTAACAATCAAAACAACAACAACACCTTGGACAAATCCATATTTTGGACAAGAAACAAAAATGTTGTTAGTGAGGGAGGAGTCGATGCTAATATATGAAGTCCAAACAACCAGTATTAGCTCTATTAGGTAATCCACAATCTAACAAAAATAAAAAAGGTGTTAATCAAGGCACTAACACTTATCCACAAAATACCAATCAAGGACCTTCGATTTCAAACACCAACAACAATGCCCAAGACAACAATAATACCCAAGGCAACAATAATAACCAAGGAAAAAATGCTAATTGAGGGAATAATACAACCCAAAGAGGTAACACCAACACTTTCCCAAATAGATGCATCTACACACCATTGGGGTAAACCTTAGAATCAACATTTTGAGAAATCCTGACAAACAAGATTATCACATTATCGATGATAAACAACTTTGAGCCCCAGATCAAACAACCTTGGTGGAATGACTCACATTTCTATGATTTTTATTGCAACAAAGGACATCACACAAATGATTGCATGAGGCTTAAGAATATTGTTCAGGATATGATCGATAGAGGTGATTTAATAGTTGATGGTCTCAAAACAAATGTTCCATTAAAAATTCACTTCCGAATTACAACAAGGAGCTTCATCATCAAATGATACAAGGGGAGCTCGTATAAATCACCTATACAACAACATCATCAATCACATATTGATGGATGACAACCAAAAAATGGTCATAAAAATCAAGGACAAACAAGACCATGCATCAATCAATGTGACAACCAGAGCTCAAAAATACATCTTGAAAGGGCATACATCAACATCAACCACTATCCCCAAAACTCAATATGATTTTGATAGTTTTGATACTAAATGTTTAGTACAAATGCCAAGCTAATAAGATGAGAGGCGGGGGGGGGGGGGGGGGGGGGTGAATCATACAAACTTAATCTTCCATTAAAAAAATAGATTCAACCTCGATAACATATACTTCAGTAATATAACCAAAACTATTAAAAATGCAAACTCAAAAGCAAATAAACATCATAACACTCATAACACCAGATTTAACGTGGAAACCCAAATAGGGAAAAACCACTGTGGGATTTTGGACCCACTAAGAAATATACTCTTCTAGAGTATGCTCGGTTAAAAGCAAATCCTATTAAAGATTACAAACACATTGCTAGATGTGACCCGATTAAGGGATTTCCCTTAGATCTGTTAGGATCTTCACCTTGTTAGAAGTGACCTTGTTAAAGGATTTCAAACACTCAATCAGAATGTCACCTTGCTAGAGGGTTTTACAAATAAGACTCTAAGTCCACTCGGTTAAGAGATTTTCTTTCACTTTACAAAATAATAGTAATAAAATCTATCTACAACTTCACATCTAAAATGCTAAAGAAAATTCTTATTTGGTCAATACAATATAGGACTTATCTTGTCCATCTGTTGGGCTCTATACTCTGTTATTCAAATAGGTCTTCAAGCTTCTATGCTTGGTAATCACTATGTAGCATCCCTGTGCATACACTTGCCCACATACATTGTATATGAATAGTTCCTTATTTATAAACAATTTGCCAACCGCTTAATCTCCTTGATCACATTTCCCATGATCAATCATAGCCATCAGATCTTCAAACTTTGACAAGGTTCAATGTATCCTTTGATCTAAAAACATTTTACCCCACCTTGGAACTTGCATACATTTCTTGGAACTTGTGCTAGGGTATTGCGGTTCAATTTGAGCTGTAGATCTTCCTGTCGATTTTCCTTTGCCTTAGATTCTTTAACAAACTTCATTCATGACATACTAATAATTTAATTATAGCCAGCTCATCGGCTTCTTTCATTAAATAATGCTTTTATTCATTCAATGCATTCTGTTATTACTCGGTTGCAACTCGGTAAACACTAAACTTCACTCGGTAGACATTTGCCTTCATTAATCGATAGCGATAACCTTAGGGTTTACCGACTAGGTTCCTTAGGGTTTTACCGACTAGGTTCTTTGCTCGGTAACATAGTATAGTATTAACCTTACAATCAATAACATATGTATGATGTCAAAACAATCTAAACATCATGATCTCATCATTGTCTAACTCGGTAATAAATGCCCATTGAATAACTTATTTCTCCCCTTATTCATCATATTCTTTCTTTGTCTTTTACCGGCATCTTTATACTCATCAAATCATACTTCTCAAGATATGGCAATATCATACTGAATTAGAAAATCAATTTCTTGACATCAATGACAAAATAATAATATTAAGATAGTAAACATCCTTGATTAGTTATATCCATAATCATCCTTCTCAATATCCTTATTGAAATGCCAACAATCTCTCCTTGTCTATTATAATGCCAACAATCTCCCCCTTTGGCATTGATGGCAAAACCAATTGATTTGACCTAATTGATTCAGATTGCTATGAGATTCTGAAATGCTGAAATGCTCTCCCCTTATGATCAGAATTCTCCCCCATACATTAGTCTTCTCTGCTCCTTTAGTCTTCTCCCTCTTTGACAACAATGCCAAAAAGAACTAAAACATAATTTCTTTCATAGAGAAGTGAATTCCTGCTTTTATGTGTCAACTTAGTCTCGGTCAGAGAAATTTGTCTTCTATTCTTGTTCCTTGTATTGTTTCCTGCACACCTTTAGAAAACATCCTAAAGTGTGTAAATCAACATCAACTCCTAGAAGATATTTTGTAGAGTCATCAAATTGATGCTTTCACCGAACTTGGTCAGTGAGTAGAAGATAGGGGTAGGACCCCTAACTTCTAAGATACTCAAAAGTGTCCCTTGGAAGTGGCTTGGTGAAGATATCTGCTATTTGTTCCTTTGTGCTAACATATTCCAACACCACTTTCTTCTCTAAGATAATGATATTTGATAGAGATGTGCTTTGTCTTAGAGTGCATAACAAGATTCTTTGAAATGTTAATGGCACTAGTATTGTCATAGAATATGGTTACTGGCTCGGTAAATTTCTCATTTATACCTTCCAACAGTTGTTTGATCCATGCTATGTTGGTACAATTCAATGCTGCAACAACATATTCAGCTTCTGCTATTGACTATGAAACACATCCTTGTTTCTTGCTAAGCCAACTCACTAGTATTTCTCCTAAAAAGAAAGCTCCTCCACTTGTGCTTTTCCTGTCATCAATGTTGCCTGCCCAATCAGCATCAGTATAAACTTTTAAATCAAAGTCATTTCCTTTCTGATATACTAAGCCATAATCCTTGGTGCCTTTCAAGTATCTGAAAATTCTCTTGATTGTTTTCATCTGTGTTTCCTTAGGATCTGCAGATAATCTTGCAACTATACCTACTACATGTGCTATGACTGGCCTGTTGTGAACAACATATTGCAACTTTCCAATCATGGATCAGTAAAGTGTCTCATCAACAGATGTAGATTCATCATTCTTTGATAGTTTACAGTTGGTAGTCATAGGAGTACTTACTGGTTCTGAATCCTCCATTCCAAATTTCTTTAAGATTTCCTTTATGTACTTGGATTGAGTAATGAAAATATCATCTTTCATTTGCAGTATTTGTAAACCTATAAAATACTTTATCTCACTGATTAATGACATCTCAAATTCTTTGCTCATTTCATTTCCAAAGTTCTTGCATAAAGAGTCATTTCCACAAAAGATAATATCATCAACAAATATGGCTAAGATCAGTATTCCAATTTCATCATTTTTCATGTACATATTGTTGTTTTCAGTTGTCCTTATAAAACCAATCTTAAACAAATAAGAGTGCAATCTTTCATACCATGCTCTAGGTGCTTGTTTCAGACCATATAAGGCTTTGTTCAATTTACATACCCGATCTTTATTCTTGGCTGCAATAAATCCTTCAGGTTGTTCAATAAAAACTTCTTCTTCTAATATACCATTCATAAATGCAGATTTGATATCCAATTGATATACCTTGAAATTTTTGAAAGCAGCATATGCCAACAATGTTCTTACTACTTCAAGTCTAGCCACAGGTGCAAAAGTTTCACCATAATCAATTCCTTCTTCTTGAGCATAACCTTTGCAAACTAGTCTTGCTTTATTTTGAATGACCTCACCTTTTTCATTCAGCTTGTTTCTAAAAATCCACTTTGTACCAATTACATTTTTGTCCTTTGGTCTTGGGACTAGTGTCCATGTGTCATTCTTCTTGATTTGATCAATATCTTCTATCATAGCATTTATCCAATCTTCACTGTTAAATGCCTCTTTCACTATTCTCGGTTCAACTTCAGATATCAGACATGTGTTTTGTCTCAGTTTGTTCCTTGTCATTATTGGATCATCCTTATCTCCTATAATCTGACTTCATCATAATCTTCTAGTTCCTTGCAATTTCCTTCATCATTCCTTTCTGCAAATTCATCAATTTTTACATTTTCACTTTCTACTATTTTGTTAAATGATTTGATCAGACATTTAAATGCTTTACTTCTAGAAGAATAACCAAGAAATGTTCCTTCTTCACTTTTCTGATCAAACTCATCATTTCTATCATCTTTGTGTACATAGCATCTACTTCCAAAGATTTTAAAATAACTTACATTAGGTTTCTTGTCATACAAGATTTCATATGGTGTCTTCAAAGTTCCTTTCTTCAGTTGTGCTCGATTCAAGGTGTAGACTGTTGTGCTTATTGCTTCTCTCCAAAATGTTTGTGGCACTTTCTTTTCAATCATCAGGGTTCTGACACAATCCACAATAGATCTGTTTCTTCTCTCAGCAATTCCATTTTGTTGTGGAGTTCTCGGTGTAGAGACTTGTCTTTTTATACCATGATCATTGCAGAATAAGTTGAACTCATCAGATGTGAACTCTCCTCCTCTATCTGATCTAAGACATTTCAGTTGTCTTCCTGTTTCATTTTCAACTCTTGCCTTGTACCATTTAAATATTTGAAAAGCTTCTGATTTTTCTTTTAAAAACATAACTGACATCATCCATGAGTAATCATTCACAAATCATATGAAATATTTATCACCATAATAACTTTGAACTTTCATAGGACCACAAAGATCAGTGTGCACAAGATCTAAAATTCTCTTGGAAGTGTAAGACTTACTTGTAAAGCTTGATCTTGTCATTTTACCCATCTAGCATCCTCAGCATATAGCATTCTCAGGTTTATCAAGACTCGATAGACCTCTTACTCGGTGCTTCTTAGTTATTTTGATTAGATTATCAAAATTTACATGACAAAACCTTTTATACCATAACCAAGTATCATCTATCTTTGCATACAAACATTTATTCCGAGTTGAGTCAAGGTGAAATCTATTACCTTTTGTTTGTGTCTCGGTAGCAGCTAACTTTCCATTCTTGTCATGAACTTTGACAATTCCTTTCTGAAATTCTATTTGGTATCCTATATTGTTTAGCTCTACTACACTCAACAAATTATATTGCAAACCTTCAACCCAATAAACATCATTGCATCTTGCATTGTCAAGAAGTTTTATGGATCCTTTACCTTTTACCAGACATGGTGCATCATTACCAAATCTTACATAGCCTCCATCATAGTCTTCTAACATAACAAACTTGTGTTTATCACCTGTCATGTGATGTGAGCATCCACTATCTATGATCCAAGAATCATTAGTATTTATGTGAGATATGTTGGTATATGGACACTCCAATGAGACATTGTATGTGATTGAAGGTTTTGTCATTGATGGCAACCTTGCAATCCTATGGCATTGGAAAGACATCATACCACAAAACCATTACACCAGTAAGATAGTGCACCAGCATCAACAAGATCACTCTACACCGGCACCAGCACCGGCACAGAAGAAAAGATGTATACTGGCATAGAGGCTGACAAGACTTTTGATATGAAATATTTTGTTTATTATTGTAAGCCAACTTGGCAAATTGTAAAATGACTCTTTTATATAAAGGAGATCATTGTAGACATTTAGAGAGGTAATGTAGCAAGCATAAAGAAAATTATTAGGTAGACCTAATGTGCAAATTATAGATCAAGGGTATATGTAAAAAACAGAGTTAGAACCGGTACTGAATTTGGCATTGGAGATGCTATTGTAAAGTAGTACAAGTCATTGGATTAGTATAATCCTCATTGTAAGGCAGTGTGACTTCTCATTGAGCAGTGAGCTCTAGGCAGTTGGCCTTCCTGCATGTGTAGGCCCCTATTGTAAGTAATATTTTCTTATTGGCCAGTGAGTGAATATTGTGGGTCACAAATCCCACTGAGGTTTTTCCCACACTAGGTTTCCTTGTTAAACATCTTGTGTTATGGTGTTCTTTTCATGTGGATGTTTCTGATTCTGTTTATTGCATTAATTCTTGCATACCGGTATACTGCTATTTTATGTTCTGCATGTTTTAACTTAAGAAATTCTTATCACCGGTTAGATACTGATTCACCCCCCCCCTCTCAGTATTTGTGGGAATCCTAACAATTGGTATCAGAGCTTGGTCCTCTATTTTCAGAAGCCTAATAGCTTGAGGAAGATCTTGACACCGGTAAAGATGGAAAATCTGATGAAGCAACTTGAAGGAGCTCTTACTGACTATGATGTAGAGAAGTTGAAAAATATCAAATTAGAAGATGATTTAAGTGTAGCTCAAAATATCATTCAGGCACTTCAAGAAAATCTTATTGTTACAAGAAATAAGAGAAGAGAACTTTGTGAAAAATTGCAAAATGAGAATGATGAAAAGGAATCTCTTAATGATATGATAAGCAAGCTGAAACAAGAGATCATGACAACAAAAAATGAAATGCAGGATATGACTATGAGATTTTGCAAAGAGATTGAGGACAGAAAGAAGAATGAAGAAGAATTGTCCAGAAGACTAAGTGATGCAGCAAATGAGAACACAAGACTTAGCTATGAAAATGACATGTTGAAGATAGATCTGATGCATACTCAGAATGACTCAAATGAACTAATGAGACAAAAAGAAATCTTGGAAAGGGAATTGGAAACTACAAATCAACATAAAGAAAAATTCAAGAAAAGCTCAGAAGAACTTGGTACCTTATTGAAGAATCAAAAACCTAAAGGTGACACTTTTGGAATTGGCTTTGAAGTTGGTGAAAGCTTCGGTACTACAAATACTCAGGATCACAGCAAACCGGTAAGACCACCTAATGCTTATAAATTCAATGAAAAATGCTTTAACTATAATAAGTATGGTCATAGGGAAAATGAATGTAGATCTATGAACTATCAGAATATCAATACACCCATCGGTCAATGTTCCAAATGCAACAAAGTTGGTCATAACTCTAAAAACTACAGAATGAATGTGAGATGTTATGTTTGTGGAAGATTTGGACATTTATCTAATCAATGCAGAACACAAACCGGCATAGGTTATGGGAAAGCTATTCAGAAAAATAATGTAACTTGTTATCCATGTGACAAGATTGGGCATATTGCTAAATTTTATTGAAGTAAAGGTACACTGGTAGACAACAAAGGTGCTAGCTTGAAAGGAAAAGAAAAGGTTGAAGAGGTTTAAGAAAGAATTCTCAAAGCAATGGATTAGAAAAGCTAACCTAAACATTCGGAATACTCCTCCACCAGTCAAACCAACAAATGCTTCACCGGTAGGACAAAGTGATGCTTCACCGGCAGGAAGTTCTTCATCTAATTGAAGAAAATTTCCTTGAGGGTTTGGCAATCTAATGACACATGCTATTATTCCCTTGGTTAGAGATAAGAAGTGGAAAATCACTTATTACCGGCAAACAATGTTAAGTGAATACTTAATCGTCATGCAATTAATGTGGTAGATAGCGAAAAAGACTTTATAAAATAAGGTTTTGGCTCCATTTCATTTCACCATGATTTCAAACTTTCAGAGAAGCACAAAGATTCTGAGCTAAGGCATTTCAAGCAAGAAGCAAACACACTCCAAGCAATCATCCATCCAAGACAGAAAAAGATATTTAATCATGGCATCAACCTTTGCAATTGAATACATAGCGAACCCTACTGTTGTGGAAGTAATTAAAAGACCTAGGCCCATATTTCAGTTAGTCCCCGAAATAGAAAAGAAGGATGATACCTTAGGTGCATTTTCTCAAATCCCTAAAGGTGTTGTATATGCTGAAGACCCTAGAATGTACACCCACTGCAACATTGAAGAGTTAGGAGATGAGGAAATCAAAACCATGTATAAAACTGAGATATGTGATGATACTAGCAATGTCAAAACTGAACACAAGGTTTTTGAAACCCTAGGATTCATAGAAATCCTTAGCATTCCTAAATTTCCTAAGGATGTGATTAGGATAGTGTTAAGAAGAGTTCATGGAGAATTTTTATAGTTAGATGCAATTCATAAGATCACCAAGAAAGCGGTAAAGGCTGTCACAGGGTTACCGGCCACTGGTAAAAGACTCGACAAAAACAAGAAGGTTTCAAATGATTTAGTCATAGACCTAATAGGTGCAACATTTGATAAGAGATCTCTAAGGGTTAACAATGTAAAGGATACAAATGTGAGATTCATAAGCATGATATTAGGTTACAAAGCCACTCATGCCAATAAACTTAACTCAGTTTCAATTTTATGCATTAAGAGTGCTTATGAAATGGTGACAGACAATGCAAAAATTGACATCTATGAATGGTTAAAGGATGAACTGGTAGACAACCTTGGAAAGATAAAGAAGGATAAGAAAGGAACTTTCAGATTTGGAAATCTGTTAGTATGCCTAATGCTTCATTTAACAAAATAGGTTCCCAGTATAGGATATAAAGAACTAGGATATGACATACCGGTAGGAAAGCAATTGACAAAACTGTTCAATACCATGGGTGAGAACAAAGAAAACAACATTCATGACTTTTTCCAAGCATTGAAGACAAAAATGAAGAAAAGGATAAGGTTATCTCAGAAAATTGTAGATAAATACAAAGATGACATATGCTTTGTTATTAAAAAGGATGAAATATGGATGGAAGCAGTCATTCCAAGGACAATCTGGGTAACCGAAATGGGCTATGAGATAGATGACCACATAGTTGAAACTTATGCCAAAGCACTTCTGGAAACCCCCAATGAACCTAAGGAAGAAGTATTTGGTAGTGTCGAAACCATAGAAAGCCAAATATAGTCCAAGAAAAGAGTGAAGAAGGTAGAGGCATTTGTGAGAAAAGGATCCAGATAAGCAAAGGCCATTAAGGAAGACGTATTAAAGAAAACTGGCATAACAGAAGATGAGTTGGCAGCCCCACAACCTAAAGCTCATCTATCACTGGTAGGTACTTCTTCGGAAGGTGACATGCCAACAACCTTTAAAAGAGTTGTTAGGAAAAGAGATCCCTCACCGGCAACCACTCCTTCACCTAGAAGGACAAGGCAGAAGCAACAAGCTGTGAGATCTCCGATCAGAAAGGTCACACCTAAAAAGAAGCTAACTCCTAAGAAAAAGAAAAAGACAAAAATTGACTTGGCACCTCTAGACATTTTGTTAAATGAGATCATAGAGGAATGAAAATTGAAAAACATAGGGAAAATTTATGACACTCTATCTGCTGATGAGAAAGGGCAAGTTGAGGAGAGTGTAATACTGCATATGGACATGTTAAAAAAGTTTTTGATGGAAGTAATCAATGAAATTCCTGATGATTTATACAAAAGACTTGAGGCCAGAAGGCAATGAGTAATTGAATTAGACAAGAAAATAAAAATAGAAAAACTGCTTGCTGTATATCCGGTAAACTCTCCAAAGGAAATTGATGATCTGATTGCTCAGGCAAATCGAACTATTTTCTCCACTACACATCGGCATATTTCACTGATGGCAGGAAGAGTTATATAAGTTATAGAGGAAACAAAAGATGGATGGGACATATTCCTGGTGGAAAAGGAAAAACAAGAAGAATATAGGAATCCCAAGCCTATTAAGGTATATCAGAAGGATAAGGACAAAGGGAAAGGCAAAGTTGGTGGACCTCCAAGCATAAAGGTTAAAGACAACCTACCTCCACCTGTAAAAATTACAACCCCTAAAAACCAACCGACAACATAAAGCATGGATGTACAGGATAGCATTCCAAATCCTGAAGTCCTATACACTGTAAATGTTGATACCCAAAAGATCAACATAATAGTTGATAAAGATACAACTAAAAAGACAGATATGGCTAAAGAGCCTCCAGTAATAGGAGATACCAAGCAACCGGCAGAGGATACAAGGAAAAAGGTGGAATTTGAGGCACAAACAGAGAAACCAACAGAGCTAAAAGCTCTAGAACAGGCTCACAAGGAAACAATGCCACCAATAAGCAATGAAGTAGGAAAACCAGTGCTAAAAGAAATACAAACACAAACTGACCTACCAGAGGTCAATACAAGCATAGTTATTTCCACCAGCACTCAGACTCTTGGATCATCATCAACATTCAAGTCAACTAATGTGACTGGGGTATTACTTGAATCCATTAAGAAAATAATTGACTGCAGTTCACAGGCTTATAAAGCAATAGATGATTCAATACCAATTTTGAAGATAATTGCTCTTGATTGTAATATAGATAATAAAGATTCTTTAGGATAGTTGGATAGATTATGTAAATACATTTCTGGAAATATTGAGAAAATAAAGGAAGAATTAGTAAAGGACATGGTAGAAAAGGAGAAACAAAAATTCTTTGATGAAGAAATAAAGAAGTGTAATAGAGACTTTGACATGCTTCTACCAGAACTATGTAGTTTGTTGAAAGAGTATAAAAATCTGTATAAAGACACATGCAAAACAAACTTCTTGACTATAGATATTGACAAGAAAACAAGCAAGACACAGAATGAGATAAATAAGCATGTAGACAATTTTGTCAACTTACTGGATTCACTATCTGTTTTTGAAGATAAGTTAGCAAATTTTGAGGAAGAATTGCTTAAATAGGAAAGAGAGAAAAAGAGAATAATAAACAAGGCAAAACACTTGAGATCTAAACTGAGTCCAAGATTGGACTATCTAGCATCTCTACGAAAGGAAATCTCAGAGGCATTAGCATAGGGAAGTAAAACACTGACAAAGCAATTGCAACATCTTACCGGTATTGTGAAGAGGACTGAAACAACAATAAAAGATAGCAAAAAGTTTATGGATAGTATAAACTTAATTTTGGGCCATCTTTTTCAGATAATAACTACCCAACTACAGGGTTGAGGATATGGACAGATGTAATTGCAAACTCTACTAACATCTTGACAACCTTTGTCCTTGATGCCAAAGGGGGAGTAGTAGGATGAGAAAGTTCAAAGATAGGAATCATATGCTCAGGGGGAGCCCTTCATATTTTTTGGTAAACATTCTTTTTGGTAAATTTTTTTTGGACTACACATTTTGGACACTTTTTGAAATTTCTCATGAGTGTTGCCATCAATGCCAAAGGGGGAGATTGTTGGCATATGGACACTCCAATGAGACATTGTATGTGATTGAAGGTTTTGTCATTGATGGCAACCTTGCAATCCTATGGCACCGGAAAGACATCATACCGGCAAAGCATTACACCGGCAAGACAGTGCACCAACATCAACAAGATCACTCTACATCGGCACCAGCACCGACACAAAAGAAAAGATGTATACCGGCATAGAGACCGATAGGACTTTTGATATGTAATATTTTGTTTATTATTGTAAGCCAACTTGGAAAATTCTAAAATGACTCTTGTATATAAAGGAGATCATCGTAGACATTTAGAGAGGTAATGTAGTGAGCATAAAGAAAATTATTAGGCAGACCTAATGTGCGAATTATAGGTCAAGGGTATATGTAAAGAACAGAGTTAGAACCAGTACTGAATCTAGCATTGGAGAAGCTATTGTAAAGCAGTACAAGTCATTGGATTAGTATAATCCTCATTGTAAGTCAGTGTGACTTCTCATTGAGAAATGAGCTCTAGGCAGTTGGCCTTCCTGCATGTGCAGGCCCCTATTGTAAGTAATATTCTCTTATTGGCCAGTGAGTGAATATTGTGGGTCACAAATCCCACTGAGGTTTTTCCCACACCGGGTTTCCTTGTTAAACATCTTATGTTATGGTGTTCTTTTCATGTCGATGTTTCTGATTCTGTTTATTGCATTAATTATTGCATACCGGTATACTACTATTTTATGTTCTGCATGTTTTAACTTAAGAAATTCTTATCACCAGTTAGATACTGATTCACCCCCCCTCTCAGTATCTGTGGGAATCCTAACAAGATATTAGGGCTTTTTCTTCATACCTTTCTTCATCTGATCCATCTTTGATAGCCACATAAACTACTTCCTCTGTATCAGTTTCATCTAATTTCTCATCATTGGATTCCTCATCGGCTATTAAGCATGACTTTCTATCTCTTCTTTTGAAGTCTCGGTGTCCTCTGTAATGATTATCTTACTATCTATCATCTTGGTAATCTCTCTTCTCATTAAAATCTTTGTCAGGATAGTTAGAAGCCATATGTCCTATCTTATCACAATTGAAACATTTCAAAGGTAGTTTTCCTTTATACTTAGTTTTGCCTCTCAGTAACCTTCTGGCTAAAAGTGCTTCAAACTCTTCTTGCTTTCTGATTTCCTCATGTAGTTTGTGTACTTCCTCCATGTTCTTGCAAAATCTTTCACTTGCTCCACTATGATCCCCTTTACTGTACTTACTCATTCTATCATTATAATCATCAGATTCACCAATATGAAAAGAACTAAATGCAGGTTCAAATTTATTTTCTGATTACCCACTATTATCAAAGTTACTTAACTCAAATGCATGTAGCTTACCAATAGTAGCATCTAAAGAAACTGACATATTGGGTATAGACCTCAATTCATTGATTGCAGAGACTCAGACTGCATAAGCTGGTAGAAGGGTTCTTAACAACTTACTTGTTATATCCTTTTCTTCAATAGTTCCACCTGCTCCTTTGATTTGATTAACAATCTCCTGTAGTCTTGTACTATACTGGGTTATGTTCTCACCTTCATTCATCCTCATAGATTCAAGTTTTCCTCTTAGACTATCCACTTTTTCTCTTTGAACATGTTCATCTCCACCATACATAGATATGAGCTTGTCCCACATTGCCTTTACATCATTGCAACCTTCTAGATCATTAAACTCTGAATCGGTCAATGCAGATGTTATTTAAATCATTGCTTGATTATGTTATTTCTTTTCCTTTATTTCTTCTGTAGTCACATAAATCTGTCCACTTAATTAAATGAATACTTAGTATTTATTTGATTATTTAACCATGAATTAATAATTAATTAAATTAATATTTAATTAATTCATCTTAACCCTCTTCTCCTATTAATTAAATAAATTATTCAATTTATTTGATTTAATTCACTTAACCAAATTCAGACCATTAATTAAATAAATAAATCATATTTATTTAATTAAATATTCTCACATTTAAATAAATTAATATTTATTTAAATCCCCCAAAATCCCACCTCTCACATTTAAATAAATTAACATTTATTTAAATCACCTTTATCCTCTACCCACTTGCATTTTCCTACAAATGCAAGTTGCACAATTATTTTAAATAAATAATTTATTTAAATCACCTTTATCCTCTACCCACTTGCATTTTCCTACAAATGCAAGTTGCACAATTATTTTAAATAAATAATTTATTTAAATCACCTTTATCCTCCACCCACTTGTATTTTCCTACAAAAGCAAGTTGCACAACTATTTTAAATAAATTATTTATTTAAAATCCTATTTACCCTCACCCACTTGAAACCTTTAATGGTTTCCCTTAAAGTATTCAAACTTGATGGCTTTAAAGTCTTCAAACTTGATGGCTTCCTTCTATAGTCTTCTTAAGACTTTAATGTTTTTCCTTAAAGTCTTCAAGCCTTTAATGGTTTCCCTCAAAGTCTTCAAGCATTTTAATGTTTTATCTTCATTTTTCTCATTTAAATAAATTAATATTTGTTTGAATATTTATCCAAATGCAAATTACACCATTTAATTGAAATAAATGATTTTATTTTAATTGAAAATACCAAAATTTCTCCCACTTGCATTTTCCTACAAAATCCACTTGCATGCCTAAACCCCTTCTAGAATTTTCTAATCACTTCTAAATAACCTAACCCCTTCTCTAAACTTTGTCACATTCCTAAGCAAAAGGGAAGTCACTTCTCAAACCCTCAAAGTCTTTGATAACCATTAAAGGCTTTCAACCTTCAACCACTAAATGGCTCAAAGTCTTTGATAACCATTGAAGGCTTTCAACCTTCAACCACTTAATCCCCAAAGTCTCCAATAACCATTAATGGCTACCTCAAACCCTCCCACATGGTTAAAACATTTGTTTTGACTCAACCTCTACCCAACCCAAAGGTCTCATCAGGCCATTAATGCTTTGACCATGATTATCTCTTAAACATTTGCACAAAGGTTTATCCTTGGATTAACTCTTAATCCAGTGGGTAATCTTAATTTGGACTTGACCCTTAGCCTCTAGATAACCATGGGGTCTTCTCAGGCCTTTAATTCCTCCAACCTCTTCTCTCAACCCAATCCTATGTTGACACTTGTCACCATTTTATTGGTGCCAATTGTGCACATGGATCCCCAACTTTCAAACTTGGCCCTTGATTAAACCATTCAATCTTAACCCTTCATTTCCCCATTTCTTCTATAAATAGAACCCTTCTCCTCAAGCAAAAAGAAGCATTAGAGTATTGTTGTTATACTGGCATTAGCATAGAGCTTTTTCATAGCATCACTATCTACTCTTGCATAGTATTTTCTTATCATATTCAACCATCTTGAATCTCCATATGGCATCCATGGCTAGTGTTAAAAGCTGAGAGCTACACTCATTTGGGACTTGGAGAGGAGAGGAACAAGGGAGGAGCAACTATGAGCATCTTGATTAGCTATTTTATTCTATGTTTATATGCTTTCTATTTCATGCTTAATATCTCTCTTGATATGCCTATTTAGGATAATCTTTTGTTGCTAACACTAACGTTTGTTTCTTGTGCTCTTGTGTGTGTTGCCATCAAACAGATTTTCTAATCCTTTTTGCAGAGCATCATTTGGTGAACCTGACGTGAATCAAACACGCAACCTTCTCATAAGTTGAAAATGTCACACGCAACTTGTGTGACATTTTCAACATTCAAACATGTTATTGGTTTAAAAAAAAAAAACCAAAAGAAAAAAAATTAGGCTTGTAGAAGCCCACCAAATAGGCGGATTTTACTAACTATTTTTCTCTTTTGTGCAGATTTAAATTAGATTAAAAAGTAGATTTATATTTTTTACTAACTTGTTTTTGAAGTTGGTTTTAAAAATGAATTCACTTTTTATTTTGGTTTAAAATTAACTTCACATTTCAAATTTGGGCTTTTAAAAAAGAATCACACATTTGTTTGGGGCTCTTAAAAAGAATTTCATTGTTCCAAGGTAAAAAGAACCACAAACTTATACAAAAACAACTTTATTTTTTTGCAAGTTAGGAAACAAACTTCGTTTTGGTGCTTAAAATCAACAAGGAAAATTTTATTTCTTGCATCAAGATAAAACTCACAATCCACACTTCCATTTTTGGTGCAAATAAAATTCACAATCAACTTGTCTCATTTTTAAAGCAATTTTACTTCATGCAAATGTGTTTTTCATTAAGTTGACCAGGATTTTCAAATTCTAGTTTACTCAAACAATTGCCTTTGAAAATTAAAAAGAACACCATGATTGTTGGAGCAACATGTCCAAATAGTTAGATCACATTGCAATGATAGATTAAAAAGAACAAGTGTTTTTCATGCTTGGCACACTTGTGCAAAGAGTTGGTCAAGTGGTCCTACTTCTAACACACACTATCCTCTCCCTTGGCTTTCGTGGTCCTAGGTGCAAGAGAAAAGTGTTAGTAACACTCAAAATTTTGTCTTTTTAAGAGAGGCCTGCCAAGAGACACATCACTCTTGGGAATGACCTTGAGCGGTAAATCCTTCGAGCCGCTATAGAAATCAGGTGTGAGTGAAAGTTGTAGCCTTGGGTATAGCTGTTCCTATAGTGTAACTAGCCGAAAGGACAAATGGGCCCCACCACCAATTACAAGGCTCTTAAGTGAGTCACTGCAGAATGAACTTATGTCAAAAAACATCGAACATGACTAAACACCTTTAAGTAGTAGCCCACCCGTTCTATTGATTGAGGATATTTGCGATATAATTTAGTGCAAGAGCATAGATGGTTTTCCTCCCAAGATACTCACCATACATATTTCCTTGAGTAGAAACATAGCTTTTTGAAAAGTCACTTGTGGCTTGATAAAAGTGGTGACTCCCCCATCATAGGGATCATCTATTTGTTATGCTCATGCAAGACTTAGTATATCACATCCTTACCTGCCAAGGTGGGATTCATAAGGTATGTAGTACCAAAGTCGAAGAAATATCAAGATGTGGGCTAAATTTATCACAACTAGCCATTTGACCTTAGGGATAAAAAGTGTTTGAAGTGTGTTCATTTTAGTCAAGACCAAGTGCAAATTGAGCCGACTTCAGGCTTTGGAAATACACCTTAAAATACATCTAAAGGAATGGTTATATAAAAGTCCAAGGATTGGGTTGATCTCGACCCATACTCATTTGTGCCTTTGGGACAACATTCTTGTGTTTGTGTGCTTGCTTTGTTTTCTTGTCAAAGAAAAATCAGAAAATCACTTCCCAAAAACAAAGTATTCATCCAACCAAACATCTGTCAAAACAACCAAAAACATCAAAAACAAGGTACAAACAACAAAGAGTCAAATTTTATGACCATTCTTCACATCTTGCGAAAGAAGAAGCGTCATCAGAATATCAACTTGAAAAGAAGACCATTGAGCTCAAAGGCTTTGATCAAAAGGAGGAAATTCTTCTATATAAATAGACAAATCTTTGTCTCACATAGAGTCTTTCTGCGTCACATGCGTCTCTACCTTCAAGGAAAAACAAACGAATTTGATTCCAAATCATTGAACCGCAGAGCTTTTATGCAATATAGAGCTCTGAGTTATCACAAAAATCAAGGAGGAAAGATTAATCCCAACTTCTTCCCAAACGTCTGTATCACATACAACACAGCTCGAGAAATACCACCAACACCTGAAAGGGAAGAGATAGAGTTTGTCCCATTTATAACACAAATTTTTTATTGAAGTTGAAAATATTTTCATCCATCATCTCACTCATACATCATCACTTCATCATCAATCCGTCCCAACTCTCAAAACATTAAGAGGTTCTTGTCCCAAGTTCTCTTTTAGATATTGCTTGAAATCAAACACATCACATCACTTTTTAGATTGTTTCTACATCTAGGATAAACTCATCCTAAGAGACACATCTATGCAGGTTAAAACTAGTTCATGAGTGAATCCTCTCATTCCTAGGTAGTTAAATCTGTAACACATCTCAGATTTCTCTACACCTTATCACATCAAAATCTTATCAAACAAACAAGCAATTCAAAGAAGGAATTTTGGTTACATCTACCTTAAAAGTGCTAGAGATCCACATGCAACACAATTCACCAATCATCAATCTCTCATTTCATCAAAAACTCATCATCATTTTCACTCAACTTCAACAAAAAGCTTATAAACAAAATGGCCCAAACCCGATCACAGTCCAGGCAACGAGAAATAGAAAGGGAAGAAGAAGAAGAGGAAAATCTCAATGAATTTCGAGAAGCACTTGGAGGAAATGCAGATGATGAAAACCCAAGTACTCCCACTCCTACAACAATAGAAAGGGCTCAGCATAACCCTCTCTTTAACAGACTTTTTGACGAAATACTCAGGAGCAATGCAGACGCTCACTTCTTAAGACTCGCTCAAGAAGGAGCAAAACTCCCCTCTGACTTTGATCTTGCCCAATTAAGACAAGCATCAGAAAGACAAAGTCGCCATGAAGAGGAAAGAGGTAGAGATCCCATCAGATATAACATTCCTCGAGGTAACCCACCACCTCCTCCTCCAAATGAAATGGAGCTGTTGCGGCAACAAGTCAAGAATCTCGCCCAACAGCTTCATAGTGGTGTCAAGACTAACCAATTCTCACTCAATGACATCTATCCCTATCCTTTTGATAGGAATCTTTATATGCAACCCTTTCCACGAGGATTCGAAACACCCAAATTTGAAAAATATAGAGGAAAGGGGGATCCCCATGATCATGTCCGAGAATTTCATTCCGCTTGTCTTGAAGTGGCATATGAAGACACATACCTAATGCGCCTTTTTCCCCAAAGTTTGGGAGGAACAACCACATCATGGTTTTCCCGACTATCAGGTGGCATTAGAACATTTGAGGAACTCATCCAGAAGTTCCTATCTCATTACTCTCATAACATTGAACGCGACATCACCATGGCTGATCTGTGCAACACCAAGCAAAAACCAGGTGAACTATTCTCAATATTCTTGCAACGATGGTGCCAAATGTCTAGCAGACGTTCTCATCAGTTACCTGAACGAGAACTAGTGGAAATATTCATTTCCATCTTAAACGAAGAAATGGAATTTCACCTGGATGTCAAAGACACAGACTCTTTTAATGATATGATCACCAATGGTTTAAAATGTGAACGGGCACTCATCAAGAAAGGACTCATCAAAATCTTTAATGAACCAAAAGATGGTCCTCGCCCGCGCTTCAATAGTGATAAACCAAACTTCTGGAATAAAAACAAGAATATCGTCAATGATGGGGTTGTGGATGCTCGAACTATCCAAAATGCACAACTTGTGGTTCGGTTTGCAGGACAGAATCCTCCACCTCAGAACAACACAAATGTTCCTTCAAATCAAGGTCGCATCACATCTCATGATGAACCAAGACCTCGTTAGCAAAAATAGAAACGCACATACACTCCCTTAGGGGAACCCATTGAAACAGTATTGCGACAACTCATTTCTCAAAATTTGGTCACTCTACCTAAACTATCAAACTATGAACCTCAGGTCAAACCAGCATGGTGGAGAGATACTGAACACTGTGAATTCCACCAAGGAAGAGGACACAAGACAAGTAATTGTCACCGATTGAAAGATCTCATTCAAGATCTTATTGACTGAGGAGAAATTGAAATTGAAGGACATGACCCAAAAACAACAAATAATGATCATCTGATGTTCAAAAATCCACTTCCATCACAAGATCAAAGGGGTCCTTCCACTTCCAGGCGAGGCACTGATACCACTGATTATACACAGGCTGCATATAATTACACTGTAAATCACCTGTATGATGCCAATGAACAAGTTGCAACTATAACCTTCAAAAATCCCAACTCAAATTGCAATGTTGTTATGCGTCGCGGCAAAGTTACCATAAAGGCAGCTCCACAAGGCACCACCTCCATCCCAAAGCAGTACAATCTTGTGGAACAATTAGACAAAACCCCTACGCTTATATCCATTTTAGAGCTTTTGCGTCTATCGCCATCTCATAAAACTATCTTGGATCAAGCACTCCAAGAGGCGTCAGTCCCTGCAAACTTGAATACAGACCAATTTCAAGCAATAGTTGGAAGTATAAAGTCATCACCTTGTCTCACTTTTTCCGAAAGTGACAACTCTTCCTTTTAGCAACCTCATAACGCTTCGCTACACATTGAAGGCTTTATCAACCAACATAGGATCAAGCAAGTCTTGATCGATAATGGAGCAGGCCTGAACATTTGTACACTACAGTTGGTCACAGCATTGGGCTATGTGGTAGAATTAGTGGATCCTCATAAGAAGATCACAATCAAAGCCTATGACGATGCAGAGCGTTCATCCAAAGGAGCTGTGGTACTACCAATCTGCATGGGCCTTGTGGTAAAGCACATCATCTGTCAGGTTCTGGACCTTCCTCTGCCATACAATCTATTGTTAGGATGACCTTGGATACATGCCATGCAAGCTGTTTCATCTACCTACCATCAATGTATCAAGTTCCCACATAACGGTGTAGAGATCACAATCTTGGGCGACGCAAATCCCTTTGCGTTTTGCCATAATATCAGCCATCAACCAGAGATTACTGTTCCTAATAATAGAGAAGCCGTTTCCTCCACATCATATATAAGTCCAGCCTCTCTTGCCAGTTCGAACACCACTATACCAAAGCAAGAAAAGCTTAAGATGAAAATAGCAGAGGAAGGTCCTGGGGAATACAACTTGAGTCAACTCTTTTGTGTGGGACAAATGCCCACTTCTCCTCGAACACATGGTAAACCATAACAGTTACTCCAGCAACCACTAAACATGCCTGCATGTGCTTTGACACCTTTCATCCTTGGAAAGAGTCAAGAAGAAGAAACCCAAGATGAGGACTTAGCGGACTGGATCTATAAAGATCCCATCACCACTAATATACTGCAAGTTAGACTTCCTACAGATCAGTATGGCAAAGGTCTCCTCATTATGCAAAGAATGGGATATGATGGTCAAAGTGCTTTAGGATATTGCAAACAAGGACGACATGAACCTCTGCTACTAGAATTAAAGCCCAAAGGTAATACAAGCCTAGGCTTTGAAAAAGAGATATTTCCTAAACTCAAATTCAAAGGAAAACCCACCAAACCATTATGTCAACCTACTACAAAAAGGACACCTTTCATTATCAAAGCAGCTTCAAGCACCATCCCGACTGCCCCATCGAGGCTCACAACCCCAACACAACCATCTACAATACCAATCATCCCACCAATCAAACCAGTAATCCCATTCGCAACAGCCATTACATCCATAGTACCATTAGCAGCAACAACTGTATCAGAACCCGCAACAACATCTATGGTACCAGCAGTTCCCGTAGAAGCCACTGAGTCAACACTGCTGATACTTCCTGTGCCAGATTCTTTTATCCCCATCAAACTTCCTGTAGCACCGATCACTACAAAGGTACATCAACCAATCACACCTGCAGTGTTTAACTCAAAAGACATCCCAATATGGTATAGCAATCAGATACTGGAAAGTGATTTAGAGACCGACTCACATGAATGGGAATTTGATTCAGTACAACTTAATACTTCAGATGAGGAAGATGCATCACTACCTGTGCCATGCAAAGATATCCCTATTTATGGAGAAGCACAGATAAACCACTTGGGTTCCTGAACTGGAAACATCTTCCACAGACCCTATGTCTCATCCTACGCCTGATTTTGATAGGGAGAGTACCATTAACGACCTTCACCATAATGTCTTAACCCTCACTGATACATCTCCCGCACTTAACCTAATCGATGAAGTAATGCCCATTATCCACCCTGAACTCATTGAATGGAACCAACCAAATTCCCCATGCCTTGACTTCTTCCAAAACGATGAGGCCATCATTGACTTTTTGGAATTAAGGGATAACCTACCAAGCGGGGATCACAAAGCTGGATTCGCCATCGAACTTAATAGCGCAGCATACTTTGGGGTGGATGCCAAACCTTTCAGCTGCAAAAATATAACATTAAAATATGGATCTTCTAGTGAAAACCACACTGTGACACTGTTTGATCCAACAAAAGTAAAAAGAAAGAGCGTATCCAATGGTGAAAACCTCTCTGAGGCACTTGAGGATGAAGGGTTTGACATTCTCCCTGCTAGTACACAATAGGAACGATCAACGATTCTCATCAAGGAAACCAAAGAATACAATGTGGGGACTCCTGAAAATCCTCATCTCATACATCTGGCATCTCTTCTCACTCTAGAGGAACAACCTAAATTTATAGAGTTCTTCCAAAAGCATTAGATCAACTTTGCATGTTCATATGCAGACATGCCTGGGCTTGATCCTAATTTAGTCATGCATCACCTCACTGTAGCAGAAGGAGCCAAACCTATCAAGCAGAAGCTTCGTAAGATGCATCCCCAGATTGCAGTGCTAGTCAAAATAGAACTCAAGAAACTCCTAGATGTTGGTTTCATTAGACCAATTGATTATGCAGAATGGATCTCCAACATTGTGCCTGTCGGCAAACCAAAAGGGGGCATCCGCATTTGTACTGACTTTAGAGATCTGAATAAGGCATGTCCTAAGGATGACTTCCCCCTACCAAATATCGACATCATAGTGGATCTGACAGTAGGACATGCCATGCTTTCACTCATGGATGGCTTTTCAGGATACAATCAAATAAAGATCGCACCAGAGGACCAACATAAGACAGCCTTCACATTTCCATGGGGCACAATCAAATAAAGAATGCAGGAGCCACCTATCAAAGAGCAATGACCACCATCTTCCATGACATGATGCATACCATGATGGAAGATTACGTTGATGACTTACTAGCAAAATCACTCACCAGAGAAGGGCATCTCCACATCTTAGATAAAATCTTTGATAGACTGGAACAATACCATGTTCGACTCAACCCAAAGAAATGTGTCTTTGGAGTGACCTCCGGGAAGCTTCTAGGATACATTGTCTCAAGCAAAGGTATTGAGGTCGACCCGGCAAAGGTTAAGGCAATAATGGACATGCCACCACCAAAGAATATCAGTCAGCTAAGGACATTACAAGGATGACTTCAATCCATCCGAAGATTCATTGCACAATTAGCTGATAAGTGTCACCCATTTACACATCTGCTACACAAGAACATCCACTTTCAGTGGGATGCCCGATGCCAGCAAGCATTTCAGACGCTTAAAGACTATCTCATGAATCCACCATTGTTGATGCCACCAGATCCAAGTAGACCGTTTTTACTCTATATCTTAGCAACAAGTACAACATTGGGTGTACTACTGGCACAACATAATGCAGAAGGAAAAGAGTGTGCTGTTTACTACATTTCTCGCACATTGGTGGGCTATGAACTCAATTACACCCCTATTGAGCGAGCTTGCCTAGCAGTAATCTTAGTAGCCACAAAATTGAGACACTATCTGTTAACACACAAGGTACAACTCATTGCAAAGATTGATCCACTCAAGTATTTACTCAGCAAAGCAGCATTGACAGGTCGCTTGGCCAAATGGGTAATGATTCTAAGTGAATTTGACATCGAGTACGTGGACCGTAAAGCTATCAAAGGGCAGGTTATTGCAGATCAGTTGGCCAATGCGCCTCTCATTGGTGATCATCCTCTCATTTCCAATTTTCCAGATGAAGAGATATTCATGATCACAACAACACAACCATGGAAATTATACTTTGATGGTTCATACACTAGGCATGGCTCGGGGGCAAGCATTCTGTTTATCACACCTCAGGGTGATAGCATCCCGAAGTCTTACAGGCTCACATTTCCATGCACAAACAACATAGTAGAGTATGAGGCCTTGATCACAGGACTCAGGTTAGCCGTAAAATGGAAATTATAAGAACTACAAGTATATGGCGATTCCCAATTAGTCATTTGACAAGCAACAGATGAATATCAGACTAAAGATGATAAACTCATGCCATATAAGCAAATGGTGGACAATCTAAAGACATTATTTACTACCATCACTTTTGAGCAGATACCAAGAGATCAGAATCACACTGCTGATGCTATGGCTACCATCGCATCTCTCCTAGATCTTCCACAACATTCAACATGCTATGAGTTCTTGGTAGAACAGCTTTGGATCCCCACTTATGATACCCCTGAATCCGAGATGATATGTCACCTTGTCGGTTCTGAATCCCCATGGTACGGTGAGTTCTACACCTATCTCCATGATCACACCCTTCCTCCCAACCAATCAAATAACCAACGTAAAACCTTCATTCGCCAAACTGCTCGATATACCATTATTGCTGAAACCCTATACCAACACGGTCTTGATGGTACTCTCCTTTGATGTTTGGAACAAGATGAGATAGCAAAGGCTTTGGAAGAGGTACATGAAGGAATTTGCGGGACTCACTCAAGTGGTCCGTCACTAGCCAAGAAACTCATGTGAGCTGGATATTATTGGCCATCTATGGAAAACGATTCCTACTACTTTGTCAGAAAATGCAAGAAATGTCAAGTTCATGGTGACCTGATACATGCACCAGCCTAGGAACTGCAACCAATCACAACACCATGGCCTTTCTATCAATGGGGCCTTGACCTTGTGGGTAAGATTCATCCATCTTCATCCAACGGCCACAAATTCATTATTACCGCCACCGAATATTTCACAATGTGGATCGAAGCTGTTCCACTTACCCAAGTCACCGGCAAGAAGATCGCCTCATTCATCCTCAACTACATCATCTGCCGATATGGTGTGCCCATGTCCATCATCACAGATAATGGTCTTCCTTTCAAAAATCAAGATGTCCATGAACTTTGTGAGAAATTTCATATCCAACACAGCTTTTTCACTCCCTATTACCCACAAGGCAATGGTCAGGCCGAAGCATCCAATAAAAACATATTGAGGATCCTAAAGAAGACAGTCAATGATGCTGGCCGTGATTGCAATGTTCAACTAAATCCAGCGCTATGGGCATATCGAACTAGCATTCGAACCCCTACAGGTGCAACTCCTTATTCATTGGTCTATGGTGCAGAAGCTATCTTGCCTATTAAGGTCGAGATACCATCATTATGGGTTTCCTTGCACAATCTCATCGATGATGAAGCCTACAGAGTATCCCGTCTTCAGGACTTAGAATTACTTGATGAGAAGCGACAAGCTGCATACAATCACCTCAAAGCCTATCAGCAGCGCATGAGCAGAAGCTATAATCACCGAGTTAGATCTCATACATTTGAGGTAGGTGATCTTGTTCTATGAGAGAATCCTCGCAACCAACCAAACAGAGAACATCAGGGCAAGTTTGAATCAAACTGGCTGGGCCCATATGTTGTCACTGCTGTGTTTGGGTCTGGGGCATATCAGTTGGCTACATCAGAAGGAGAACCGCTTGCAGATCCAATCAACAGCATGCACCTAAAATGGTTTTATACTTAAGGTGTACAAGGCATCAGGCTCCCCTGCATATCAGAAAATACCAAAAACATTTAGAAAATGTCCTGAAGAAAATACAAAAAAGAAAAAAAGTAAAGAAAAATCATGCATCCAAACGGTGAACAACCACTCCGGTGGCACCTTGGGTAAGTACGATGGTGAAAACCTGGCAAATATGCACCACTCGTAAAGGCTATGACTCCATTGTCTTTCAAACTTGTTGCGATCACATCTACTTCATACATACATCCATCCATCCATCAACCATGGCTTGTTATAAATCTACAAATCCAAGAAAGTACTACATGCATCTTGCATCCCGCTTTTTTATAGTCATGTCTAAACTGGGGGCAATGCCTTTAACTTATTGATGGAAGTGGATTCTACATTGTCTTGTGATTCATTAAAGTTCTTCATTTAAAACTATCTCACCAAATCCAAAACCATTCAAAACAAATTCAAAATCCAAAAACATCCAAAACACTTCAAAAAACCAAAAACATTCAAAACACTTCAAAATCCAAAAATATTCAAAAAACGTCTCACAAAATCCAAAAACATCAGAAAACATCAAAAAATCAAACAAAAAAAAAAAACATGGCAACACATTGTACATACTCGTCCGCACAGATACCAAACAAGCATTGAAAAAAATCCTCACACAATGATCACTTCTCAAATTGACCAAAACAATCAACATCAACAATCAAACTGTCTTCAACAAGGATGCATCCTTCCTTACCAAAACAAAGACAAAAGTGATGTTTTCTTTGACAAGAAAATTATGATTAAGCTATCAAATACTTGGTTGATTTGTGAGTACAATCATTTGTTTATCTGTATCGGGATCTTTCAACATTATTTTGTATCGTTTGTGCATTATTTCCGATGAAGTTTTGGGGCATGTACTAATGGTGTCTACGTGGGAAGTTCACTAAGCTATGTGATCATGGGCAAAAATACAGTCATAGATTACTACGGCTTGCTGACTACAGCGTATACCTCGACCATATGAGCATGAAGCATTACCAAGGATCCATATTCTTTATTCTTTATGTATATGCTGTTTGTTTGCAGGTACAATGCTCTTTCTTTGGTTCCTCCTACCTCAACCAAACTAGATAAAGGTTTTATCTCTTATTACGGTATGCACTTGTCTCAGGATATGATCAGCCTAAGATCAAGGAGGATGATCCAAGTCATGCATGAAAGGAGATAATCCTTGTCTGTTTCGCAAGCAATACTCAGGTCAACTTGATCCATTATATCAAGTTGCTTGTATTAACTTGCTATATCAAAATCCATGTAAGAAATACTCTGGTCATCTTGAATCTTTATGTCAAGTTGCTTGTATTTTCTTACAACATTTTAAAGCTCAATGATGAAAAATAAAGCACCATGGATCATCATTCCATCTCATTTGTATATATTGCATTCCATCCATCCATACATTCATCAATAGCTGCATATCATTCATACATAGTAATGACAATGGATACTCTATTTTCCTCTTCTTCCATAGGAATGTAATAGGTCCTCCATTTCTTCTATCTAACATTGAACCCCCCCACCCTCCCCATCTTGATAATCACCATCACATACCCTACATCATGTCCCAATTAGCCTAATCAAGCCACGTTCATCACCATCCATCTCTAAATAGGAGGGATTGTGTTTCCTATCCTAAGTCATCCAATAAGTCAAGAAAGTTACTCTATCTGCATAGGTACATCAACTCACGCACACCTAGACTATCAACAGATACTCTGATCAAGTATCTTCGGGTCTCAATAGGTAATCGATTATGGAAAACCTAGACTACAACAGGCATTTATCATAATGACCTAGTCTCAACGGGGCTGCTATGATTCACCACAATCATCCATCCCCTGCACATACTATGAATTGATCAACCAATCAAATACAATCCAATGGACAATTACATCAATTGTCTAAGTCTCAATGAGTATTTTGCTTCAGATACCTTGACTTCATCGGGCAATTACATCAATTGTCTAAGTCACCAACAGGTCACTTTGATTCACTTACTCAGACTTTATCATGTCCAAGCGACCAACTGACATCAATTGTCACGCTTTGACTTGACTGGGGCAATTAAACCGATTGCACCAGATTGTCCAACCAATTTTGATCAATTGTATAGCATCAATCCAAACCCCACACTACATCTGCTATGTATCTCTTGCATGACCTCAGGGTACTCGCTGGCTTCTTGTTTCTTCATATTCACTCCATTTTCTCCCATTCTTTCATCATTAGTTCTAATTTCTTCTATTCTACATCCAATCCACTTTTCATTATTTTTCAAAAGACCGCCCGATTTTTCAAAAAAAAAAAATAATAATAAAATTCGGCCCATCTCTCGAGGGGGCATACCACCCATTAAATTTACATTTTATGGGGCATTTCTTCACACCCATTTTTCTTTCTTTGAAACGACGCGATAAACCGCATCGTCTCAAAGAGGGGCAAATGTAGTCATATAAATCTGTCCACTTAATTAAATGAATACTTAGTATTTATTTGATTATTTAACCATCAATTAATAATTAATTAAATTAATATTTAATTAATTCATCTTAACCCTCTTCTATTAATTAAATAAATTATTCAATTTATTTGATTTAATTCACTTAACCAAATTCAGACCATTAATTAAATAAATAAATCATATTTATTTAATTAAATATTCTCTCACATTTAAATAAATTAATATTTATTTAAATCCCCCAAAATCTCACCTCTCACATTTAAATAAATTAACATTTATTTAAATCACCTTTATCCTCTACCCACTTGCATTTTCCTACAAATGCAAGTTGCACAATTATTTTAAATAAATAATTTATTTAAATCACCTTTATCCTCTACCCACTTGCATTTTCCTACAAATGCAAGTTGCACAATTATTTTAAATAAATAATTTATTTAAATCACCTTTATCCTCCACCCACTTGTATTTTCCTACAAAAGCAAGTTGCACAACTATTTTAAATAAATTATTTATTTAAAATCCTATTTATCCTCACCCACTTGAAACCTTTAATGGTTTCCCTTAAAGTATTCAAACTTGATGGCTTTAAAGCCTTCAAACTTGATGGCTTTAAAGCCTTCAAACTTGATGGCTTCCTTCTATAGTCTTCTTAAGACTTTAATGGTTTTCCTTAAAGTCTTCAAGCCTTTAATGGTTTCCCTCAAAGTCTTCAAGCATTTTAATGCTTTATCTTCATTTTTCTCATTTAAATAAATTAATATTTATTTGAATATTTATCCAAATGCAAATTACACCATTTAATTGAAATAAATGATTTTATTTTAATTGAAAATACCAAAATTTCTCCCACTTGCATTTTCCTACAAAATCCACTTGCATGCCTAAACCCCTTCTAGAATTTTCTAATCACTTCTAAATAACCTAACCCCTTCTCTAAACTTTGTCACATTCCTAAGCAAAAGGGAAGTCACTTCTCAAACCCTCAAAGTCTTTGATAACCATTAAAGGCTTTCAACCTTCAACCACTAAATGGCTCAAAGTCTTTGATAACCATTGAAGGCTTTCAACCTTCAACCACTTAATCCCCAAAGTCTCCAATAACCATTAATGGTTACCTAAAACCCTCCCACATGGTTAAAACATTTGTTTTGACTCAACCTCTACCCAACCCAAAGGTCTCATCAGGCCATTAATGCTTTGACCATGATTATCTCTTAAACATTTGCACAAAGGTTTATCCTTGGATTAACTCTTAATCCAGTGGGTAATCTTAATTTGGACTTGACCCTTAGCCTCTAGATAACCATGAGGTCTTCTCAGGCCTTTAATGCCTCCAACCTCTTCTCTCAACCCAATCCTATGTTGACAGTTGTCACCATTTTATTGGTGCCAATTGTGCACATAGATCCCCAAATTTCAAACTTGGCCCTTGATTAAACCATTCAATCTTAACCCTTCATTTCCCCATTTCTTCTATAAATAGAACCCTTCTCCTCAAGCAAAAAGAAGCATTAGAGTATTGTTGTTATACTAGCATTAGCATAGTGCTTTTTCATAGCATTACTATCTACTCTTGCATAGTATTTGCTTATCATATTCAACCATCTTGAATCTCCATATGGCATCCATGGCTAGTGCTAAAAGCTGAGAGCTACACTCATTTGGGACTTGGAGAGGAGAGGAACAAGGGAGGAGCAACTATGAGCATCTTGATTAGCTATTTTATTCTATGTTTATATGCTTTCTATTTCATGCTTAATATCTCTCTTGATATGCCTGTTTAGGATAATCTTTTGTTGCTAACACTAACGTTTGTTTCTTGTGCTCTTGTGTGTGTTGCCATCAAATAGATTTTCTAATCCTTTTTGCAGAGCATCATCTTCCATTGTCAATGGATAGGTGCTTGGTGTGATGAAATCATTCTCCAGATAATATACAACTTCCTCCTTTTCTGCCATGTAGAGAAACTTGACTTGTTCAGCTTCGATGCATCCCTCTTATACATCTTTGGATCTTTGCCTCAAGTACCTTTAATGTTTTTCTTCCAGAGTCCAAAGCTGTGATACCAATTGATAGTTCTGATACTAAATGTTTAGTACAGATGCCAAGCTAATAAGATGAGGGGGGGGGTGAATCATACAAACTTAATCTTCCATAAAAACAATAGATTCAACCTCGGTATTATATACTTCAGTAATATAACCAAAACTGTTAAACATGCAAACTCAAAAGCATATAAACATCATAACACTCATAACACCAGATTTAACGTGGAAACCCAAATATGGAAAAACCACTATGGGATTTCGGACCCACTAAGAAATATACTCTTCTAGAGTATGCTCGGTTAAAAGCAAATCCTGTTAAAGATTACAAACGCATTGCTAGATGTGACCTAGTTAAGGGATTTCCCTCAGATCTGTTAGGATCTTCACCTTGTTAGAAGTGACCTTGTTAAAGGATTTCAAACACTCAATCAGAATGTCACCTTGCTAGAGGGTTTTACAAATAAGACTGTTAAGTCCACTCAGTTAAGAGATTTTCCGTCACTTTACAAAATAACAGTAATAAAATCTATTTGCAACTTCACATCTAAAATGCCAAAGTAGATTCTTATTTGCTCAATACAATATATGACTTATCTTGTCCATTTGTTGGGCTCTATACTCTGTTATTCAAATAGGTCTTCAAGCTTTTGTGTTCGGTAATCACTATGTAGCATCCCTATCCATACACTTGCCTGCATACATTGTTTATCAATAGTTCCTTATTTATAAACAATTTGCCAACCGCTTAATCTCCTTGATCACATTTCCCATGATCAATCATAGCCATCAGATCTTCAAACTTTGACCAGGTTGAATGTATCCTTTGATCTAAAAATGTTTTACCCCACCTTGGAGCTTGCATACATTTCTTGGAACTTATGCTAGGGTATTGCGGATCAATCTGAGCTGTAGATCTTCCTGCTGATTTTCCTTTTCCATAGATTCTTTAACAAACTTCATTCACGACATACCAATCATTTAATCATAGCCAGCTCATTAGCTTCCTTCATTAAATATTGCTTTTATTCATTCAATGCATTCTATTATTACTCAGTTGCAACTCGGTAAATACTAAACTTCACTCCGTAGACATTCTGCCTTCATTAACCAATAGCGTTAACCTTAGGGTTTACTGACTAGGTTCCTTAGGGTTTTACCGACTAGGTTCTTTGCTCGGTAACATAATATAGTATTAACCTTACAATCAATAACATATGTATGATGTCAAAACAATCTAAACATCATGATCTCATCATTGTCTAACTCGGTAATAGTTGCCCATTGAATAACTTATATCTCCCCTTATTCATCATATTCTTTCTGTTTCTTTTACCAACATCTTTATACTCATCAAATCATACTTCTCAAGATATGGCAACATCATACTGAATTAGAAAATCAATTTGTTGACATCAATGACAAAATAATAATATTAAGACAGTAAACATCCTTGATCAATTATATCCATAATCATCCTTCTCAATATCCTTATTGAAATGCCAACAATCTCTCCTTGTCTTTTATAATGCCAACAAATTTGGTTAATCAACTATGAAGAACTACTGCTCAAATATCCATACTGAAGTTACTCAAACTCTTGCTGAAACATAAGGACAGCTTAGAACAAGCACTAGTTGAAACAAATGTTCCTCAAGATCTGGACATTGATAAATTCAAAGCCATGGTGGCTCATATTACATGGCCTCATAATCTCACCTTTTCCAAAAAATGATAATATCTCTTTGAGTCATCCACATAACACTACCCTTCATATTTAAGTAATAGTCTACAAGCATTGAGTTAAATGAGTATTAATAGATGGAGGATTTGGTTGCAGTATCTGCACTTTAAAACTTATCTATGCATTAGGCTTCTTTGAACAGTCCATTGATCCACACAAAAAGATCACCATCAAGGCCTATGATGATGAAGAAAAATCATCCAAAGGGACAATCATACTATCTATTTAGGTAGGACCGATACAAAGAGACACTCTGTGCCAAGTCTTAGACATAGGCTTAACATTCAATATTTAATTGGGTCATCGTTAGATACATGAAATGCAAGTAGTACCTTCAACATACCATCCGTGTGTCCAATTCCCATATAATGGATAGGAAATTTCCATATCTGCTGATAATAATCCTTTTCAACATTGCAATGCTATGGGGGCAGCTCAATACAGTCTGGTTCCACACAACAGGGAAGCTCCAACTTCCTCAACATTAGATCATCATCAAGAAAATCTCAAATCTTTATCCATGGACTTCAAACAAAAGATGAAAATCAAAGAGCAAGGCATGGGAGAATACTCTTTTGAACCCATGTGTCTATCCAAATTGCCAACATTGGCAAGATCTCATGGGCAACCTTCTGCAGTGACACATCAAGCAACATAGCCCATCACCAAGTTTGATGGTAAATTTATCTAATTGGGTACACTAGCAAATGAATCAAAAGAGTAAGACATCCTTATTTGGCTATACAAGGATGATGGAGAGGTCAGAGTTGCTACTTTGGAGGTGGCCATACCAACACAACAATATGGAAAAGGATTAATGATCATGCAACAGATGGGATACAATGCCAAAGGACCTATAGGCAAGCATCAAGAAGGCATTATAGAACCATTACAACCTCCTTCACAATTTTCTCAAGACAAAATATAACTAGGATATGGATGTTATAGGAGTTGAGAAAATACAACACCATAGGAGCCTGAAGATCTTCTGCAAGCTGAATAACCCGTTACAAGGAGAAGCAATGAAGCAAAATATGAAGAACATACAAAACACAGAGAATATGCTCAAAAAGAGAGAGCTCAATATTCACAAAAATATGTAATGTGATTCTTACAATGAAAAGAAAGAACTCAACCTTTAATAGGTCAAGAAACCCTAAAAAGGGAAAACCTAGGTTTGGACATAATAATTAATTATATGCACCTAAAGTTAGCTTATGTGTAAAAGAGATAAAGGGAACTTAAATAATTAAACAAAGAATGTTTAATTAATCAAGTAAATACCCGAATACTCTAACACCCCCCCTTAAGCTAGACTTAGGGAGAAGTTAAAACCTAGAACAGCTATTGAAAGCAATAAAGATGGGTCTCGGCAACAAGGCCTGATCAGGTACCCAAATACAATGAAATCTCTATGAACTGGAGAAATAGAGAAAACCACATGGGAACAAAACTCTACTCCAAAAAGAGATGGAAAATAATATCACTGAAGCATGAAGAACATGCAAAATCTGTCGAAGAATAACTGCTGATCTGAAGAACATCCACTGAACTAGAACATGACTAGGTAGAGAAGACTGTAATCTGCATGAGTGCCTCAAATGACACTACTCGAATCAGGAGGCAAACAAGGCAAAACAACTAAAATCAAAGATACAGATGGCATGAGAAACCAAAGCCTGAAGAGCTGATCAATCGAACCACGAAAGCATTAGAACCAACAGGATAAACCTCCCCATAATGCGGAAGTGGGAGAGGGACAGGAACACTGAAAAGGATAGCCAAAAACAACTGCATGACGAAGAACCAAGAACATCAAAGGTGCTGAGACACATCATCATGAGGTGAATGTCATGGAAGGAACACTCACTTGACAAAGGCAAACATCAACCCCCTCATGGCACTTGATCAACAGTGCATGTACAACGAGACACAAGATATGCAAAGTTCCAAGTAAACAATGCATGATGGCACTTTATCTCAGTGCATTTGCATAATTACAAGCTACAATGATAAGAAGACTGGAAATAGAAACGAGAATCAAAACAGAGACACCCTACTCAGAAAAGAGATCCCAGGACCTGAAACAACCATGATATCCACCAGAGTGCTGAAAAGAAAAAAACTAAATGAAATATGCATGGAATAGAATTTGGAAAAAAAAACTCATATTTTTGGAAAGTACATAGAACACGCTTTCTGAAAATATAAAGTTTTCAAAAAATGGAGGTCGGATGCTCATTCTACATCTCCCGGAGTGCAAAAAAGAGACCTCACTTTGACTGCAAAAATACATAGTCAAACAGAAAAATTGGAAAAAATTACCAATACCATGAGGTCGGCCTCGGAACTAGCTTTCCGATGCCTATTTGTTTTACAAAATCTGACTCTGTATGCCCAAGATAGGGCCAAAAAACCAAACCCCCCCTTGAAAAAGCCTAAAAAGGGAGTCTGGTGGCCTGTGGGTGGTCCGGTGGCCAGGGAGCGGAGCTCCGGTGGCGCACCGGTGGTGGCCTGGTGGCGGAGCGGCGGCCAGGTGGTGACCTGGCTCTGATACCATATAGGAGTTGAGAAAATACAACACCACAGGAGCCTGAAGATCTTCTGCAAGCCGAATAACCTATTACAAGGAGAAGCAATGAAGCAAAATCTGAAGAACATACAAAACATAGAGAATATGCTCAAAAAGAGAGAGCTCAATATTCACAAAAATATGTAATGTGATTCTTACAATGAATAGAAAGAACTCAACCTTTAATAGGTCAAGAAACCCTAAAAAGGGAAAACCTAGGTTTGCACATAATAATTAATTATATGCACCTAAAGTTAGCTTAAGTGTAAAAGAGATAAAGGGAACTTAAATAATTAAACAAAGAATGTTTAATTAATCAAGTAAATACCTGAATACTCTAATAGATGTAGCATACCACTTAGGCACAAACAAAATAAGTATCAGAAACCTCAGCGAAAAGCAAAGAAAAAATACAATAAGAACTCATGGCAAGAGGCACTACACCAAGCAGCAGAAACAACAAGGAAAGAGAGAGAGCACCAGGAAAAATAGAAATGACAAGAAGAACTAGCCATTCAAAGGGAAGGAACATCTTATGAGAAAGTGCATCATGTACAAGAACCTATTCAAGACAAGGCAGAGTCATCACTCGAAGAAATCACTGCTCCCAAAGGAGAAACATTGTATGAACAAACGCAAAGGGTACAAGTAGGCTCTGATTTTGAATTAGAAAAAAAACTACAAGACTAGTATCAATTATCAGAGATCTTTTCTCACCCTACAATGTACCTGTTAGCAGCACTGAAAGACTCTGGGATAGTACTTCTGAAATTGATTATAATGACTATGAATGGGGTAGTTGTTCAAATATTACCGAGGATGTTGAGGAAGGTACTATCCATTCACACAAACCCCTTTCTCAGGAGGGACAAGGTGCAGAGTCTCGATTACTTGAATTCAGACCACAACATATCTACGAGGCTAAGGAAAATGAGCAGCGACACTATGAACAGCTGTACACCGAATATGATACCATTGAATACCTTGACAGTATCATTAACCTAACCAACATCCTAGACAAATTTAATGCTACCTCTATCATGATACTTACGGCAGCCGATCTCGACCCACCAAATGACTCTCTACCACTTGTATTTCCCAATTTGATAGACTAGGAAGAACCTGAACACCCTGATATACCTCTTTTACTAGATTATGAATCCATTGTCCATTACCTATGTATAGTCAACCCAGAAACAGGCTCTACCAGTGAACAACATAAAGATATCTACAATCAGGAGAGTGCCAAGTCTCTCAATCACAAAAAAGAAAGAAACAAAAGATTGGATGCTGAAAACCAGTCAATGACAACACTAGATCACAAAAAGTCAAAATAAAGGATGCATCTGAGGGTGAAAACCTTTTTAAGGCACCTAAGGATGGGAGACTTGACACTCTTCCTGAACACTATCAAGAGAAGTCACTCATATTGATTGATCCAACTCAATCAATAAACATCAGTATAGAAGGAACAATTTTAAACATACACCTAGCAGAATCCTTGATAGACGAGGAACAACCAGAGTTTATCAAATTCTTCAAAGAAAAGAAAATTTATTTTTCTTGTTCCTATACTGATATGCCTAGGATAGATCCAAACCTAATCATGCATCATTTATCTATTGCTCCAAGAGCTAAGCCAGTACAACAAAAGTTAAGAAAAATGAATCCGGTTGTGGCATTAATGGTCAAAGCTGAACTAAAGAAGTTATTAGACATCGGATTCATTCGACCTATAGACTATGTTGAATGGATTTGAAACATTGTACTAGTTTCAAAACTAGATGGAAGCATTAGAATATGCATAGATTTTAGAGATGTCAACAAAGCCTGTCCAAAGGATGACTTTCCTTTGCCCAGAATTGACATAATTGTGGACCTAACAACAGGCCATGTAATGCTATCATTAATGGATGGTTTATTTGGCTATAATCAAATCAAGATAGCTCTAGAGGATCAAGATAAACTTGCGTTCACCTATCCTTGGGGAATGTATTGTTGGAAAGTCATGCCTTTTGGCTTGAAGAATGATGGGGCAACTTATCAAAGAGAAATGGTGACAATCTTTCATGATATGATGCATACCTTCATGGAGGACTATGTGGATGATTTAATGGCAAAGTCATTCACCTGGGTAGAACATTTGGGCATATTAGATAAAATCTTTCAAAGATTGGAGCAATTCCAAGTAAAGCTAAACCCTAAGAAGTGTGTTTTTGGGGTGACATCAGGTAAACTATTAGGGTACATTGTGTCTACTGTAGACACCTAAAAATGGTCAACGCTTGCGGAATCATACTTTAACATTTGCGCATTGCCTTATTTTAGGTTTTTGCGTAGCATTAACATTTCTCCTATGTCACACACTTGGTTTTTATCATTTGCGAGCATCGAGTCATTCTTCTACATTCTTCATCTGTCTCGCAAGCAAGTGATTTGTCATGATTTTGGTCGATCTTTGTCCTTGTCAATCTTGTCATATTGCGATCGATTTGTCATCGATCCTTTTCCTTTTCAATCATGTCAAATTGGTCAATTTGTCATTGATTTTTGTCAACCAATCTCAATCAAATCATTTATCAATTCAAAATCATGATCGAATCGATATCAACTATCCTTTGTCAAGACCTAATTGTCATCCTTGCATTTCTAATTCATCTTCCAAGGTTTTATGATTTATTCATTTAATCTTGTTTGGCATTTTTCCCTCTAGGTTAATAAATTATTTATCTATCCTAGGTCTTATTGTCACAATTAAATGTTTATTTAATTGGCTAATTAATTTCCTCCTATTTTTGTAAATTAATTAATGAATGAGAAATTATTAATTAATTTACCTATTTTTCATCAATTTCCTAATTTCCAAGTCATCATTTCTAACCTAATTTTCTAAATTCTCCTAAATTCCTAAATGTCTATTTCTATTTCAAAATCTTGTCATAAATCCTTGCATAGCAATTTGTCATAAATTGTCATTAATTGTCATAAATCCTTGCATAGCAATTTGTCATACACATGTCATAATTTTGCTATTCTTGATTTGAATTTCCATTCGAATCATTACCATGCTAATTTGATCTTTTTCTCCAATTTCTCTATAAATTGGATGAATTTCTTCAATCAAACCCCTAACACCTAATCAGACTATCAAATTTCTAATAACTTTGTCAAATCACACTTCGAGTATTCTTGAGCAATATCTTATTTACTTTCTTTCATGTCATGATCATGCACTAGTAGGTGAGATCCACAAACAAACTATTTGGAGAAGAAAGAAGAACAATGGAGCTGCATGAAGGAACATTCAAATCATACCTTTGGTTTGCTTAATTTCTAGTTTTGAATGTTTTTATTTCATGTCTCTATTGAATGTTGTTTAGGATAGATCATTGCAATGAGCTTTTGTGATTGAGCTAATAATGACTAATATTTATATGCTTGTGATGATTACCTTTTTCCTATGCTACATTAATTGGTGAACCCGACGTGAACACTAACCATCTAACCCCTTAATTGTGTTTTTGAGTGCTTTTGAGTTGATTTGCAGGCCAAAAAACCCAAAAACAGGGTCGTGCAGGGTTTTCTAGAGACTTCTGCGCCTGTGTAAGACAACTTGCTCCTGTGTTATGCATTCTGCGCCTATGTAAATGCATTTTGCGCTTGTGTAAAAAAAAAAAAAAAAAAAAAAACTGCGCTTGTGTCCTGAGTTCTGTGCCTGTGTAAAGTCCAGAACAGAGGTAAAAATGCAGTATTTTACTTGAAAATTGTCTTGTTTTTGCATTCTGCTTTCTATTTTTTTGGCTTTTGGTACTAATTATCTATGCAGCATCTTGGCATACGCATGGCAAAGACAACAAATGAAATTACTAACATGTTTTATGTAGAATCGATAGTCAAAGAATAAACACCTCAAACTTCTAACTTGGGTTTTGCAGGTTGCCTTGGAGAAACAACTAAACTTGGTGTTTGTCTTTAATGTTTTAGGGACCTAGTGATTTCTAAATAGGTTGGAATGAACATGTTTTTTCTTTGATTGTTGAGTGTGACATTGGAGTGGGAGAGTATGCTCTCATCCTTCTTAGGGTGATCAGAAATCCAGATCTTCGATACCATGCTCATATCTTTGATTGTGTGTCACCTTTAGAGGGCCTGCCTTCCCGACCACTTTGCTTTTGCAAGCAAGTGATAATCGTGAGAAGGGAATGACCCAAAGTGAGTATGGCTAGAATACCTTGGCATTCTAACTCACTATAAACAAATACCTGATGGGCGAAAGCTTTGAAGGAAGGGTTACGTGGGAATTGCAGTTACTTGGGAAGTGATGACCCTTGAACTCTTTCTCATATCAACATCTAAGTAGGACCTCACGGTCTAAATCATGCTTGCGTGACTACATTTGTTTGGTGTCTTGATGGGCTTAATGTCTCAATCACGCTTGCGTGACATCAAGGAGTAACGCTTAACAAAAATCCTTACTAAACACCTTGTTTTTAGAGGCCAAAACTCCTTCTAGTTGCTTGAGAAGGACAAGTTCGGATACTTGGAAGAGATACTAAGTTCACCATGGGGAGATTTCCATGGGGACTGATGCTTGGCTGCCCTGAGAAGTGAGTGCTGTGGAGGGGAGCCTGTGGGGTCAAGCATCTATGTATTCTCCTTGAATCCCATAACAAGTCTACCTCTCAAGTACCTAATGTCCTTGCCTACCATAAGAAATGTGGGAATGAGCATGATTGTCTTGAGTCTAAGTTGAAATATCTTGTATTCTTTGCTTGTCAAAAGTTGAATTGTATCTCATTTCAAGAACAAGGCAAATTGATTCAAAACAAGGTCAAACACAAGAACATTTCATCCAACAAACTTCAAAATACTTTCAAACATGATTATCAAACATTATTCAAAATCTTGTCTTAACATTCATGTCACTTACATTTAGGTTCATCCTAGGTTGCATTTTGCAAAATTCATTGTCAAGTACCAAGGTTAGGTTTCACCTAAGTCATACTCCTTTGCATATCAATAAGGGTCATCCATTTGCATGTGTCCTCTTGCATTAGAGTAATACCATTGTCATACATTTGCATGTGCATATCCTAGGTCCCTTCATTAAGCTTAAGTCATTATCATATCATATTAGGGTCATTTGCATATTAATTGTCCTTTTGCATATAGTGTCAAAGCTAGGTTTTGCCATACTTGAGTAATCCAAATCTTTGGTAAACCCTAAGTCATTGTTAGGAAGTCTAGACCTTGTCAAACTTTTGTCTTTTTGTCATTATTGTCATTTGGTCAAACCTAGCTTAGTATCCAAGCATATAGGGGAGACTTTTTCATTTGTCCTTTTGTCACTTGGTCCTTTTGTCCTTTGAGGTCTAGACATCATTTCAATTTCCTAAGGGTCTCTCTTTTAGATTTGCATTCAAAAGTTTGTCAAAATCTTGAAAAACAACCAAAAACATAGATTGCATGCTCGTCTATCTAGTTTGCATTTAGTTGCATGTCATACATTATCCTTGAAAAATTCCAAAAATATTGCATTTGCATAGTGACATGTCTATTGAAACAAGGTTCCAAGCACCAATGATGCAACAAAGTTTGACGTATCAACGGACAATGCAATCGAATTTTAATCCAAGGCAATCACAATTATATCCAACCCAACAACAAGGCAATATTGGTCAAACTTTTCATGATGATGTAAATGTCCAAATACAAAAACTAGAGGAGAAGCTAGCTCAAGAAAATGGGATATTGGAACAAAAAGTGAAAAATATTGCGAAGAATAGATCACAAGTGTCCAAAATGTTTTGAAAATTTCCAGGTCGAAATCCAAAGATTGAGCCAATTGATGTAAGATCTCTTCTTGAACAATCAGACATACTAGCTCTCCTCTCCCAAATAGAGATGATGAAACAATTTCAAGAAAAGAGACAACATCAATTTCAACATTATGTGCCTCCACAACAAGAACAAGAAGGTGTTTACTATCAATCAAATTTTCAACCAATACAACCAATGGCTCAACCATTTGTTCAACATATACAACCAACACAACCAATGGTCCAATTTAAACAATATGTCCAACCAACTATACAATGTCAACAAATAGTCCAGCCAATGGTGGAATATCAACAAGTTCAAGTTCAATCAACATATCAATGTCAACAACTACAACCAAACATTCAAAAACAAAGGTTGCAGCACACACCAAGCCAAGTTTCAAACATGTCAGAACAATTGAACCAAGTCCAATATCAAAACATGACATCAAATCAAAAACAAGTTCAAATTCTAGGTCCAATCATGTCAAAACCTCTAAAGAAAGGTGGCTTTATTGCAATGATCTTAAGGAAACTACCAAGTGAGTTCTTTGAGGAAGATCAAGATAATACAATTCTGTCTAGCAATGCCTCATTCCCCCACAAGCAAATTGACTCTCCAGTGGCATCTATCCCTACACCTCTAGAAGTTTCACAAGAACCTTCCATATTGTCCTCATCAAATAATACACCCAAGGATGCAATTATCCAAGGGCTATCCATAATTGATTGCCACGATAATCCAATTCATGATGCACATCCTTGTCATGTTTCAGAAATACAAGACCCAATGCCACCATGCACTTTATTGCCATTACCTATTTTAGAGGACCCCATTCGAAGTCCCTCTTCCTCATGTTCAAGCATTGATTCCTTGCCAGAATCCATCACAAATGTTCAAAATGCATTTTCTTCATGCCAAAACATTGATTCATTGTCCAAATCCCCCATGCATATCCAAAGTCCAACCTCATGTCAAGAGGATAATTTAGAGCATGAAGAAATTCGTCTTAAAACAGATCAAGATCAAGATCCCGAAACCTTATCATCCCATCCAATTGTTGACCAAGATCCCATGTTCCTAGACACTCACGATGATTCCCCTATTCTTGTCCATCCTATCCAAGATCCTATTGACACTCCATTCCCCGAGAAAGATCAAGATATCCCAGTTCATCTAGTCCCAAATGATTTCCTTCCATTCCAAGAACACAATATCCTTTCAAATCCCATTGACATTCCACTTCCTGAGAAAAATCAAGATATTCCTCCCATCCTTTTCGATGATCCCATTAAAAGTCAAGAGCAAAGCACCTTTAAAGAGGATTCCAATGATCTTCCTCCTTGTCAAGATCAAATTATTCCTTTAAATCCTCCACAAGATCCTTTTGTTCCTCCATCTCCTCATCCTAATCCAGCACATACACTCCAAGATCTCATTCCTTTTGATGATCCCATTATTTCTTCCATTCCATCTCTTGAAGAGCTTGTCATTGAACCATGTCCACTACACGATCCTAATCGCCCTCACAATCCTAATCCCTCTCATGATTCTAACGTGTCAGTGCAAGATGTTCATGAACCCTCGACATGCACAATGGGTTCTTCCACTTTGGTGAAATCCGATCCACTTCAAGATCTCATTATTTCTCTAATATCATATCCACCTCATAATGGACTCGTGTCTTCTTCCCAAAGAAAAGAGCATCCTACAAGTCAAGATATTCATAAAGGTAAAGGAGTAGACCTTCATGAGAAAGAACTCAATATGAAAGAAAATATTAAGGGTCATGTCTACACACCTCACTCTCAAGACGTTGGTATCCCTCCATCAAAATCAAAACATACACCTTCCCCATCATCCCTTCCATCCATCTTAGGTCCTTATATCCCTTCGTCCTCTATGCAAGGTCAGCAAAGGCACACATCCTTGAGTAAATTCCAGTCATCCAAAAGAACTCCATTTCATTCATATCCATCCATGCATTCCTTTCCCCCTCCAAGCAATTTGGATGCCAAGTATAAAAGTCATAAGTCTAGCAATCCACATGTATTCAAGGATCAACATGTCCAATATAATCGACATGTCAAAACAAAGAACAATATGATCTATAAAGAAAAATATATATCCAAAAGGCCACAAAGGCCCACTGAGCAAAATACAGCAAAGTCAATATATATATGGGTTCCTAAATCCCTTATGCAAGCAATGCACTCCAAGGAACCACAAAAGCATGAAAAATCAAAAACCATGTGGATCCCTAAGCGGCTCCTTGAAGCACAAAAGCCTAAAGAAACATCCAACTTGGCATCCAAAGTTGCTATTCCTCCATCCAACCCTCTCAAATTTGTTCCTCCATCACCTTCTTCATCCATTTTGGGCCCTTATGTCCCAAAATCCAAGCCTATTCCTCCATCACCTTCCTTATCCATTTTGGGCCCTTATGTCCCAAAATCCATAGCCTTTCCTTCGTAAAAATCTCAATATCCAAAATATGTCTTTCCTCCATCAATCCATCACTCCTCAAGGTGTGTGCCAATGTAAATCTTGCCAACATTTCCATTCAGTGAAGCACAATTCTTCCAATACCCTATCCATTATCCAATGCATATTTTGCATCCTTCGATCCCTTTGGTCCAATCCTTTGCATAAATCCTTGCCTTAGTTTCATATTATTTTCCATGTCCTCATCCTACCAACGTCTTTGAGCATACTTTCAAAGGTCATGGTCCATTTATTTCAAGGCTACTATCCAAAAAAAAAGATGCTTGAGTCCTTCTTCCATCCCCTATCTTTTGTCCATCTTCTATTGAAAAAGTGAAAAATTATTTTTAAAAAAAAAAAAAAGTGAAAAAAGTAAAAAAAAAAAAAAAGAGACAAAAAAAGAAAAAAAAAAGTAAAGCAAAAATAATTCGTCCACTGGTGAAAACCTGGCAAACAGGCATCTTGGGCAAGTACCATGATGAAAACTTGGCAAATAGGCGTCATGTGTAATTTATGAACTTCTTGCACACCACACTTGGGGGCAGGTTTCCTCCTTCATATCTTATTGCCCTTCACTATCCTATCGAACCCCTGTCATTACCCTTCATATCCTATTGTCTCTCATGTCAAGTTTCCTTTTTCCACCTTTGATCTTGACAAGGCTGAGGATCTTCATGAGCATCATGTATCTTGTTTGCAGCTTTTAGTCCATCATAGCTTTTGGTCTTTATCCATTTTCTTATTACAACTTTTCATCCATATTCCCTCTCTTATTGCAACTTTCTGCCACTATCCCGTATCCTATCCCGACCTTCAATCCATGTCCCTTATCCATTCTTGGTCTTGTTTATCCTATCCATATCTTATCACTATCCATACACTCTTTCTGTCCCTTGATCTTGATCTGACATAAGGACGTAAAATTTAAACATAGTTTCAAAAACCTCTTGACGTGTCCCTCATGCCATGTTCCTGCTTTACATTGTCATATCCAGTCTCTTTTCCCATCATGTCATAGCCCTTGAAAATTGCATTCGTATTGTCTCCATACTAAAAGTCTTTTGTCTTCCCTCTATCCACCATCATTTCAGCAAGCCTATTTATTCACCTATCATATTCCTTGCCTTGGTAGACATTGGGGGCACAATCATAAAAAAATTTAAAAATTTCTTGAAATAAAGAACAAAAAAATTGAAAAATGTCCTAAAAAAAAAGTCACGTAAAAATTGAAAAATGTCCTGAAAAAAAAATCAAAAAATGTCCTGAAAAAATCTTTAAAATTGAATAATGTCCTGAAAAAAATCCCAAAAAAAAATCGAATAAAGTCCTGAAAAAATGAACAAAAAAATTAAAAAAATCGAAAGAAAAACAAAACATAAATAATCCCTCTGTGCATAAGACAGATCACTAAGTATACATCCAGCGACTCGCAATCAAACACTGTGCTTTAATGAAATCATGCGTAAACAGATGAACTCTTTCCATCAAACCAAACATTCAAACTGATCACAATTGTCATATCAATCGAACGTTACCATCAATATCATTTGTCCTTGTCTCTACTATCATGGGTCTTATACAGGGTGTGGTATACTCGAAACCAGACTGTGTCCTGTCTTAGATGGGGTACCGCATGTCCTGAAACTAGACAACATGATCGTCCTATCAACTCTTTCAACTTTTGACAATGAAGATCAAGATGTTTGTTTGATTTGTTGGAATTTGTGCATCTTATCTTTTTATTGATTTATCTTCAATCATGTTCCTATGTTGCTCGATGATGTCACTGAGTGATTTAGAGTGACCGGGATGGTTCATGGTCCTTTTCTTTTGGTTGTGATTGTTGTTTGTCTGCGATGTGTCTGTCTTTTGCAAAAAGGGTTGCATTATCACTCTGGCCTTCATTGCCATGTAGCGCCGCATCCATTTTGCCATATCAAATAAAGGTTCTCACCTACTTCTGTGCATTGGTGAAAGCAAGTATTTCTTCATCTGTACCTATCCTCTATCTAATTTTTGCTTACTAACATTTCTTCGGTCAGTCTTGGCAGTCCGTTTGATCCTATCATTTTCTATCATTCTTATCGATAAATTGGCCTCTTTCTGCATGTTTCCAGCCAATTCCTCGAGGGGGCATGCATATGTCATTGTTATTGTCTAGGGCATTTTCATATGTCATTGTCAGCGTCAGGGGCATTTTCATTATTGTTCTTTGAAACAACGCTTAAAATCGCATTGTCTCAAAGAGGGGCAAAATGTAGACACCTAAAAATGGTCAACGCTTGCGAAATCGTACTTTAACATTTGCACATTGCCTTATTTTAGGTTTTTGCATAGCATTAACGTTTCTCCTATGTCATGCACTTGGTTTTTATCATTTGCGAGCATCAAGTCATTCTTCTACATTCTTCATCTGTCTCGCTTTCGAATTTGGTCTTGTCGACAACAAGCTTCAATCATGATTTTGGTCGATCTTTGTCCTTGTCAATCTTGTCATATTGCGATCGATTTGTCATCGATCCTTGTCCTTTTCAATCATGTCAAATTGGTCAATTTGTCATTGATTTTTGTCAACCAATCTCAATCAAATCATTTATCAATTCAAAATCATGATCAAATCGATATCAACTATCCTTTGTCAAGACCTAATTGTCATCCTTGCATTTCTAATTCATCTTCCAAGGTTTTATGATTTATTCATTTAATCTTGTTTGGCATTTTTCCCTCTAGGTTAATAAATTATTTATCTATCCTAGGTCTTCTTGTCACAATTAAATGTTTATTTAATTGGCTAATTAATTTCCTCCTATTTTTGTAAATTAATTAATGAATGAGAAATTATTAATTAATTTACCTATTTTTCATCAATTTCCTAATTTCCAAGTCATCATTTCTAACCTAATTTTCTAAATTCTCCTAAATTCCTAAATGTCTATTTCTATTTCAAAATCTTGTCATAAATTGTCATAAATTGTCATAAATCCTTGCATAACAATTTGTCATACACATGTCATAATTTTGCTATTCTTGATTTGAATTTCCATTCGAATCATTATCATGCTAATTTGATCTTTTTCTCCAATTTCTCTATAAATTGGATGAATTTCTTCAATCAAACCCCTAACCCCTAATCAGACTATCGAATTTCTAATAACTTTGTCAAATCACACTTTGAGTATTCTTGAGCAATATCTTATTTACTTGATTTCATGTCATGATCATGCACTAGTAGGTGAGATCCACAAACAAACTATTTGGAGAAGAAAGAAGAACAATGGAGCTGCATGAAGGAGCATTCAAATCATACCTTTGGTTTGCTTAATTTCTAGTTTTGAATGTTTTTATTTCATGTCTCTATTGAATGTTGTTTAGGATAGATCATTGCAATGAGCTTTTGTGATTGAGCTAATAATGACTAATATCTATATGCTTGTGATGATTTCCTATTTCCTATGCTACATTAATTAAGAAGTGTGTTTTTGGGGTGACATCAGGTAAACTATTAGGCTACATTGTGTCTACAAAAGGCATTGAAGTAGATCTAGCGAAGGTACATGCCATCATGGAGATGCCACCTCCCAGAAACATTAGTCAACTTAGATCTCTACAAGGATGCCTACAGTCTATCATGCAATTCATAGCCCAACTAGTAGATAAAAGTCTACCCTTCAATCATTTGCTACATAAGAACATACCATTCCGATGGGAAGCCAAGTGTGCAAAATCATTATATCAACTCAAGCAATATCTAATGAACCCTCCAGTTCTGGTACCACCCATAGTAGGGAAGTCACTCATTCTCTACATATCAACAATGGAAGCATCATTAGGGGAACTATTAGCACAAGAAGATAAAGAAGGCAAGGAATAACCTATCTATTACATCAGCAGAACATTAAATGGATATGAGCTAAATTATACATTCATTGAGAAGGCTTGTTTAGTTGTGGTATTCGCCTCTCAAAAGTTCCACCATTACATGATAGCTCACACAATCAAGCTAGTAGAAAAACTTGATCCTCTCAAGTATTTACTCAACAAAGCAGCTCTTATAGGCCGATTTCCTAAATGGGTCATGATTCTCAGTGAGTTTGATATCCAATACACAAAGTGTCAGGTTATCAAGGGACAGATAATTGCAGATCAATTAGCTGAAGCTCCACTACCAAATAAACAACCAATGCGGGTGGAATTTTCAGGCATGGATGTCCTTACTATTACACTCAAGCAATGGACCCTGTACTTTAATGGTTCCTATACCCAACATGGATCAGGTGCTGGCATCTTGTTCATCACTCCCGAAGGACACAAAATTCCAAGATCATATAGGCTCATGTTTTCATGCACCAATAACATCATTGAATATGAAGTGTTGGTCACAAGAATCAAAATGGCCGTGTAATGGAGAATCATGGAATTGAAGGTCTATCGAGATTCTCAACTGGTTATAAATCAGATCAACAATGAATATCAGACAAAGGATGACAAGCCATTGCCATACAAAAGAATGGTGGATGACTTCAAAAAGTACTTTGTACACATAACCTTCGAGCAAATACCAAGGTTGGACAATAGAGTGGCCGATGCAATGGTCACTATCACTTCACTGCTACAAATTCTAGAGCAATAAAGTCATTATGAGTTCTTGGTAGAGCAACTATTTTCCCTAGCCTATGACAATTATGCTTCCCACATCATCTATGCCTTAACTAGTTTAGAATCCCCTCTATAGGGGACAATCTATGAATATCTTAAAACCAATACCCTACCACTCAATCTATCTCGTAACCAAAAATGCAACTTTATCCGACAAGCCACCCATTATACCTTAACTGCTGACACACTTTGCCATCGAGGTCTAGATGATATTGTTCTTTGTTGCCTTGATCATAATGAATCTAAATCTTCTTTACACTAGCTTCGCAAGGGTATCTGTGGCATGCATTCAAGTGGTCCTACTCTCGCTAAAAAAATTCTGAGAATGGGATATTACTGGCTAACAATGGAGAAAGACTCTTATCAATTTGCAAAGAAATGTCCTAAGTGCCAAATTCATGGCAATCTTATCCATGCACTAGCATAGGAGTTGTAGCCATTTACAACATCTTGGCCTTTATGTCAGTGGGTACTTGATTTAGTAGGGAAAATCCATCCTTCCTCTTCAAATGGACACAAGTTCATTATCACTACAACAAAGTATTTCACCAAATGGATTGAAGTAGTCCCACTGACCACAGTAACTGGAAAATAGATTGCCTCATTTATTCTCAATTATCTAATTTGCAGATATGGCATTCCAAGTTCCATCATCACAGACAACGGGCATCCATTCAAAAATCAATAAGTGCAAGAACTATGTGAGTGATTCAAAATCCAATATCGCTTCTCTACACCTTACTACCTACAGGGGAATGGTCAAGCAGAAGCATCAAATAAAACAATCTTGAAAATCCTAAAGAAAACAATAAATGATGCGGGTAAGGATTGGCATGTACAACTCAATTCTTCACTCTAGGTATATAGGACTAGCATTCGAACACCTACAGGGGCTACACCATATTCATTGGTATATAGATCAGAGGCAATTCTACCTCTTCAGGTAAAAATTCTAGCACTCAGAGTATCTTTGAAGGGCCTCATATTAGATGAGGAGTATCGGGTAAACAAATTACATGAACTAGAGCTTCTGGATGAAGAATGATAACATGCCTTTGATCATCTCAAAGCATACCAGTAGCGCATGTGCAAAATCTACAACCACAGAGTCATCCCTACGATTTTTAAAGTTGATGATCTTGTACTCAAATAAAATCCCAGAAATCAATAGGATTGCAAAAAGAAGGGAAAGTTTGAACCTAATTGGTTAGGTCCCTATGTCATTATATTAGCCTATGGATTAGGCACTTATCAGCTAACAACTTTAGAAGGAGATGTGCTCAATGAACCAAACAACAACATTCATCTGAATAAATTCTACAATTGAGTGGTCTAAGTGCATGGAAAAAGTGAAAAATACAAAAAAAATCAGAAAAACAATAAAAACAAGTGGTGAAAACCTGGCAACAAGCACTATTTGTGAGAGAACAGCTCCTCTATCTATCACTACTCATACATCCATCCAAAGTCAAAGCTAATAGCCATCGCCCATTACTTTTTATGCAACATTATCCTAGACATACTTAGTGTAGTCACTATCCTTGTTATCTATAGATCATCTCATCATATCCCACCATGGCTTGGTAATCATCGTATATATCCACATTAATAGATTGTTAGGGTTCCCATAGATACTGAGAGGGGGGGGGGTGAATTAGTATCTGACCGGTAATGAAATTTTCTTAAGATAGAACATGCAGAACATAATGTAACAGTATACTAGTATGTAAGAATTAATGTAATAAATAGAATAAAAAACATCCACATGAAAAGAACACCATAAGACAAGATGTTTAATGAGGAAACCCAGTGTGGGAAAAACCTTGGTGGGATTTGTGACCCACAATATTCACTTACTGGCCAATAAGAGAATATCACTTACAATAGGGGCCTGTACATGTAGGAAGGCAAACTGCCTAGAGCACACTACTCAATAAGAAGTCACACTGACTTACAATGAGGATTATGCAAATCCAATGATCTATACTACTTTACAATAGCATCTTCAATGCCAAATTCAGTACTGATTCTTGCTCTGTTCTTTACATATACCCTTGACCTATAATTCGCACATTAGGTCTACCTAATAATTTTCTTTATGCTTCCTATCCATATCCTACAAATGTCTACAATGATCTTTTTTATATACAAGAGTCATTTTACAATTTGCCAAGTCGGTTTACAATAATAAACAAAATATTACATATCAAAAATCCTATCAACCTCTGTGCCGGTATACATCTTTTCTTCTATGCCGGTGCCGGTGTAGAGTGGTCTTGCTGATGCCAGTGCACTATCTTGCTTGAATAATGATTTTCCGGTAGAATGTCTTGCCGGTGCCATAGGATTGTAAGGTTGCCTATGTAATGCTTTGCCGGTATAGTGTCTTGCCGGTGCCATAGGCTTGCAAGGTTGCTTGTGTAATGCTTTGCCGGTATAGTGTCTTGCCGGTGCCATAGGATTGCAAGGTTGCCATCAATGACAAAACCTTCAATCACACACAATGTCTCATTGGAGTGTCCATATGCCAACAATCTCCCCCTTTGGCATTGATGGCAACACTCATGAGAAATTTCAAAAAGATATCCAAAAATGTGTAGACCAAAAATGTTACCAAAAATGTGAGAACTCCCCCTAAGCATATGATCTCTGTGTTTTGAATTTTCTCATCCTACTACTCCCCCTTTGGCATCAATGAAAAAGGTTAGTAGAGTTTGTAGTTGTACCAGTCCATAACCTCAACCTTGTAGTTGGGTAGTTATTATCTGAAAAAGATCTCCCAAAATTAAGTTTATATCATCCATAAACTTCTTACTATCTTTTATTGCTGTCTCAATTCTGTTTACTGTACCAGTGAGATACTACAAGTGCTCTGTCAGTGTTTTGCTTCCCTGTGTTAATGCCTCTGAGATTTCCTTCCGTAGAGATGCTAAATAGTCCAATCTTGGACTTAGTTTAGATCTCAAAAGTTTTGCCTTGTTTATTATTGCCTCTTTCTCTCTTTCCAATTTGAGTAATTCTTTCTCAGAATTTTCTATCTTCTCTTCAAAAATTGATAATTTATCAAGTGAGTTGAAAAAATTATCTACAAGTTTATTTATCTCATCTTGTGCCTTGCTTATCCTTTTGTCAATATCTATAGTCAAAAAGTTTGCTTTACATGTATCTTTATAGAGGTTTTTGTACTCTTTTAACAAATTACACAGTTCTGGTAGAAGTGTGTCGAACTCCCTGTTACACTTCTTTATTCCTTCCTCAAAGAATTTATGTTTCTCTTTTTCTACAATTTCCTTTATAGATTCTACCTTTGTTTGCTCAAAATTTCTAGAAATATATTTTCAAAGTGTATCCAACTGTCCTAAAGAATCTTTATTGTCTATATTACAATTAGGAGCTATTGATTTCAAAAATGGGATTCAATCATCTATCGTTTTGTAAGCTTGTGAGCTATAATCAGTTATTTTCTTGATAGATTCAAGTAATACCTTAGTCACATTTGATGGTGACCCAACAAACTGAGTACCAGTGGAAGTGACCAAGTTTGTATTGACCTCTGGTAGTTTTGTTTGTGTCTGCATTTCTTTAAGCACTGTTTTTCCTGCTTCAATTCTTATCGGTGGCATCTGTTCTGGAGCCTTTAGCTCTATTGGTTCCTCTATTTGTGTTCCAGATTCCATCTTTTTCTTTGTATCTATTGTCGGTTGCTTTGTATTCCCTATTACCGGAGGCTCTTTGGCTATACTTGATTTATATGTTGTATCTTTATCTACCACTATGTTGATCTTCTAAGTATCAACATTCACAGTATATAGGACTTCAGGATTAGGATTATTATCCTCTATATCCATACTCTCAGCTACTGGTTGATTTTTTGTAGTTGTTGTTTTTACCAGTGGAGTATTAAAAGGAGGTGGGGGTAAGTTGTCTCTAATCTTGATACTTGGTGGTCCACCAACTTTACCTTTCCCTTTGTCCTTCTGATATACCTTAATGGGCTTGGGATTCCTATATTCTTCTTGTTTTTCTTTTTCAACCAAGAATATATCCCAACCATCTTCTATTTCCTCTAAAACCTATGTAACTCTACCTACCATCAGTGAAATTTGCTAGTGTGCAGTGGAAAAAACTGTCTGGTTGGCCTGAGCTATCAGATCATCAATTTCTTTAGGTGAGTTTACCGGATATACTGCAAGTAGTTTTTCTATTTTAATTTTCTTATCCAATTCAATTATTCCTTGCCTTCTGGCCTCAAGTCTTTTGTATAGTTCATCAGGAATTTCATTTAAGACTTGCATCAAAAACTTTTTATACATGTCCATGTGTAATAATACACTCTCCTTGACTTGGCCTTTCTCATCATTCGATAGGGTGTCATAAATTTTCCCTATGTTCTTTAGTTTACGTTCCTCTATGATTTCATTTAACAAAATTTCTAGAGGTGCCAAGTTAGTTGTGGTCTTTTTCTTTTTCTTAGGGGTCAGCTTCTTTTTAGGTGTGACCTTTCTAATGGGAGATCTCATAGCTTGTTGCTTTTGCCTTGTCCTTCTAGGTGAAGGAGTGGTTGCCGGTGAGGGGTCTCTTTTCCTAACAACTCTTTTGAAAGTTGCTAGCATATGTCCTTTTGAGGAAGTACCTGCCGGTGATAGATGAGCTTCAGGTTGTTGGGCTGCCAACTCATCTTCAGTTATGCCGGTTTTCTTTAATACATCTTCCTTTATGGCTTTTGCTTGTCTGGTTCCTTTTCTCACAAATTCCTCAACCTTTTTCACTCTTTTCTTTGACTGAATTTGACTTTCTATGGTCTCAGCACTACCAAATACTTCTTCTTTAGGTTCATTGGGGGCTTCCAGAAGTGCTTTGGCATAAGTTTCCACTATGTGGTCATCTATTTCATGCCCCATCTTTGTTACTCAGATTGTCCTAGGGATGACTGCTTCCATCCATATTTCATCCTTTTTTATTACAAAACATATATCATTCTTGTATTTGTTGACAATTTCCTATGATAGTCTGATTATTTTGTTCATTCTGACCTTTAGTGCTTGAAAATACTCATTGATATTATTTTCCCTGTTTTCACTCATGTTGTTGAATAAGTTTGATAATTGTTTTCCTACCGGTATGTCAAATCCAAAATCTTTGTTGCCTATACCAGGAACCTATTTGGTTATATTTAGCATTAGGCATACAAGTAAATTTCCAAATCTAAAAGTTCCTTTCTTATCCTTCTTGATTTTGGCTAAGTTATCAATCAACTCATCTTTTAACCATTCACATACATCAATTTTCACATTTTCTTTTACCATATCATGAGCACTCTTAATGCATAAACTAGAAACTAAGTTAAGTCTGTTTGCATGAGTTTCTTTGTACCCTAAAATCATGCTAACAAATCTAACATTTGTATCGGTCACATCATTAACCCTTAGAGACCTTCTGTCTGATGTTGCACCAGTTAAGTTCATTACTAGGTCATTGGAGACCTTCTTAGTCTTGTCAGGTCTATTACCGGTGGAAGGTAACCCTATTACTGCTTTCACAGCTTCCTTTGTAATTTTGTGAATTGAATCAAGCCAAAAGAATGAGCCATGTACCCTGCTTAAAACTATCCTAACCACTTCCTTGGGAAATTCAGGAATGTAGAGGATTTCAGTGAATCCTAGGGTTTCAACAACTTTATGTTCAGGTTTCACATTTCCAGAATTGTCACATATAATAGTCCTATACATGTTTTTAATTTCTTCATCACCTGATTCCTCTATGTTTCAATGAATATACATTCTAGGGTCTTCTACATATACAACACCTTTTGGAATTTGGGAAAAAGCACCTGTATTGTCATCTTTCTTAGCTACCTTGGGAACTAGCTAAAATATGGGCCTAGGGTGTTTTATAGCCTTGACTACTATAAGGTTTGCTATGAATTCAAGTGCAGAGGAGGATGCGATGATGATAAATACCTCTTTCTACCTTTGGATGGATTGATTGCTGAAATGCTTTGCCTCTTGCTCGGAATGCCTTAGCTCAGAAATCTTCGCACTCTCTAAAAGTTTGAATGCTCAGTGAAGTGAAATGGAGCCAAAACCTTATTTTATAAAGTCTTTTCTACTACCTACCACATTAATTTCTTGCCGGTAATGTATTAGCTTATCTTTAGTTTCTGGTAATGAGTATTTTCAACTTCTTTTCTCTAACTGAGGGAATATTAGCACATGTGTCATTAGATTGCCAAACCCTCAAGATAATTTTATTCAATTAGATGAAGAACTTCTTGCCGGTGGAGCATTGCTCTATCCTGTCGGTGGAGCATCACATTGTCTTGCTGTTGGAGCATTTGTTGGTTCTATCGGCGGTGGAGTATTCCCAATATTTAGATCAGCTTTTCTAATCCATTGCTTTGAGAATTCTTGCTTAACCTCCTCAACCTTTTCTTTACCTTTCAAGCTAGTACTTTTGTTGTCTATCGGTGTACCTTTACTTCTACAAAATTTAGCAATATGACCAATCTTGTTACATGCATAACAAGTTACATTGTTTTTTTGAATAGCTTTTCCATAACCTATGCCAGTTTGTGTTCTACATTGATTTGATAAATGTCCAAATCTTCCACAAACATAACATCTTACATTCATTCTGCAGTTTTCAGAGTTATGACCAATTTTGTTGCATTTGGAGAATTGACCGGTGGGAGGATTGATATTCTGATAATTCCTAGATCTACATTCATTTGCCCTATGACCATATTTATTACAGTTAAAGCATTTTCCATTGAATTTGTAAGTATTAGAAGGTCTTATCGGTTTGCTATGATCCTGGGTATTTGCAGTACCGGAGCTTTCTCCAACTTCAAATCCAATTCTAGAAGTGTCACCTTTGGGTTTTTGATTCTTTAATAAGGTACCAAGTTCTTCTGAGATTTTCTTGAATTTTTTTTTGTGTTGATTTGAAGTTTCTAATTCTCTTTCCAAGATTTCTTTTTGTCTCATTAGTTCATTCGAGTCATTCTGAGTATGCATCAGATCTGTCTTCAACATGTCATTCTCATAGCTAAGTCTTGTGTTGTCATTTGCTGCATCACTTAGTCTTCTAGTCAATTCTTCTTCATTCTTCTTTCTATCCTCAATCTCTTTGCAAAATCTCATAGTCATATCCTGCATTTCATTTTTTGTTGTCACGATCTCTTGTTTCAACTTGCTTATCATATCATTAAGTGATTCCTTTTCATCATTCTCATTTTGCAATTTTTCACAAAGTTCTCTTCTCTTATTTCTTGTAACAGTAAGATTTTCATGAAGTGCCTGAATGATATCCTGAGTTGCTTTTAAATCATCTTCTAATTTGATATTTTTCAACTTCTTTGTATCATAGGCAGTAAGAGCTCCTTCAAGTTGCTTCATCAGATTTTCCATCTTTACCGGTGTCAATATCTTCCTCAAGCTGTTAGGCTTCTGAAAATAGAAGACCAGGCTCTGATACCAATTGTTAGGGTTCCCACAGATACTGAGAGGGGGGGGGGTGAATCAGTATCTGACCCGTAATGAAATTTTCTTAAGACAGAACATGTAGAACATAATGTAACAGTATACCAGTATGCAAGAATTAATGTAATAAATAGAATCAAAAACATCCACATGAAAGGAACACCATAACACAAGATGTTTAATGAGGAAACCCAATGTGGGAAAAACCTCAGTGGGATTTGTGACCCACAATATTCACTTACTAGCCAATAAGAGAATATTACTTACAATAGGGGCCTGCACATGCAAGAAGGCCAACTACCTAGAGCACACTGCTCAATAAGAAGTCACACTGACTTACAATGAGGATTATGCAAATCCAATGATCTGTACTACTTTACAATAGCATCTTCAATGCCAGATTTAGTACCGATTCTTGCTCTATTCTTTACATATACCCTTGACCTATAATTCGCACATTAGGTTTGCCTAATAATTTTCTTTATGCTTCCTATCCATATCCTACAAATGTCTACAATGATCTCTTTTATATACAAGAGTCATTTTACAATTTTCCAAGTTGGCTTACAATAATAAACAAAATATTACATATAAAAAATCCTATCGGCCTCTATGCTGGTATACATCTTTTTTTCTGTACCGGTGCCAGTGTAGAGTGGTCTTGTTGATGTCGGTGCACTATCTTGCTTGAATAATGCTTTGCTGGTAGAATGTCTTGCTGGTGCCATAGGATTGCAAGGTTGCCTATGTAATTCTTTGCTGGTATAGTGTCTTTCTGGTGCCATAGGATTGCAAGGTTGCTTGTGTAATGCTTTGTTGGTATAGTGTCTTGCTGGTGCCATAGGATTGCAAGGTTGCCATCAGTGACAAAACCTTCAATCACACACAATGTCTCATTGGAGTGTCCATATGCCAACATAGATATCTATAGCTAGGGGTAGAATTCCTCTCAAAATTAACCATTCCAAACAATGAACAAATAAGAATCATAGCATGCCAAGGAAATCCTATCAACAACAACTCATCAGGTGAGAAAACAAGACAATTATCCAAAAATAACTTTAACATACACATGATGGATGATTTTTTGAATTATAATTTGTTTACATCTAACATAAGGCTTTGACTATTTTGTATCTTAAATTTTTTTGAATCATTAGATCTCCTGAATTTCTCAACAATGCATCAAGCTAGAGGAGGCAACAATGGAATTTGATATTTTTCTTGGTTTCCTATCTATGAGGAAATCATTCGTACCGTGAAAATATTATCTTGAGACATGATTGGAAACATATCATTGAAGATATTGTTCCACTTTGTGCATACAAATGATTAACTCTTGTCTATTTTTTACAACCAACACTCAGGTCATCTTGGTTTAATTATACCTCAACGCTTGTGCGGTCTTTCCATATCAAAATCCATGTAAGCATTACTCGGGTCATTATGGTTCAATTATACCATTATGCTTGTATAAACTTCCAACATATCAAAAGCTAAATGATGACAAACCAAAATAGAGCAAAAACAAGTGACTAAATAGGAATGACAATGAGAGACTGAAGGTGATCATTTAGTTGCATATCATTTCTTATCTTGCATTTAATTGCATATCATCTTAAACTTACATTTTAGTTGTGTATCATTTTAAAAAGTATCATTTCATCATCATCATTATCATACATCTCTCACATCATTATCATTATCATACATCTCATTTCCAAGATACATCTCACATCATTATCATTGTCAGACATCAAAGAAATCAAGATAACAAAGCATCATCATATTTTCATCATCATAGCTCATGCATCATAATCAAAATCAAAAGCATTACTATCTAAGCATTACATCATCATCATAGAAACATCATATCAATGCATATCATAAATCATCATCCATAACACATCACATGTGAATCAGAAAAATCAGTGCCATATATATATATATATATATATATCTCTAAAAAATGGTCAAAATGTACAAGGGGTATCATGTCTGTCAAAATACAACAAAATGATCAAAGTACAACAGAGACACATCTCTCAGGTATGACTATCTCTTGAGGCTAATGATCTCACAGTAGATGTCGCAGCTTCTAGATCTCCACTAGGTGGATCACGTCGGGGAGGCCCCGTAACACCTCTGCTCTAGGGACTGGCTCCTCATATAACGATCTATAGTACTCGGTGTCCTTGGCCATGTACTATGTCTCCTGTAGTGTATCTCGCATCGACGCACCACCTTTCACTCTCTCCAATCTCTCTACAAGCTCCTCTATCTGGTCCCGATGCTCTCTCTTCGTATCTTGATCTATCATAATCTGTGTAATTTGGCGTTGTTGTGATAGCAATTGTGCCTATAGCTACTGCATTGTGACCTATAGGGATCTAATCTATGAGTCCTGTTGATGGGTGGGTACCCTAATTTGAATGGGTACCTGTGTCATGGTCCCACCCATACCTATCCCTATTTGAGGCACTGATGGAGGTAGAACATCCAATCTCCTTGTCTGGGTGAGTCACCTAATATCTTTTATAGCCCCCACCACCGCTAACAATGCACCTACCCTACCATCACCACCAACACCAAGGAGAAGTCCTCCTCCTCTCCCTCCATCCACTCCTCATCCTCTATCTTGTCCTTTATCTCTCCCACCATCACCCCCTCATCCTCTATCTCTCCCAAAACCTCCTCCACCTCCTCCTCCATCACCTCCTCCATCATCCCCACCTCCATATCCTACCTCCTCTCCCTCCTCATCTCTTTGTCTAACTCCCCCCCGGCTCTCTGGCTTCTCATCTGTTACCGCATCATTAATTCTTCATGCCAAGAATGGGTCATAATTTCCTTTTTTATGTTGGAGTCCTAGTTCATACCATATTACCTTGGTTCAAGTCTTCAAATGCAGCCTAAAGTCCTCTCTCTAGTCATTTTTGTTCAAGTTCGGACAATTCATTGTACTTCTTGAATGCGTCGAACCATTCTGAACTGGGTTCAAGATGTTCATTTAGGTTCAATAGGTTCCGAATTGTTTAGAAAAGGTTCTTCGTACTAACATTTTCTCTAAGTTTTTGTAGCAGCTCCTTAATAAAGTTTTTCTTGTTCGGTGACATATCATTTGTGTTGAACTTGTTGAACTAAGTTCAAAGGGTTCAAATATGTTCAACGTGTTCAACATGACAAAGTGGTCAACAGTTTGACGCAGCGTACATCTTGAACTACTTGAACACTCAAGAAGTTGGTTCAAGATGTTCACACAGGTTCAATGCTGGTGGGTCCCACAGTTTCTAATGTTTTGAGAAGTGCATTTATTGCTAAATATGGAGAGGCAGAACCATATTGTAAAGTGATGTCGTTCTTTGTTTTTTTTGAAGTAAACGAATGTTCCGGGAACTGGCAGTTTCTTAAAGTATGTTGCCATGCATTCAATGCATGCATGCGGGGGTCTAATCTATCAATTTGCCGCATTCGGAATGAAATTGTGAAATCATTGCATTTAATGTGTCTGCATTATTACCTTTCTTTATAAGGTATGAAAATCATTTGTGTTCTACATTTTCTCTTGCTACTAGATTTGTGTTTATATTGTCCCTGGATAGGAGTTTTTCTTGCCGCTAGTCATCATCTGATTATACAGCTGTGAAGGTGAGTCTTTCTCATATTTTCTCCAGTGTTTTCCCTTGTATTTTCTCTCATAAAGAGGTTTGGTTTCATTGCAATCAAGTTTGGGTTTCTTGTTTTGAAATTATGATTTCCACCCTGCACTTGTTTGGAAATGTCTTTAGCATGGTGTCCATATAAGCCATAGTTAGTGATACCGATATGAAGGGTGAGAACCTTGAAGATTTGAAAGAAAGGGTGTTCAGGGGTGTTGATAAAGTCTTTTTGTATATAGATTTTGAGTAGTGGACATTTAGAAGTTGCAACCTTTCCTCCAGCAATTCCTTGTCCAGAGCTTGTTCGGGAGTGTATTGCCAGATATGACCCTGTATCAGAAACTATTAAAAGAGATAATGGCGAAACCCTTCTTGCCATTAACCTCGAAGTGATTGCTTCAGTGTTCAAAATACCTGATTATCAGTTTTCTAATTTCTCCCTTGCTCAGTCAATTAGTGAGTTCAATGCAGATAGAGCTAGACACAGGAATAATGTGGCGAAGTACTGGTTGAAAGTCCCTCAGAGAGGTGGTTCTAGACTGCCTAAAAATCCTAACATGAACCACATGTGGCCACATATCCACAATGTACTGCTTTTGTTGCATCGAGCCAGAGGTTCTGCCAAAGCTTATAGCTTTGACGATCGGATATATTGCTATGTACAATTAGTTCTGGAAGGAAAACAATACCTGGATTGGGCGGAGTTAATTGCTGATTCGATGAAAGAGCAGTTGAGTCTAGCCAAGCAATTTCAAGAAAACTTCTTCATGTCCTCGTATCTTTTGTATTGTCTAGCCTGTGTTAAGGAGTTAACTGACATACCCAAGCAGCCCACTAAAGAAGATGTTCCAATGTATGAGTTTTATCCAATGCTACAAAAGGACAATGCCCTACAAGATTTCAAAAGGGTACATAATGCATTCCTGGGTGATATGTGTCATGAACTGAAAGGTACAAAAGCCAAACGGATTTCAGATGACGTGCACGCTTTGATTACGAAGTTCGGAAGCTTTTAGATCTAGTTTCCACGCTTTTTCTATATACGAGTGGGAGGCTTTGAAGAGGAACCCTTCAAGCTTCTGCATTTCTGTTTTGATTGTTTTGTCCTAGCAGAAGTATGCAGACAACTAACTTCTGTGGTCAAGAAGGCATAGCCTAAGGACAAGTGGGAAGGTCATTTTCTAATACATTTGGGAGTGTTATCCTGTAATTCAATGTCTGATGCACTAAGTATAGGAGCAGACCTTAGAAATTTTAATTTCTCTCTGTATCCTGAAAGAAAAGGGTTTGACAACAAAGGATTTTCTCAGAGCCTTGGTTTAATGCCTTATCTTCCCACGCCATAGTTAGAAGATTTCTAGGAAGACTGTTCAGATGAACTTGAAGTCTTCAAAAGAGAAAATATGAGACTGGTGCTAGAATAGGTTATTTCTCTACAAATAAAGATAGATATTAAAGGGCTTGAAGAAGATTATCTTGAACTGTTTGAACCAGGGTATTTAGCCCATGTAGAGACTGAAATGCCCCCAATTAATTGGGATGAAGAGGAAAATGATGACATTCAATCAAGAACCAAACGAGTTCTAGATAGAACAATGGCATGGGTGGCCAAGAAGAAGGCAATGAAGCTAGACACCAAGCCTCTTTCTATGAGAAGTATGTCTTCACCAAAACGTCCTTCTAACAGTGCTCCTATTCATGAAGGTAAGGAAATCAAGTCGGCTCAGCCTAGACACAAACCTAGCCCAGCTCTGGATTTCAGTACCCCTCGACATACTCGATCATGTAGTGTCACCTAGAAGAGGATGGACTAGTTAAGGATATGGGAGCCAAAGATGTCATGCTTGAAGCTCAGATCTTTGAAATTGAAGATTTGGATGGTGAAGTTGCTTGTTCTCTAGACCCCCAAACGATGACTTTAGCAATGACACCACCCCCAAAGATGATTGAAGGAACTTCTCATTCTACTGCGACTCCTAAATGGTTAACAACCTCAGTTAGCAAGAAAAGGAGCTCTCTTCCTATGACCATTCCAATTCAGGAGATGGTTGCCAAGTACTCTGAGAAGAATCCAAAGCCAAAGAGGTTCAAGACCACCGCGCACCTAAACAATGACAATGAAACTGGTAAGTGGATCGCGGAAATTGCTTCTTACAAACCCAGGGATGAGAACAAAGAGGCCGGTTCTGATGATTTTGAAATAACAAAAATAGAATTGGGAAAGATGAGCAGGGATACAGATAACCATTTTTTCCAAGTGTCAATGAAGAAGGTGCTTACCCAGTCAGAGAAGGATGAACGGGAGAAAAGAGAACTTAAAAGACATATAAGTGTTTTGGCTCAATTCATCGAGAGCATCGGTTGCCTAGGAGCAATGCCAATATCCCATGCCATTGAGAATTTTGACCCAACTTCTCCGGAAAATAGGAAGTTGATGGATCAAGTTCAACGAGCTAAGAGCATTGCTGAAGTGGTTGAAAAATGGATTGAACAAGTAATCAAAGATGATGAAAAATACATTACCGACTCCCGGAAGTTGTGTGGTGAGGTACAGGGCCTAATTTCCAAAATCCAAAATTAGCTTGTACCATGGGAGAAAGAAGAGCACAAATGGCAAAATGTTCGGCCTCTATTTACTAAAATTGAAGAGTACGGAACTACCAGATTTCTAACAGAACATTCAATTAAGCTAGTATCTGATGAATGCCAACTTTTCGTGCTTAAGAAAACTATCATGTGGTGGGTGCTCACCTTTCATTCGGTAATTACGGATGCAAAAACCTCCATCTATGAACTCCAGGATTTGCAGAGCAGTATTGTCAAAGATAATAAAGTGGTTAATCTCGATCATGACTGGGAACTAGGAATCTGAGGGGCAAGTACACAGGAAGCAGTCAAGTCATTCTGGTTGAACATGGAGAAGATCAGAGTTAGGAGTAGTTTCATGCCGGAGGATATAACCAAAGTGGATAGGATTGAATCTATGGTATTCATTGGGAATGATCAGCTGCCGAAGCACTAAGAGAAAATGGTGCAACACAGGTGGAATAAAGAGGTGGCAAAGGTGAAGCTTAATGCAATGAAAGTCCCAAGCCAATCAATGATGCAAGAACTCACGGCTGCTCATGACACTCGCGAAGATGGAGAAGGCTGATGATGAGATATAACATAATGCATCCGCTTTAGGCTTGTTTTCTTTATTTTCAAAAAACAAAACATTTTTCATAGTTATGCAAAAACTTCGGGACAACTGTCCCAAAATACTTTTTGTTGTTTTCGTAACTGTTTTATCAGGGAGTGGTCGAGTTTTTAGGGAGACCCCCCCCCATTTAGACTATAAATTAAGTAGAATCGATGGTAGAAGGGGTTAGATTTTTAGTAATTGATTTTAAAAAAAAAAAAAAAAAACTGGAACGTGTGTTTGTTTTTGTATTTTCTTATTCCTAATCAAAGGAGGAATCAGATGGTGGAAATCAGTGGTGAAAAAAGATTAGCAGATGTATCATTATATCTTTGATTACATAAAGATATATATATATATATAAAATCTGGTGATATTGTTTTTGGGGAGAAGAAAGATCTGTGCATTTTGAATCCGAATAGATAACATGTCTTTGTATATGTTTATCCGATCAAGAAATAGTATTTGATTATTTCATTACAGTTTTTCATTATTCCTCTGATGTTCTTTCCTTTGAATGTGTTGTTTACTCTGGAAAAGATTCATGTTTGTGGGTGCATTCATTTTCTCCAAATCTGTTCATCTTTATTTGGAAGAAGTATATTGAACTTTGTTCAGTTACTGTAATTACATACTTTGAAAATTAAGAAGATATTTTCTGTTATTTATGAGATATGAGGAAGGTTATAGCCTTTCATCCAAGAATGATATAGGTGGCCTTATACACTTTCTAGTTAAAAGCTTTCATTTGGATAAAAATATAAAAAACAAAAACATACTTTATGAAAAATCTAGATAGGGAGTTGTACCTAGGCAAAAATTCAGAGGGAGGTGATTGAACAAACACCGACCCAACTGTTTAGTGAACCATTTGTTCTTAAAAGAAGGTAACAGAGTCTTAAAATTAATCATTTAAATGCAAAGAGAAAAATCTATTCACTAATAGATTTTTCTGGCGACTCTGTTGGGGACCGAAACAAAGAGAAAACCAAATTTTTCAATAGACCAGTATGTCATAAACGTGAGCCCATAATAAGAAAAAGTGTTTGGAGTGCAGGAAGATTGTTGAGATTGAGTCTTGATTGAAATAACCTGGTTTAGTCATCCTGGATTCTCATCCATATACTAGAGCACAAACGAAAGAAGGAGTAATTGATAACGGTTTTGAAGAATTGCAAAATCTGTCATTTGCCCCAAGTTTTACTCCTAGAAGGAAGGCCAAAAGCAGACCTTCATCTCCTGACAGAGTTACTCCTATATCTTCTTCTTCCCCTTGGCAAGCACTAACACTACCTGGAATTCAAGCTCCACCTCTTGTAACCATTCATCCAGTATTCATTATGGCTCAACCCTGGGGTGCGACTGTTGGACCTCTTGCTCTCGCAGCCCATAATCCGCTACCAAAAGGAGCAAAGGATATTTTACCCAAATATAAAGGTGATAGAAAAGTTTCAGTTGAAGAGCATTTGAATTCTTTTAATGTAGCAACGGGAATCCTAGCAGTTCAATATGAGGATGTGGCTGTTAGGATTTTTGCCCAAACCCTCAGTGAAGGGGCAGCAAAATGGTTTAGCCAGTTGCAAGCAGGATCCATAACTGACTGGCAAATGATGAAAACTGCTTTTGAAAAAAGATTCCAAAGTGTTGATGATGAACACACGCTACTGGCTCAACTCACACAGATGAAGAAGGAAATTCATGAGCCGATGAGGGATTATGTAGCAAGATATAATAAGATTATTCACAAAATTCCTCAAGCCAATAGACCAACAGTAGATAATCAGTGATATTTCTTCGTAAATTCCATGCCACCTGATGTAGGATTTCACCTCAGAAGAAGTAGGTCGGCTGACCTAGAAACTGCACAAAATGAGGCTATAGAGCTTGAAGATGATCTGATAACAGTTGGCAAATGGAGGAAGGATGTACAAATTCCTCAAGGACAATCTCAGGCTTCTACGTCCTCTACCGATCCAGTTGTTCAATGACTTGTCAATGATATGATTGCTCTAAAGAGGCAAATACCTAAGCCTGGAAACTCTTATCCACAACCTTATCAGGATATAAGCAAGAGAACCTCAAATCAATATAACTATGTACGATCGTTGCAACTTCCTACAACTCCACAAAGATTATAGATAGAAGAACCTCCTAACAAAGGTGTCATGTGTTCATTTCATCTTACCACTGATCATGATGGGGTTTCATGTCCCGATATGATAAGACACGTTCAGATGCAAAACACAAAGGATGAATTAGGAGAGTTCACTGAAGCAGAAAGAATTCAAGAGGCACCTGGCGACTCTGGAACATTCTACCTCGAATATGAGTCAGATTCAGAAAAGGGTAGTAACATTTTGGCAACTCTTGAAGGTTCTTCATGTGCGATCCTAAAAAGGAATCAATGAACCTCTTAGCCTTCTTCCTTTATGAACCCTTCTGGAAACAATTTCAAAAACAAAGATCTCCCAGGTAATAGTTTTTCAAAGGTTCCCGAGGTTAAGATTTTGCAAAGGAACTATGAAGATCATAAGAGCTCTTCCTCTTCTTCTTCCTTTGATATCATTGAATTCTGTAAGGCCTCAACCATTCAACTACCTACCACTGAGTACTTAAAGCTTAACCCAAAAGAGTTGGATAAACTGGTCAAATACGTTAAAGGGGATTCCTTTTCAGAGTCTCAAGTACATGGGTGTATGGAAAATAGTGATTTAGCTGCTCCTGAAGGGTCTTCATCTATCCCCCACTCATTAGCTAATCTGGCAGATCCCTGTGCTTTTCATGACACAAGGTTTGGGCATGAGGTCAAGATTCCAAAACCTGAACCTTTCTATATTTCCCTTCTCTTAAATGGCCAAAAGTTAAGTAATTGCATAATTGACTCAGGGGCTTCAGACAATATAATGCCTTCTTCTGTGGCTAAATCTTTAGGTTTAACCCTTACTAAAATGTTTGGAAGATGCTTTTCAATGGATGGAAAACAAGTTCCTCTTATTGGTCAGGTAAAGGACGTCCAGGCAGTGCTGGTAGCATGCCCAAACAAAAGAGTAAGATTAACTATACTGGTCGCTGATATTCTGGTGAGTTACGAAATGCTTCTGAGTAGGACATTTTACAAGGATCTTGGAGGCGAAATCAAAATGGATTGGTCTAAAGCCGTTATTCCCCTTGGAAACCAGAAAATCAAGCTTGAACCTGAACCCAAGAATAAGTATACTGTATTTCCCTCAGATAACCTGAAAGCCCAGATTCTATTTCAAGAGTGTGAGTTTGGAAACTATCTTGTCCTTGCACCTGGTGAAAAGAAAACGGATAAGATAGCTGATGAACTTGGTGGACTATGGCAGATGGAGTTTGATGGAAGCTGCGCTAACTCCGGTTCTAGAGCAGGGGTGGTTTTGTTGTCACCAACTGGTAATATTTTCCCCTTTTCCTTCAAGCTGGATTTTAAAAACACTAATAATACTGCTGAATATGAGGCACTATTATTGGGATTAAGTGAGGCTAAATGTAAAGGAATTAAGTTGCTTAAAGTCAAAGGTGATGTAGAGTTAATTGTTAGGTAGGTGAGGAATGTTTATACAGTTAAGAATGATAGGTTGAGGCATTACAGGAATAGAGTTTGGGATGAGATAGAATTCTTTGATGCCTTCTCAATTGAAGCAATTCCGAGGGAACAAAATAGTAGGGCAAATTCATTGGCTATTTCTGCCTCGCTTTTATTACCACATCTGGATTTTAAAGATAATTCATATAGGATCGAAATGATCTATAGGCCCAGTGTTCCCAATAATGTAGATCATTGGCGGGTTTTTTATGCAGATGCACAGATCAAAGATTTCCTAGAATGTGCTCAATCATTTTCTCAATCATATTTTGAAGGCTCTGAGAGTGTTTGCAAAGAGTTTAGTCCAGACCCAGAGGTAGATCCTACAAATAGCTTTATTCAGCTCAAAGGTAACAAAATTACTAGGGGGTTAGTGACTCTGGAGAGATTTTTCACCAGAGATGATGCATTCATAGGTAATAAAGTTCCCAAGGATGATGGGAAAGGAAAATGTGAGAAAATAAACTTGGGAGATGAAGCTAATCCAAAAGAAGTGACAATCAATCGGTGTTGTTCTACAGAGGAAAAGAGAACACTTGGTACACTGCTTAAGGAGTATATTGATTTTTTTGCTTGGTCTTATGATGATTTGAAGGAGTTTAGAAATGGACATTTTCAACATCAGATTTCGCTGAAGCCAGGCGTCTCTCCTTTTAGGCAAAAATTAAGGAACTTTAATCCCATCATGGTGGATGCAATTTCTAAGGAAGTTGAGAAAATACTTAAGGCCCAAATCATATATTCAATTCACCATTCCACCTGGGTAGCTAACATTGTACTCGTAAGAAAGAAAAATGGGGAAATTCGTATCTGTGTTGATTTTCAAAATTTGAATCAAGCAAGCCTGAAGGACAACTACGCCTTACCAAATATGGTTCACATATTACAGATGGTGTCTGGGTCAGAGATGATGTCAATGTTGGATGGTTTTTCTAGTTATAATCAAATATCTGTAGCAGAACATGAGCAGCACAAGACAATATTCATCACTCCATGGGGAACATTCACATACAACTGCATGCCTTTTGGTTTAATAAATGCCAGAGCCACTTTTCAAAGGGCTATGGATTCCTCTTTCAAGGATTTTCGAGATAGAATAATTATAGTTTATCTAGATGACCTCACGGTGTTTTCAAAAAAAAGGACAGATCATTTCCGGGATTTGAGTGCAGTATTACAGCATTGTCATGAACATGGGATTTCTCTGAATCCTAAGAAATCAATTTTTTGCATCACTGAGGGCAAATTGTTAGGACATATTGTCTCAAAAGAGGGTGTCAAGATTGATCCCACCAGGGTTAATGCAATTCAACATCTCAGTTTACCCTCTATCTAGACTGGAGTAAGATCATTCTTTGGTCAAGTGAATTTCCTGAGGAGATTTGTTCCAGAATTTGCTGAGACTACAAAACACATTGTTGGTTTGCTAAGTGAGCAACATCCTTTCAAATGGACTGAAGAAGACAAAAATGCTTTCGAGAAAATTAAAGGATCAGTTGTAAATGCGCCCACTCTTGTTAACCCAGATTTCATGAAAGATTTTGTTTTGTATTGTTATGCATCAGACCATACTATGTCTGGAATTCTGTTGCAGTTGGATGAACATGGGGCTGAATTGCCTATAGCGTTCATGAGTACTCCACTCAAGAAGCATGAGCTCAAATATTCACCTATGGAGAAACATGCATATGCTGTTATAAAAGCCATGAAACAGTTTCGATATTATATCCTACATTCTCACTATGTGGTTTTTGTTCCAGATTCAACCGTGAAAAGCATTTTGACTCAACAGGAGGTTGGACTAAATAAGCGAGCAACATGGGTGATGAAAATTCAAGAGTATGACTTAGATATTCCCCCTACGAAGATAATTAAAGGGCAGGGCTTATGCAAGTTGATAGCGGAAAATGAAGTAGAAACTGAAGCGGAGTTACCATTAACTCTTTTTGTTGGATTGCAGGATACTTGGTTCTCTGATGTGGCCTACTATTTAACTTATGGTAGTTGCCCAAATCATCTGTCGGCTAAAGAACAGAGGAATTTAAAATTAAAAGCTGCAAAGTATGTAATTTGGCAAGATGTTCTATACAAAAAGGGATTAGATGGAACATACCTAAGGTGTGTAGATAAACCCCAATAGCAAAAGATCCTGGAAGCTTATCATGGAGATGTTTGTGGTGGACATTTTTCATCATCTTTTACTGCATTCAAAATTCTAAGAAATTATTTTTATTGGCCTGGCATGTTTCGGGACGCCTATATTCACGTAAAAGAATGCGAAAAATGTCAATTGTTTTCTGGGAAGCCACATTTAGCAGCACTGCCTCTAAGGCCTGTAGTGATGGATGAACCTTTCACACAGTGGGGCATTGATTTCATAGGCCCAATAAACCCTCATTCCAGTGCGGGTCACATGTATATTTTGATAGCTACTGACTACTTTACAAAGTGGGTAGAAGCCATTCCCACCAAAAGGGCCAACTCAGAGATTGTGTGTAATTTTCTCATGGATTACATCCTAGTTCGTTTTGAGGTACCCCATAAAATTGTGACAGATAATGCGTCATATTTCTCCTTTGAAGAGTTGACCGTGTTTTGCTATGATCATCAAATTTCACTCTCACATTCTTCTAATTATTTTCCACAGGGCAATGGTTTGGCCGAATCTAGCAACAAGAATTTGATAGTCATCATGAAGAAGCTAGTTGATGAGAATGTTAGGAATTGGCATAAGAAGTTATATGAGGCTTTATGGGTGGACAAGACCACACCCAAGAGGGATATTGGGATGACACCTTTTGAACTTGTGTATGGTGTAGGAGCGAAACTTTCTTTGCCACTGGAGTTATCAGCAACCAAGCTGCAAACAGTAGTGGAAGATTCCTTCTTTCAAAATGATTTGGAGAAAAGAATCATGTATCTAACAAAGTTAGAAGAAGAGAGAGAATTGCTGGTGGATAGGATTTTAGAATATTAGAGCCGAGTAAAAAGGATTTTTGACATGCGAGCTCGACCAAGAGGTTTCCTGCTAGGAGATGAGTGCTACTATGGGACAAAAGGAAAGAGTCCAAAGGTGCTCACGGTAAGTTTGATTCATTGTGGAAAGGTCCTTTCAGAATTTGTGAAGCAGTAGGACAAAATGCATTCAGACTCAGCTATGCTGATGGAACGATCATGCCTTATACCTACAATGGGGAAGATCTCAAGCTCTATAAATTGTAAGTCCAGTGTTTGAATCACTTGTACATAGTAGTCTAGGTATTTTTAGTTGTGCTCTTAACACTTTCCCCGTTGTTTTATGTTTTGCGAAACCAGAGTCTGTGAGTTCTTTGCATTTTCCTTTGAAAATACAATCCCTAGTCAGAGCCAATGTTACCACGTCATTTATTCTTCATGCCAAGAATGGGTCATAATTTTCTTTTTTATGTTGGAGTCCTAGTTCATACCATATTACCTTGGTTCAAGTCTTTAAATGCGGCCTCAAGTCCTCTCTCTAGTCATTTTCGTTCAAGTTCGGACAATTCATTGTACTTCTTGAACGCATCAAACCATTTTGAACTGGGTTCAAGATGTTCATTTAGGTTCAATAGGTTCCGAAGTGTTCAGAAAAGGTTCTTCATACTAACATTTTCTCTAAGTTTTTGCAGCAGCTCCTTGATAAAGTTTTTCTTGTTCGGTGACATATCATTTGTGTTGAACTTGTTGAACTAAGTTGAAAGGGTTCAAATATGTTCAACATGTTCAACATGGCAAAGTGGTCAATAGTTTGACGTGGCATACATCTTGAACTACTTGAACACTCAAGAAGTTGGCTCAAGATGTTCACATAGGTTCAATGCTTGTGGGTCCCACAGTTTCTAATGTTTTGAGAAGTGCATTTATTGCTAAATACGGAGAGGCAGCACCATATTGTAAAGTGATGTCGTTCTTTGGTTTTTTCGAAGTAAGTGAATGTTGTGGGAATTGGCAGTTTCTTAAAGTATGCCGCCATGCACTCAATGCATGCGTGCGGGGGTCTAATCTATCAATTTGCCGCGTTCGGAATGAAATTGTGAAATCATTGCATTTAATGTGTCTGCATTATTACCTTTCTTTATCAGGTATGAAAATCATTTGTGTTCTACGTTTGCTCTTGCTGCTAGATTTGTGTTTATATTGTCCTTGGATAGGAGTTTTTCTTGCCGCTAGCCGTCGCCCAATTATACAGCTGTGAAGGTGAGTCTTTCTCATATTTTCTCTAGTGTTTTCCCTTGTATTTTCTCTCATAAAGAGGTTTGGTTTCATTGCAATCAAGTTTGGGTTTCTTGTTTTGAAATCATGAAGTGCACCCTGCACTTGTTTGGAAACGTCTTTAGCATGGCGTCCACAAAAGCCATAGTTAGTGATACCGATCTGAAGGGTGAGAACCTTGAAGATTTGAAAGAAAGGGTGTTCAGGGGTGTTGATAAGTCTTTTTGTATAGAGATTTTGAGTAGTGGACTTTTAGAAGCTGCAGCCTTTCCTCCAGCAATTCCTTGTCCAGAGCTTGTTCGGGCGTGTATTGCCAGATATGACCCTATATAAGAAACTATTAAAAGAGATAACGACGAAACCCTTCTCGCTATTAACCGCAAAGTGATTGCTTCGGTGTTCAAAATACCAGATTATCAGTTTTCTAATTTCTCCCGTGCTCAGTCAATTAGTGAGTTCAATGCAGATAGAGCTATACACAAGAATAATGTGGCGAAGTACTAGTTGAAAATCCCTCAGAGAGGTGGTTCTAGACTGCCTAAAAATCCTAACAAGAACCACATGTTGCCACATATCCATGATGTAATTCTTTTGTTGCATCGAGCCAGAGGTTCTGCCGAAGCTTATAGCTTTGATGATTGGATATATTGCTATGTACAATTAGTTCTAGAAGGAAAACAATACCTGGATTGGGCGGAGTTAATTGCTGATTCGACAAAAGAGTAGTTGAGTCTAGCCAAGCAATTTCAACAAAACTTCTTCATGTCCTCATATCTTTTGTATTGTCTGGCCTATGTTAAGGAGTTAACCAGCATACCCAAGCAGCCCATTGAAGAAGATGTTTCGGTGTATGAGTTTTATCCAATGCTACAAAAGGACAATGCCCTACAATATTTCAGAAGGGTACATAATGCATTCCTGGGTGATATGTGTCATGAACTGAAAGGTACAAAAGCCAAACAGATTTCAGATGATTCGCAGGCTTTGAATAAGAAGTTCAGAAGCTTTTAGATCTAGTTTCCATGCTTTTTCTATATACGAGTGGGAGGCTTTGAAGAGGAACCCTTCAAGCTTCTGCATTTCTATTTTGATTGTTTTGTCCTAGCAGAAGTATGCAGACAACTGACTTCCATGGTCAAGAAGGCACAGCCTAAGGACAAGTGGGAAGGTCATTTCCCAATACATTTGGGAGTGTTATCCTGTAATTCAATGTCTGATGCACTAAGTATAGGAGTAGACCTTAGAAATTTTAATTTCTCTTTGTATGCTGAAAGAAAAGGGTTTGACAACAAAGGATTTTCTCAGAGCCTTGGTTTAATGCCTTATCTTCCTACACCACAGTTAGAAGATTTCTGGGAAGACTGTTTAGATGAACTTGAAGTCTTCTTAGAAGATTTCTGGGAAGACTGTTTAGATGAATTTGAAGTCTTCAAAAGAGAAAATATGAGACTGATGCTGGAATAGGTTATTTCTCTACAAATAAAGATAGATATTAAAGGGCTTGAAGAAGATTATCTTGAACTGTTTGAACCAGGGTATTTAGCCCACGCAGAGACTGAAATGCCCCCAATTAATTAGGATGAAGAGGAAAATGATGACATTCAATTGAGAACCGAATGAGTTCTAGACAGAACAATGGCATGGGTGGCCAAGCCTCTTTCTACAAGAAGTATGTCTTCACCAAAACATCCTTCTAATAGTGCTCCTATTCGTGCAGGTAAGAAAATCAAGTCAGCTCAGCCTAGACGCAAACCTAGCCCAACTCTGGATTTCAGTACCCCTCGGCATACTTGATCACGTAGTGTCGCCCAGAAGAGGATGGACTAGGTCAAGGATATGGGAGCCAAAGATGCCATGCTTGAAGCTCAGATCTTTGAAATTGAAGATTTGGATGGTGAAGTTGCTTCTGCTCTAGACTCCCAAATGGTGACTGTAGCAATGATGCGACCCCCAAAGATGATTGAAGGAACTTCTCATTCTGTTGTGACTCCTAAATGGTTAACAACCTCAGTTAACAAGAAAAGGAGCTCTCTTCCTATGACCATTCCAATTCAGGAGATGGTTGCCAAGTACTCTGAGAAGAATCCAAAGCCAAAGAGGTTCAAGACCACGGCGCACCTAAACAATGATGAGGAAAATGGTAAGTGGACGGCAGAAATTGCTTCTTACAAACCCAGAGATGAGAACAAAGAGACCGGTTTTGATGATTTTGAAATAACAAAAATAGAATTGGGAAAGATGAGCAGGGATACAGATAACCATTTTTTCCAAGTGTCAGCGAAGAAGATGCTTACCCGATCAGAGAAGGATGGACGGGAGAAAAGAGAACTTAAAAGACATATAAGTGTTTTGGCTCAGTTCATCGAGAGCATCGGTTGCCTAGGAGCAATGCCAATATCCCATGCCACTGAGAATTTTGACCCAACTTCTCCGGAAAATAGGAAGTTGATGGATCAAGTTCAACGGGCTAAGAGCATCGCTAAAGCGGTTGAAAAATAGATTGAACAAGTAATCAAAGATGGTGAAAAATACATTACCGACTCCCAGAAGTTGTGTGGTGAGGTACAGGGCTTGATTTTCGAAATCCAAAATCAGCTTGTACCATGGGAGAAAGAAGAGCACAAATGGCAAAATGTCTTGCCTCTGTTTACTAAAATCGAAGAGTATGGAACTACCAGATTTCTAACAGAACATTCAATTAAGCTTTGATTGATGAATGCCAACTTTTCATGCTTAAGAAAACTATCATGTGGCGGGTGCTCACCTTTCAGTCGGTAATTACGGATGTGAAAACCTCCGTCTATGAACTCTAGGATTTGCAGAGCAGTACTGTTAAAGATAATAAAGTGGTTAATCCCGATCATGACTAGGAACTAGGAATCTATGGGGCAAGTACATAGGAAGCAGTCAAGTCATTTCGATTGAACATGGAGAAGATCAGAGTTAGGAGTAGTTTCACACCAGAGGATATAACCAAAGTGGCTAGGATCGAATCTATGGTATTCATTGGGAATGATCAGCTAGCGAAGCACTCAGAGAAAATGGTGCAACACAGGTGGAATAAAGAGGTGGAAAAGGCGAAGCTTAATGCAATGAAAGTCCCAAGCCAATCAATGATCCAAGAACTCACGACTGCTCATGATGCTCACGAAGACGGAGAAGAGGGTGATGATGAGATATAACATAATGCATCCACTTTAGGCTTCTCTTTATTTTTAGAAAACAAAACATTTTTCATAGTTATGCAAAAACTTCAGGACAACTATCCCAAAATACTTTCTTTTGTTTTCGTAACTGTTTTATCGGGGAGTGGTTGAGTTTTTAGGGAGACCCCCCCCCGTTTAGACTATAAATTAAGTAGAATCGATGGTAGAAGGGGTTAGATTTTTAGTAACTGATTTAAAAAAAAAAAAAAAAAACTGGAACGTGTGTTTGTTTTTGTATTTTCTTATTCCTAATCGAAGGAGGAATCAGATGGTGGAAATCAGTGGTGAAAAAAGATTAGCAGATGTATCATTATGTCTTTGATTACATAAAGATATATATATATATATATATATGAAATCTGGTGATATTGATTTTGGGGAGAAGAAAGATCTGTGCATTTTTAATCCGAATAGATAACATGTCTTTGTATATGTTTATCTGATCAAGAAATAGTATTTGATTATTTCATTACAGTTTTTCATTATTCCTCTTATGTTCTTTCCTTTGAATGTGTTGTTTACTCTGGAAAAGATTCATGTTTGTGGGTGCATTCATTTTCTCCGAATCTGTTCATCTTTATTTGGAAGAAGTATATTGAATTTTGTTTCAGTTACAGTAATTACATACTTTGAAAATTAAGAAGATATTTTCTATTATTTATGAGATATGAGGAAAGTTATAGCCTTTCATCCAAGAATGATATAGGCAGCCTTATACGCTTTCTAGTTAAAATCTTTCATTTGGATAGAAATATAAAAACAAAAACATACTTTATGAAAAATTTAGGTAGGGAGCTATACCTAGGCAAAAATTCAGAGGGAGGTGATTGAACAAATGCCAACGCAACTGTTCAGTGAACCATTTGTTCTTAAAAGAAGGTAACAAACTCCTAAAATTAATCATTTAAATGAAAAAAGCAAAATCTGTTCACTAACATCATCCTCATCATCATCAAAACCAAGTAACATCTCTGCTAGATCTGATATCCGTGCCACTGCATGTGCCACAAAGTATGTAGAGAACTCCTCGATCATCCCAACATAAATAACCCCAGCTTCGTAATCCCAGATCTAGCCTTCCAATGTCATGTACTACTCCATTGTTGCTACAATATCCACTATGGGCCCCCATTCGGGCACATCATGTCTCCGATGAGCATATAAACACGCTCCCTGTGGTATCCCCTATTGTCTCCCATACTATCGTTGAACACGGCTATGCAAAAATTTCTCCATCATAAAGGGCATCTACCCGATCAAATATCTTGACATATACACATAGGCATCTCTAGCCCATCCTCAACCCACATCTCACAATCCATATACAATCTCCAAATGATCTTATCAATATCATCCAATGCTCTCTGCCAGTGCTCTAATTTGCCCAGCTTACGCTTGACAACTATACCTGTATACCCATAAGAGTATGCTTGCCCAACTGGCCTATCCTTATCTTCAAGCAATCTCGACACAGGAATGTGCTCCCAGGCCCACACCTATAGTAAAGTCACCCCCACGGACAAACTGTTGTATCCTAGATACACCACCTCGTGAAGCTCCCTATAAAGGTGGGCTAACATACAAGACTCCCATACAAACCAACATCCTTGTGTAATAATATCCTCCAAAACCAATCCCCATCCCATAGCTAGTCCCTTTGACCTACAGTCGGGACATAGAAATCCACTAATAAAACCTGCTAGAACTAAGGGCAAGGGAGCATAATCCAAATCCACAAACTCCTACCATGGGATCTCATATCCACAAATCTAATCATCTTGGAAGATGCAATGAAGAGCCTTTGTCCCACCCTCCTCAGTCTGTTCATATGGCAACAAGGCCCCCACAATCAAAATCTATAGAATGCAATAACCGTCCCCAAGTGTGATTGTTATCTTGCCAGTAGCCAAATAGAAGGTATTCATGTCACTATGCCCCCTCTCCGCCAAATCTATCAACAAACCTCAGTTAATGATATATTGAGGCATGTCTAGTAAATAAGATAAAACACATCTCTCAATCACATCCCTATCAGCCTGTGACAATAGTGGAATCAATGACCATGGTCATGAAAATCACTCTCATGACTGAAGTACACCAAGCTGTGCCTACAAAACAATAAGTGTCCATCATCATTTCCCACATATATCCAATATATCCAATCAAAAAAAATCAACTTGAAACAATGAAGCATCAAATCAAGACTTATATCAAAAATCAAAGATCCATATCAAAAATCAAAGATCCATATCGAAAATCAAAGACCCATAGCGACAATATGACTCATATTGAGAAATCAACAAATAATTCAAAATCCATAACGCAAGCATCACATCAGGAATCATATCAGAAATCAAGAATCGAAACTCATATCGGACATTGGATTCATATCGCAAGGCAAAAATCCAAGATCCACATCAACAGAAAATTAGGATCCTCATCAAAACAATTAATTAGCTTGGCAATCCATATCGAAAGCAATTTCAATAGACTCCAAATCATCATATAAAAACTCAAACATCATCATAGTAGGCAAAAAATTGGCTCATGACCCATCTTGAAACACTCAGCAGGCACCTATCCACCCCTAAGCCATCTACCTCATCTATTTTCTTGGTGACACATTATTTCAAGTCTTTTCTACCCATTTTTGACCCCATGCACCAAAACAAACCTCCCATGCACTAAGCTACTACCTATGCACTATCTTTCTTCACCAATGCACTAGAAACTTCACTCTAAGTGCTAAAATCCTCTATGCACTAACTATTTTTGCCATTGCACTACCCTTCTAACCCAAAGTGCTAATCCACTTGATGCGCTACTTTATCTACCCTGTGTACTGACATGTCTTCCTTATGCGTTAAAACATCCTACACGCTATCCTAACTTGTCGACATGCTTCAGAATGCAACCTAAATGCTAACCTAGCTAGGTTAACCCTACGCACTACCCTAACCTATCGACATGCTTCAGAATGCAACCTAAACACTAACCTAGCTAGGTTAACCCTATGCACTATTGCTTCTATCGTAAATGCTAAAACTCGACCCCTACATGTTAAAATGACAAATTTTAAACTAGAAAATGAAAAGCGTGATCAAAAAAAGAAAAATCAATAAAAAAACATGGCACAAATTAGATGACTTACAGGTAGGCCATATGTGGCGGGCCTCTAGTATCGACAAATGCGCTTGAATCGGTGTGAAGCATAGGGAACCAACATTTTTCGTAAGAGCTCAAGTGTCACAATCACAAGGAGACAAATGTGCAAATGATGAGAATAAAATCACTTTTTACCTTTTTATAGGGTAAAAGTCAACAAGGTTAGTAAGTGGGGCATGTATTTTCCTCATTTTTCTCACTTTTAACTTTATTAACATCATTTTTGGGAGATGCATCAATTCCAAAGCATTTAACACAGTCAAAATAATCAAAATGCAATTAATTCAAAAGTGCTCATCAAATCAACAAAATTTTCAAAATCCTTGATTCATCTCCTGAGGGGACATCATCAATATCGGTCATGAAATCTAAGGCATCATATCAACATCTCAACACATGACATCATATCGACAAATTTTGACAGCATATCCGATAAATTTTCTTTGAATCAACATGTGCACACACATCACTTCAAAGAGGGGCAAAATGTAGACGTATAAAAATGACCACTTTCCTAAGTGAATATTTAATATTCATTTTAACCTCAGTCCTTTATTTAATTAAATGAATTACTTAATTTATTTAATTAAGTTCACCTAAGCCTTTCATAACCTTTAATTAAATAAATCACTTTATTTAATTAATTTCCCTTTCACCCCTTTTAATTAAATTTACACTTGATTAAATTGATCCTTGCAAGTAAATAAATCTAATTTATTTATTTAAATCCCCCACTTGTATTTATGCAAGTTGCATCTATTTTTGTTGAAATAGAGATTTATTTTAGTTAAAATTCCCCTCTATCCACTTGCAAAATCCTACATCTCCCACTTGCCTCTCTAAACCCCCTTCTAGATTCTTCCAATCACTTCTAATTTAGCCTAATCCATCTCCTAAATATTGTCACATTCCTAAGCAAAGGGAAGTCACTTCTCAAAGCCTCCAAAGTCTTTGAAAACCATTAAAGGCTTTATGTCCTCAACAAGTTAACCCTCAAAGTCTTCATAACCATTAATGGTTAACTCAACCTTCTTGCATGATTAGAGACTTTCTTTGTAACTCAACCCTTATCTAATCCAAGGGTCTCATCAAGAATTCATGGCTTTAACCTTGGTTATCCCTTTAACCCTTACACAAGAGTTTACCCCTTGGGTAAAATATTTACCCATTGGATAACCCTAACCTAACCTTAACCCTTACCTCCTAAGGTAACCATCATGTCTTCTCAAGCATTTAATGCTTCTCTCATCTCCTCTCAAGCAACCTCTTGTTGACAATTGTCACCATTTCATTGGTGAGAATTGTAAACATGGATTGATAACTTTCAATCCTGGCCCTCGTTAAGATTATCCAATCTTGACCATCCATTGCCCTATTTTTCCTATAAATAGAGCTCTCATTCTCTCATTTTGATAGATATCCAAAGTTTCATGCATCTAATCTATAGTCATTTTACTAAGCATTTAGCCTCTCTTTGATAAAATAATCTTAAATAACATTTTAGAAATAATTTTAAATATCATACCATATACATGTTAGACTAGTATATATTGTTAGGATAGGATTACTAATGTTTATCATAACATCATATTCATGCTAGTTTAAATCATCATAGATTTAATATCATACATATCTAGGAATGCATTCATTCTAAATTAATCAAACATCACTCATTCAAGGAGTTGCCATTCCTAAGTCACTTTGCTCAGTGATCTGAGAGGAAAGGCATTGGCTTGAGGGATCCTGTGAGATAGAGAACAATGGAACACCCCTTGGGAATTTGATCTATTCAATATAGCTCAATAACTTGCACCAAGAGTCCCATTGGTATGTGGATCTATTTGAAACTGAATTTTACGTTTATTTACCCCATATGTCCCACACTTAGGCTCCATATAAGAACTGGACTCCCCTGCAATAATTTAGATAATGTGTTTATTTTTGTATCTAGCATAGATATATATTTTCCACTAGCTTCTTAAGCCATGCAGGTGAGGTGAGAGCAAAGGAACTAGGAACATTGGTTATTATATTTGTTGGTGGTGGAGGTACAAGATAAATAGGGGCATAATCACCAAGCAAGGAGAAATTACAACTATAAAAAAAGTATTGGAGATGTTATGTCCACTGATTTGGTTCAGAATAAGAGAAACATTTTCTTGGGCATTATCTGTAACAGTTAATAGGTAGTCAGAGGTGTGGATGGTAGAAATAGAAGTTTATTTTTTCCCTTTTATTTTGGAAGAGGTTGATGCATCCTCTTCACATGTAGATTTCAACTTCCCATTATCCTTTGGTTGTTCTCCATCTCCTTCAAATTGAGAATTACTCCTCTAAGGTGTAGGATTTGAGATGGTTGGGATTTTAGAGGTGGCATAATTTTAAGAAGAACTATTGTTCTTGATTTGGTGCCCCCTTTTGTGTGGAGGAGCTAGTACATTCCCTTGCCTTCTTCTCTATCCACTTTTTTCTCCTCTCTAAGACATGTAAGGTTTTTTTCTCGATGTCTATGTCATTCTTATTTGACCAAGATGACTTTAGAAGGGAGACTTGAGAATTATTTTTGTAAATCTCATCAACTACCTCAAAACCATCATAAACCATATCTTCAAGGATAAATAGAGGAATATCAAAGGCCTTGAATTGATCTCGATTCAACCTCATGTAATCTTGCTTTTGTACTTCTCTGATGTCTAGGAAATCTTCCTAGTAATCCTCTAATCATGGTTGATGAAAATATATTCATGCTCCATCAAAATGGGATCGAACATAGCCCTTTGTATCATAATAAGGCCTATGTGACGAGAATTGAAAAATTAACTTGGCCAAGATCTTACCTATCATCCCAGTGGCCTCATTTCCATTGCTAGAAAAATCAGATAAGAATATGGGAGTAGAATACCCTTTCTTTTTCAAAATTCGTATATATTTTTCATTCACTTTTTCCATTTGGCGAAAAACTTCAAGTACCACAAAATAATTTGAGACACGCTTGGGTAATTTTTATGGGGTATCCTCATAACCTCCAATCCTTAGATATGCAAACTTTCAAATTGAATAAAATAGTTGCCAAATTGGGTTATTAAAGTTGCATCTTTCGATGATTGTGTCCTTTCAGGTGAACCTTCAATTATTTTAATCACTATCCACAAGAAAGAATCTTTCACATAGAGATAAGCTTTCCATCTGTATTTTTTATTGCAACAATGGGAAATAATCATATATGGGTGCATTTGCAATCAGAGGTCTTAGGGGTTGCAAACTGGCCAAGACAGTTCTCTACTAGCAAGGGTATATATCAGCAACTAGCCAGATAATCATGTAAATGTTGGCTAATGTATGTTTCCCAAATAATGTATGAATTATCACCAAAAATAAGAATCATAAAGTGGCACATCCACAATGGAAAATCCTCCACTTTAGACCTTCGAACAACCCACTGTAAAGGGTAATGGTGTCAAATATTTCACACTGAAAATGATCCCTTTTTAGCAATGAAGGGAATTTTGATTCACTCTTCCTTTAAATAGCTAGTTGCAACTCAATTTAGATTTTTGATTCACCCTTCATCTTAAGGTTTAACCAACTAGTTGTAAATCGAATTTAGGCACCATTCTATTTTTTTTTAAATAATTTAACTTGGATGCCATAGATACATTCACAAATTGCTCTCTTTCTAGAAGTTTGAGTGCTCAAGACACAATTTGAGAATTAATTTTGACAAGCACCAAACCATTGAAAGTTTGAATTTCATGGGATTCAGGGTGGTAGTGATTAGCACAAGAAATGACTAACTTAGGACAATGGAGGGCATGTGGTAAAATGTTAGCTTCAAGGAGGCCACTTTCAACAACTTCTTAGCAATAGCACAAGTAGAATCTTCTCTCATTCTTCTTAAAATTTAATGTAGACTTGCATCACCTATCTCTATGTCTATTACACCATCTAGGGCATTTCCTACACTGGGAGGCATGGAGGAAACAAGGGTTTGGAGCTAGTGATATAAAAGGCAATTTTAAAAAAGGTTTACAACAACAGTTGGTAGGGAATGACCATATACTAGAGTCTCACTAAGTAGAATCATGAGGGGATTCTTAATTTACCACAACAACCGGTATCTTGAGAAGGTTTCACCTTTAAATTCAAGAAATATAGAGAAAAATAAAAGAAATCTTTTAGCTTGACCTATTTGTGCACATCTACAATTTTATTCTACGATGAAAAATCGAAGTCTCCTTCTACTAGCTCTTGTTATGAAATGATTTTTTTTTGAAAAGATATCAGCCTTTTAATAAAGAGTATTAAATTAATTTGATTCTAGCAGTGGGGGTACCTTCATTCTCTTTCAAAAATTGCACAAACATACTTGCATTGATTTCACTACCTAACCAACCATTAGTGCCTCTTACTCATAAGTACTTTGGAATGGCTACTCCTTGGGAAATTAAAAACCTTTTAATTTAGGACATAATTTTTTTTTTAACTTTCAAATTATCACTGACCAAGGGTGCTAGAGTTTGGAAAACTGCCAACCTGCCGACTAGAGAGACAAGAGCAATGCAGAGTATTAAAGCTAGGGTAACCTAAAGAGTAGTCAATCATTCAGCAAACTTAATAACTTAAGAACCACATAAGTGAAAGGTGATAAATTTTTGAACTATACCTGATTGACTGACATGGGGGTTTCTTTGCATACATCACCAATAACAAGGACTTAAAGCGAGGAGTGGTTAGGTAGTCAACAATTTTGTGAACTTTAGTACCATGAGAGTTAGGTTCCAAAATTTAAAATTTTATTGACTTGGTGCAACATTTTGACAAAGGGGAAACTAGGAGACATGACTTAGTGGCCAATGAAGGTGAGAACATGCTACAGAGTAACTTGATACAAGAACTTGAATTCTAAATAATGGGGGACAAAAAATTTCAAAAAAATATGGGGTAACAGCTGTGGTCCACTCCCCCTTTGGTGATTGGCATTGGTCCTAAAGCTACTTTGGAGAAGGTTAAAAAACTTGCTAGTCACCCTAGAAGAATTTGACCTTAGTTTTTTAATGGAAAAGGCAAAGTGATATGTAAATCCCTAGAGAGATTCCCTACTATTTCCTCCTCCCCTTCTATTGATGATTCTAATTGTGAACTAGCTAAGGATATTACAACTACCTCCTCTAGAGAGTGTAGGTCTACTAAGCTCACTAAGATTTCTACTACTGCTAAAATTGTTGAGGACATAGAGAGAAAACCCAATTATGATAATTCCAAGGAATTTTTGGAGGATTCAACTTTTCAAGTGAGTGGTTCTAAAAGTAGCAAAAGGACCCAAGATGAACCCCTCAATTTGATTCTAGAAGAATCACTTTCCTTTTTTCCCCAACTAAGACCCATTTCAATTAGGTTCTTGAAGGGCTTCATAGCCTAAAAGATTATAAGGATGATGAAGACCAAGATAATAGTGGATGCACGAACAAGACCCATGACTGGCAGGTAATGAAAGTGGAAATTGAAATGTAAAAGGACAAACATGTGTCATGTTTTGGGCCAACCAAAGTTTTTCTATCACTATATTTTTGGTCGAAAAGGTTCTAGTTGAAAACCTTTCGATCGAAACCACATGGCCTATATAGGGCCCACAAGGTTTTGACCAAAAGGGTTTTGGTCAAAACCCAAATTCAATTTTTTTCCCTCATTGATTTTTGTCTAGTGAAGTTTTTTCTTATATAGTTCTAACCAAAACCCTTCCGAATGGAACTACCTAGGTGGCATCCTACCTGGTAGCCACATTGGTGTTTTTCAAGAAACGGTAAAACTTTCTAATTTTGCTAAATTTTTCTACAATCAACATGAGTTTTTAAAAAAGTATTAAATTTGTGACAAAGAAAATAACTTATGTTGAGGATGGAGAACTATCTCAAAGTTTTGATCTTTGTGGGAGTTGATTGGAGTTTTTCTTAAGCATAGTTGAAGGCTATACACAAAGATATCATATTAATTTCCCAACAAGGTACATAGATGGGCTTATATAAGGGCATTTATGGTTGTGTATGCATGTAAATATATTGATGAAACACTTTTGGTTTTCTATTTTTGAAGAGGTCTGGTAGATAGGGGGAGCCAAGTATAGTGCATTGATTTTGTGGTGTAGCTGCACCCTTTGTCCTTGATGTTAAACGGGGAGAACTTTTGGAGAGATAAGTGTTGGAAAAAGTGTTTTCATTAATTAAAAGGGGTATATTATTGTAAATATGAGTTCAAGTTGTGGGTAAGTGCACCAAGATAGTGTGGAAAAAGGGGGGTATAAGTGGACACTTTTTTTTTCTTTCTAAAATTAGCTAAAGTTGAACTTGGAGGAGAAATTTGAAAGTCATCCACTCAAAATATGAACATAAACAAAGAAAAAAGATTGTAGTACTCTAAATATAGTTTCCAAACTACTTTTTTTTTTCAAAATTGGATAAGATTAAGGTGGTCAAATCCTTCATGCACAAAAAATAGCCTAATTTTTTCTAAAAGACATAACATAGTGTCTGGCATGCGCATCAAAAAAGTCATAGTTATATTTAGTATTTTGATAAATCCTTTGGTAGAAAAATAGCTAAGAGTGATCACTATAAGTTTTGTATTTTTTTGTAATTTTTTGTTGATTAATTTATTTTTATGATTTTTCAAAATGGGTACATCTTGAAAATCAGGTACATATTTGTGCGCGAAGCATAACTTGCACCAAAATAATTTAAAATGCAATTTTTTTTTGTAACTATAAAAAATCAAGCTTACTACAATAATATAGAAATTTTTTAAAATTTTGATAAGTAGATCAAAAGTTATTAAAAAAATGGTACACATATGTCTCTGAGAACTATGGAGACATGGGTAAAAGAAATTCAAGATTAATATGTTAATGTTGTTAAAAAATTTTAAAAATTATATGGTTAGAAAGCTCAGAAGATGGGTGAAATTATGGTAGAAATTTTAGAAATACCAACTTGATAGCATGTAAACCTAATGATGATGAAGTCGAGAAACTAGATTGGAAGAAAAAAAATGTAAAAAGGAGGGAAGAAAGGCTCCCAAGCCTCAACCTTGTTATCCAAGCCTAACTACAAGCCAAAACGCGTACGGGTTATTTATATTAAAAACGTGTATGGGGTTTTTAAAACAAAAACGGGTTTGGGTTTTTGGAAAAAAAAACGCATACGGGTTTTTGATAATAAAAAATGGGTACGCGCTATTTTTAGTAAGAAAAAATGTGTACGCATTATGTTTAGTAATAAAAAAAATGTACGCGTTTTTCTTACATAAAGTTAAATTAGTAATTCGAACTTGTCTGCAATTTATTTAGCATTCCATTTGGTTTTTCAGCAGAATATATACATAAAATATAACATTTAAGTATAAGTTACATTTTTTCTTTGTCTTTTATATTTCTTATATTTTATGTATATACTATCAGGATGTTTGAGAGTGGTTTTAGATCTCTACGAGTCATAATGTAGATTATAATTTTTAGAGGATCACATTAAATTTCAAACTTAGTTAAATTTTAGTAATCAACATGCTCCTATTATCATCATTTAACTCTATATCTCACTCTCTTTATCTTTCCCAAACTCTAGACCTATCTCTATCCCTCTCTTATCTTTGTCAATTCTCTCTGCCCTCTCTAGGTATATCCCACCCTCTCTACCTTTCTGTTGTGTCATAAATTGTACACCCTTGCTAGGGTGGTACAATTTCACACTTAAAATAGCACCTGCCTTAGTGTGTCTTGCATCTTGCAATTCTAATTTCCTTTTAAGCATTTAATTAATTAATGTAATTAAATATAAATTCATATTTTATCATTTAATACATTTTAAATTTGGGCCCTTTACCCTAAGTGTGCCCCTTTTCATTTTATTCCTTCAATAAATCATTTAATCATAAACCCTAATTATGTCCTATTTTGACCTTGAAGGCCCAATTTCACATATCAAAACACCTCAAAATCAGTTGTAACTTTGGGATTCACTCTAATATCATCATATCTAATGACCTTGAAAATTTGGTGAAAAGTTGGTCAGACCGTAGCGAGAGTGCACATGGTCCTCGACTTTTTTCCTGAAATTTCAGGAGCATAATTCCATTATATTATAATGCTTAACCCCAAAAGATTGGTAGGAAATTCAATTCCTAGGTCAGCCTAAAGACAGAATTAAGTCAAAATTAAGATCTAGGGTTTCATACATAAGATTTCTCTTTCTTCATTTGAAGGGATGGACCTAAGAATCTAAGAGAAGGTTTTTGGAGCACAAGGAGCCTTCTATGTAGTGAAAGGGGAGCCTATGTGGAGTCTTCAAAAACATTCAACAATATTCAACAACATTTAATCAAGAATTCATCATCAATTAGGAGCCTTGAAGACATGGAAGAATAATAGGAGATCATTGACTGATGATGTAGGTCCCCAGGACAACTGAGAGGGGGGGGTGAATCAGTTGTCAAATAAATTCAAACCAAAATCTTATTAACCAACTTATTGTTTAATACCGGTAAGACAGTTAATTGTGCCGATAAACAGTGTTAACAGGAAATGTTGTACCAGTAAGAATTAATGCATGAAACATAAGCACAAAGTCAACCACAACACATGACACAAATATTTGTATGTGGAAACCCTGTAAGGGGAAAAACCATGGTGGGAAACCTTACCCACAATCAGATGATACTAGTGCAGATAGTAAGTGTACAAAGAGGGGTCTGCACATGCAGAAAGGCCAACAACCTAGAGCTCACTACTCAAACACAAATGGGAGTCACACTGACTACAATTGGATGGTTAAATCCAATGAGAATGTATTGCACAAAATAGCATCTTCATATGTTGGATTCAGTATCGGTGTAATGCTGATATGCTTCTACAAAAACCTTACTTCACCTTCAAATGATGTCTTCATGTATATCTCTCTTGATCTCGCATATACCCTTCATTAAATATTTTTTGCATTCCACACTTGATCTTACAAATAAGATCTTACATTTATACCATACCCTAAGACCAATTTTAGTAGGTCAGCTCTACAAGATATTACAATAAAACATTTTACAAATAATACAATATCTGATGCAATAACCGATTGAACATGTTGGCTTAATGATTTTATAACAATAATAAATCATCTCCATAGCGTGCCATGCTGATCTGGAAAAGATAAACCTGCTGGTGTAACCCTAGATAACCTGGACCTATTTGCCGGTAAAAGAAAATATGCAAATAAGAATATACCAATGATATTGCTTCAAGGAAAGGTGTCCACATGATGTCTTCGACATTACCAAGTGTCTTCCATGTCATTGCAGGTACCGGTGAACATTATATCCTGCCAGTTAACCATATACCGGTGATTGTTTGAATAGTTTACTAATTGCTGGTGAATGTTGCTGGATCTCCAAAGTAGGTGTATTTAGCAGGTGTTGACATCAATGACAAAACCATACCAAAATACCAACAATCTCCCCCTTTGGCATTGATGGCAACACAAGATGGAAAAACCATCAAAGTGCCAAAATAGAAATGCCAAGAACAAAAACCAATTCTCCCCCTAGGAGTAATATGTGTTTATACAAAGATTTATTTACAATACCAATCTCTCCTCAAAAAGATAATGCATTTTTCCATATATTTTTCCTTAATGTTTTTCCATATATCTCTCCCCCTTTGACATCAAATGCCAAAGTCACAAAAAGGTCAAGTTCATACAAAATACCAACCAATTCAATATACCAACTACTCCCCCTGAGAAGTAGCTTCCTCATCAAATACCGGAATAAAAGATTTGTCCATTTAATTCTGTCGGTTGATGACAATCATCAACTATCTAAGTCTCTACCGGTGGAGGTAAGCCTCCAAGCTGATCTCTGAGATACTCAAAAGTTTCCTTAGGCAAAGGTTTTGTAAAAATATCTGCAAGTTGTTATTTAGTATTCACATAAACCAGTTTTATTTCCTTTTCTTCAACTTTTTCCCTTAGAAAATTCAGTTTGATAGAAACATGTTTTGTTTTAGAATGTAATACTGGATTCTTAGATATATCAATTGCTGCAGTGTTATCACAATATATAGTAATAGGTTCCTTGTATTTTACCTTTATGTCTTTCAACATTTGCTTAAGCCAAAGTACCTATGTACAGTTTGTTGCTGCCACAACATATTCTAATTCTGTTGTTGATAAAGATGTACAACTCTGTTTCTTACTTAACCAAGAAACTAATCTCTTTCCAAGAAAGAATGCTCCTCTAGTGGTTCTCTTTCTATCATCCACATCTCTTGCCCAATTTGCATCTATGTATGCATATAGATCAAAATTTTCATCTTTAGGATACCATAATCCAAGATTTGTTTTGCCTTGTAAGTACCGAAAAATCCTTTTTACTGCTGATTCATGATTTTCCTTGAGATTACTCTGAAATCTAGAAACTATACATACTGCATTCATAATATCAGGTCTAGTTTGTGTCAAATACAGTAAACCTCCTATCATAGATTTGTATCTAGTTGGATTAACATGTGTAGATTCATCCCTTTGAGATAATTTTTCATTTGTAGTCATAGGTGTGCTTGCCAGTTTAGAGTTCTCCATCCCAAATTTCTTGACTAGTTCTTTCAAGTACTTAGATTGATTCAAAAACATGCCTTTATCAGTCTATAAAATCTGCAATCCTAAAAAGAATTTTATTTCTCCAATCATAGACATTTCAAATTCATGCTACATTTTAAGAGAAAATTCTTTGCATAATCCATCTTCTCCTCCAAAGATTATATCATCAACAAATACTTCCATAATCAAAATGTCATCATTAGTTACTTTGTAATATAAATTGCTATCTGCATTTTGTTTAGTAAAACCAATTTTTAAAAGATACTTATCCAATCTTGCATACCAGGCTCTTGGAGCTTGTTTTAGTCCATACAGAGCTTTTCTTAATCTGCAAACCATATCATTGTTATCTATCAAAGAAAATCCATCAGGTTGTTCAATATAGACTTCCTCTTCAAGATCTCCATTCAAAAATGCACATTTAATATCCATTTGATAAACTTTGTAATCCTTGTGAGCTGCAAAGGCCAAGAATAATCTAACTGCCTCAATTCTAGCTATTGGTGCAAAGGTTTCATTGTAATCAACTCCTTTCTGAGAATATCCCTTACACACTAGTCTTGCTTTATTTCTGACAACCTTACCATCTTCATTGAGTTTGTTTCTAAATACCCATTTGGTTCCAATTACATTTTTATTTTTAGGCCGGGGAACTAATGTCCAAGTATTATTTTTCTCAATTTGTCCTAATTCTTCTTCCATAGCTTTAATCCAAAATTTATCTTCACATGCCTCATTGATAGATAATGGTTCAATTTGAGAAATAAGACATACCTCTTCATTTTCCAATCTTCCTCTTGTCATGACTCCTTTAAATTTGCTTCCAATTATCTGATCTTCAAAATGATTCAGTCTTACATATCGGGGTGTCTTAGTCTATTGTTGTTCTTCAATTACTATGGTATCCTCTGATGATACCAGAGTAACTAGATCATCATTCTGTACCAGTGGATTTACTGTTGGTTCATTTGTCATAATTTCTGTTACCGGTTCAGAGTCTATATACCTTGAAGTTCCTCTGAATTGTTCATCAATCTTTACATTTGTACTCTCAACAATTTTCTGTAATCTTTTATTAAAGCATCTATAAGCTTTACTCTTAGATGAATAACCAAGAAATATTCCTTCATCACTTCTAGGATCAAACTTGCCAATATACTCATCTCTTCTAATATAACATTTACTTCCAAAAATTCTGAAATACTTAAGAGTAGGAGTATTACCAAACCATAGTTCATGAGGGGTCTTACCGGTTTCACCTTTGATGTGAACTTTGTTGAATTTATAGACAGTAGTGCTTACTGTCTCTCTCCAGTACACATATGGTAGATTAGCTTCTGATAACATACTTCTTGCTACATCCAAAATAGTTCTATTTTTCCTTTCAACAACTCCATTCTGTTGTGGTGTCTGAGGTGCTGATAACTGTCTTTTGATTCCATTTACTTCATAGAATGTATTAAAATCTCTAGATGTGAATTCTCCTCCTTGATCTGATCTTAAACATTTAATTTTCTTACCGGTTTCATTTTCAACCATTGCTTTGAATAGTTTGAACTTCCCAAGTGCTTCTGATTTTTCCCTGAGAAAAGTAACCCAACACATTCTAGAATAATCATCAATAATTACCATGAAATATCTATCACCTTGTAAGCTTTTAGTTCTAGTCAGACCACATAAATTAGTGTGAATTAAATCAAGAGCATTTATTGGATTTTTCTGGAATACTTTTGAAACTAGTTCTAACTTGTTTTCCAAATTGACATTCCTTGCAAATTGTATTTTGAGGTTTCATAATTTTAGGTAGATCTCTAACTGCCTTAGAAGTATTGATTTTTACCATGCAATCAAAATTTACATGACATAGTCTTGTATGCCATAGCCAACTTTCATCTATATGTGCAATTAAGCATGCCTTTTCACTGTTATTCAAATGAAAGATATTACCTCTAGTCTGATTACCGGTTGCAATTTCCAAACAAGTTCTATTCATGATTTTGCATTTTCCATTTTTAAATTGTAACTGAAAACCTTTCTCAACTAATTGACCAACACTTAAAAGATTATGTTTTAATCCTTCAACATAGTAAACATTGTCAGTGTTATGTTTACCATCAAGAGATATTGAACCCTTACCTTTGATTGAACAGGCTTTGTCATCTCCGAATCTTACTAAACCTCCATTGTATTCTTGAAAGTTCAAGAATTTGCTTTTGTCTCCAGTCATGTGATGTGAGCATCCTGAGTCAATAATCCATTCATCCTTTGATTCAACTTCAACTGCTAGGGATTGTTCTACCGATGGAGCAATAGGTACCAGTTGATCTTCTATTATAGCAACAAAGACCCATCCATTGTCTACTGGATCCTCATCAGAATCATCAGTCACACCTTCATCAGCAATGTAACAAGATTTATCTTTGTTTTTCTTAAATATGTATCTCTGATATTCAGGATTAGGTTTGTATGTCCTTCTAGCTTCTTCTCTTAGTCTAGCATGTCTATCAGGGCATCTTGAAGCCATATGACCAATCTTATTACAGTTGAAACATTTAAAGGGTGCTTTACCTTCATACTTACCTCCAATTGGACCTTTTGGCATTTTTCTTGCAAATAGTGCTTCAAGTTCTTCAAGCTCTTCATTCTCCTTCCTAGTTTCTTCAAGTTCTCTTGCATAAAAGGCTCTCCAGTTTGATTTGTCAAAAGATGGAGTAGATGATGTTGATGCTTTGAAGGCCAAATCAGTTTTTATAGTAGCAACGGGACCAAATTCCTCAATTTCAAAAGCTGAAAGTTTTCCAATCAATGTATCCCTAGTTACTGATGTATTGGGCATTGTTCTCAACTCATTAATAGCAGTAACCTTCATTTTATATGCCAATGGAAAACCTCTTAAGATTTTTGAAACAATCTCATCTTCACTCAAGGTTCCTCCACAACATTTGATACCTAAAACAATTTCATTTACTCTTTCCATGAAAGCAGAAATTCTTTCATCTTCTTCCATTTTCAGATGTTTATACCTGACTCAGAAGCTTTCAAGTTTTCCAATTTTGACTGTGGAATCCCCTTCATTCAATGTTTCCCAATGATCCCAAATAGCTTTTGCAGTAGATCTATCTGATAATCCCATGATTTGTTGATCTGATAATGCACTCAAAAGTGTTTCTCTTGCTTTGCAATCATTTTCTTCATCTTTAGCTAAAGTAATAGGAGCAGGCTGACCAACTATAGCAGCAATATAACCATTCTTAGTAACTTCCCAGATGTCTTTACCAATGCAATTCAGATGTGTCTCCATTCTGATTTTCCATATTCCATAGTTGGTTCCATCGAGTTTAGGACTATCCTTTCTGAAATAATTAGTAGACATTGGATCTCCTTAAGTTGTTAAACTTCTACAAAAAAGAGGACTAGGCTCTGATACCAATTGTAGGTCCCGAGGACAACTAAGAGGGGGGGGGTGAATCAATTGTCAAATAAATTCAAACCAAAATCTTATTAGCCAACTTATTGCTTAGTACTAGTAAGATAGTTAATTGTGTCGGTAAACAGTGTTAACAGGAAATGCTGTACCGGTAAGAATTAATGCATGAAACATAAGCACAAAGTCAACCACAACACATGACACAAATATTTGTATGTGGAAACCATGTAAGGGGAAAAACCATGGTGGGAAACCTTACCCACAAACAGATGATACTACTATAGATAGTAAGTGTACAAAGAGGGGTCTGCACATGCAGAAAGGCCAATAGCCTAGAGCTCACTGCTCAAACACAAATGGGAGTCACACTGACTATAGTTGGATGGTTAAATCCAATGAGAATGTACTGCACAAAATAGCATCTTCATATGTTGGATTCAGTACCGGTGTAATGCTGATATGCTTCTACAAAAACCTTACTTCACCTTCAAATGATGTCTTCGTGTATATCTCTGCTTGATCTCCCATATACCCTTCATTAAATATTTTTTGCATTCCACACTTGATCTTACAAATAAGATCTTACATTTATACCATACCCTAAGACCAATTTTAGTAGGTCGGCTCTACAAGATATTACAATAAAACATTTTACAAATAATACAATATTCGATGCAATAACCGATTGAACATGTTGGCTTAATGATTTTATAACAATAATAAATCATCTCCATAGCGTGCCATGCTGATCTGGAAAAGATAAACCTGCCGGTGTAACCCTAGATAACCTGGACCTATTTGTCGGTAAAAGCAAATATGCAAATAAGAATATACCAATGATATTACTTCAAGGAAAGGTGTCCACATGATGTCTTCGACATTACCAAGTGTCTTCCATGTCATTGCAGGTACTGGTGAACATTATATCCTACCGGTTAACCATATACCGGTGATTGTTTGAACAGTTTACTGATTGCTGGTGAATGTTTTTGGATCTCCAAAGTAGGTGTATTTAGCAGGGGTTGACATCAATGACAAAACCATACCAAAATACCAATAGATGATTGGCTTGTACTCCTCCCTTAGGGGTTGGGTATGGTTTCATGTTGTTTTCATGTCTTTATATGATATTACTTACATAAATTTACATATTTACATTCATGATTTAGATCACTTTGTATCATTGATTTAGAGAATTTACTTTTTCCATTACAAGCATTTAGTGTTTACTCTTTAGGGTTGCTCTAGATTGTTTGCATTCATCCTAGGGTCTTACACACACAAGATTCCCACACACATTATTTTACTATACAAATTGGCTATTTGTGGAGGTGGAAATCAACAACACAGGGGTTTGACTAAGGTAAAAACCTATATAGCCACCCAAACCTTTCCTTTACAGTTGTAGGTGTAGGAATAGGTACCCAGAAGGATCAGGGAAAGGCATAGGGATGACCTAGAAGTCTCAAATTTACAGAAAATTGTCAAGGATAGGGGTGTGGAACCCTAGTCCTACCCAAGAAAGGGGCTTGGTTCCTTGGTCCCTCCATTTTGTAGTGATTTTCAACAAGTTTCAAGTTCAAGGCCTTCAGATTTGACCTTTCTAGTTACAACTCTCTATCACATTCTCAGGGACAGTGGCGTGGCACCCTGGGCATGGTCAATTTGGCTCAGTTTACAGCATTAGGTACACATCCAAAATCTTCTCCCTTTCATTCTTTCAGTATATTAGTTTCAGACCTGCAAGTTTGTTCAATTTCAAGTTCATTTATGCTTCATTCTTTATCTCCTAGTCTAGTTGATCATTCAAACCCTAGTTTTTCTCATCATTTGCAACAAGGGGAATGGAAATCCTAAGAGATAGTGTTGGAATTTGGATGAAGATTGCATTAATGAACTATTATGTTTTCATTCATGTCAATTGTAACCCGTAATGATGTTGTTATGATGTTGTTTTGCAACCGGTAGGTGAGCTAGTGAAGAAAACTGGTATTACCAATAACCCTACTTGTTGATGTGCCAAACCCTAATCGATGTAGCTTGGTGAATAGCTTGTATTGTTTTATGATCAAATGATGAATGGTAATGATTATTCCATGTATGCATGTTGTATGTGAAGAGTTTCAAATGATTTTTGTCGCATAGAGATAACAGTTTTATCTTGGGAATGAGCGAGTACATTGTATGAAGTGGAAACCGCATGATGAGTTACAGGGATCGATGAAGTAGTGATCAAGGAGTAGTTGAGGTTGTCTTGAATGATGTGCAATAATTTATATGCAATCCAATGGTCATACTTGAACCAATTTATTTGTAATCTCTATGAGATCTTAGGTTTGTGATGTGTTACCGACCTATTGTTTTGTTTATAAGGTCGATGAGTTATTTTGTTGTAGTGTTGGAATTTTTGGTTAATTGTAAGAGTGATTGGTTTCCAAACTAGAAGGTGTATCTGTAGTATATGTAAAGGTAGGTAGGAGAATGAAAAGGATCTGATCAAGCAAGAGTTGTGCTATTCACCAGATCAACAAACCCCTGTTGTTCTCTAACAATTACAACAATCATATCCCTTAACCGGGTAAGCTTTAACAGGCTTAAGTACTATCTAAATCCTGTAACTAGGTGATCCTTTAGCTTGGATTTCAAATCCTCTACTAAGGTTACTCCTAATAGGGTATTGCTTCTAATAGGGCATTATAGTCAATCCCTTAACTGGTTGGTCTCTAACAGGATCTGTTCTTAATAGGACTTTTGTAAAAGCTTTAACAGGCTTGGCTTCTAATAGAGTGAACTTCAGAAGAGTTCAAAATACTTGTGGGTATTCATCCCCACTGTGGTTTTTCCCATTTGGGTTTCTGCATCAAAATCATAGTGTCAAGTGGTGAATGTTTTTGTGGTTATGTTTGCTATGGTTAATTTGTTTAACTGCTGAATCCACTTAGATATGATATGATGATTGGCAACAATCTGAAATGTGATTTTAATTTTGTCGGTAAAATATTTGGATGTTTTGGTTAAAAGTTTTTGAGATTTTCAAAGTTGTTTTACTATTATTTTGTTATGATAGTCAAGCTGTGTACTTGATAGTGATATTGCATTTGTTAGTTTAGTGTTTGAACAAGTCAGTTCTGAGTTTGACTTGAGAGGTTGATTTTTAAGTTTGTTGAAAGTATAGTTAGTTTTCTATCTACTGATTCATCCCCCCTCTCACTAGTTGTTTGGATCCTTATTGATTCATCATAACATCAATTTGTATCAGAGCCTTTCAGGTCCTCTAGGGTCTAAGCCTAACAACTTGAGTTAAATATCTTGAAGAACATGATGAAGAAAGAAGGTATGAAGTTTAATAGGGAAAAATATAGAATATGGAGCGATAAAATGAAAATCTATCTCAAGAGTCTAGGAAGTCAATACTAGGAACATGTTGTTACTCAATATGTTGCACCTAGTGGGACTATGTATGATGATCGAAAGAAAGAGCAACAAGAAAATAATCAAGCATTGGAGGCCATTATCAGTTCTTTGTCTGATTCAGAGTATGTTGATGGCCATGGTATAGAGACTGCTTATGAGGTTTTGAAGAAACTTGAGGAAATCTATAGCGTTGATGAGCATGTGAATATTGCCAAAGAAGAGAGTCTGAGAGGTAAATTTGATGACATGCAAATGGTTGAAGGTGAGAGTATTCAATAGTATGGTCAGAGGATCAAGGAGATAGTTGGTGAAATCAAGAGTGTTGGTGGTAAAGTGGAGGATGCCATAGTGGTTAGTAAGGTGTTGAGAACCCTTCTACTAGTCTACGATATCTGAGTTGCATCCATTCAAGAGATAAAGTCTATTGATAAAACTAAGGTAACTCTTGACTCCATCATTGGTAAACTTACTGCATTTGAATTAAATGGTTATGATGGTAGTGCTCAGAAATCTACATTTAGAACTTTAGTTTCTAACTCACCTATGAGGAAAAGTAGAGATGTCAGTCATAGTTATGAATCTAGATCTAGCAGAGAAGTTGATGATGAAGACAGTCTGATCATTCTTGAAGCATTGTTGGCCAAGCTGTTGCCCAAAGGTACCAGTTAGTACAGAGGTAAATTACCTTTGAAATGTTTTGCATGTAACAAGATTGGACACATTGCAGATAACTTTCCTAATGGTGACAATGAGCACAAGTGTGATAAGTACAAGAAGTAAAAAGGAAAAGGCAAAAGAGATAAAATCAGATTACCCCTAAAGGTGCCTTAGAGAAAGAAGATGAAATCATAATAAATTTCCTTAATTCTCTCTCCCTAAAGATCCTATGGAATACATTTTGAGGAAAGAGGATGATTTAGACACATGTAATTATGTTCTCCCTCCTAAGGATGAATAATTAATAAACAATGTTATCCCTTCTCTCGAAATTGGCAATAATAATAAGGACATGGGTAAGTGCACAAAGATGGTGGTCAAAAAAGTGGACACACCAAAAAAAAAACATGAAAAACACCAAAACGCGCATGAGGTATTTCAAAATTAAAGAACCCTGTATGTGCTTAGGCTCGTTTTGCCAAGCCTAACCAAAGCTAAACCACGTGCACGGTTTGAAACATACTAACCGCTTATGCGGTTTAAAGAATACTAACCGCGTATGCATTTTAAAGCCTACTAACCACATACACAGTTTAAAAACTAAAATCGCGTACATGGTTCTATCTGTCAATAAAATGTAATTCACTTACATTCCATTAGGTTTCTCAATGGGATATATACATAAAATATAACATTTAAGTGACATTTCTCTTTGTATTTTATCTTTCTTATACTTTAAGTTACATTTTATGTATATATTGTCAGGATGTTTGAGAGTGGTTCCAGATCTCTAAGAGTTATAATGCAGATTCTAGTTTTTTGAGTATTCTTAGAAAATTTCAGACTTAGTCAAATTTCAGTAATCAGCATGCTCATATCAACACTATGTCTCTCATCTCTTCCCTACATTCCCCCTCTCTCTTCCTTAACCCCTACCTTTTTGTCTCTTAGGCATCTCCCTCTCTACTTTCTTCCCTCTCTTGGGTATCTCTCCGTCTCTTTCTCATCTCCCTCACCCTCTTTCTCTCTTTCATATATCCCTCTCTTTCTCTCCCTCTCTCAAATATCTCTATCTCTCCCTCTCTCAAATATCTCTATCTCTCACTCTCTCCCCCTCTCTTAAGTGTCTCTCTCTCTCTCATTATCTCCCTCTCCCTCCCCCTCCCTTTCTCTTCCTTTGTCAAGTATTTCTTTCCCTCTAACTCTATTTCTCTCTCCCCCTCTCGCTCTATTTCTCTTTCTCTCAAGTCTCTCTCCTTCTCTCTATCACATCTCTAGCTATCAACCTTTATCTATCTCTCTCTCTCCTCTTCTATCAAGTCTCTCTCTCTCTCTTAAGTCTCTCTCCATATCTTCCTCTATCTCTCTATCTCACTTTCCTCCTTTGTCAAGTGTATCTCTTTCCCACTCTCTCCCTACCTCTCTCTCTCTCTCTCTCTCTCTCTCTCTCTCTCTCTCTCTCTCTCTCTCTCTCTCTCTCTCTCTCTCTCTCTCTTTATCTCTAAAGTCTCTCCCTCTCATCCTTGTTCTCTCTATCTAACTCTCTCCTTCTCTCAGGTGTCTCTCTCTCATTCTCTCCCTCTCCAATCTCCCTCCCTCTCTCCCTCTCTTCACACCTCTCTCTCTATAGTCTCTTGTAATATCCTTCCACCCCTTCCTCCCTCTCACTCAAAATATCTCTATCTCTCACCCTCTCTTTCTCTCTCTCTCACCTTTCCTCCCTTCACCTCTTAGGTCTCTCTTTCTCTCCCAATCCATCTATCCACCTCTTAGATCTCTCTATACCTCCCCCCCCCCTCTCTCTCTCATTTATCTCTTGTCTCTCCCTCTCAGTCTCTATCTCACTCTCCTCCACTCTTAGGTGTATCTCTCTCCCATTACCTCCCTCTCCTCCCCCTCTCTTCCTCTCTAGGGTCAAAAGGTATTCTCAAGGGTCATATGGTATCCTAGGGATCCATGCATGTGTCCTAAGGGGTCATAGGACACCATGTGACTCCTTGGGACACCATATGACCCATAACGACACATAAGAGGTCATATGGACTCCTAAGGGGTCAAAAGACACCATATGACCCCTTAGCACACCATACGACCCATAATGGCACCAATTAGTATCCTAAGGGGTCATAAAACACTATATGACTTCTTAGGACACCATACGATTGATAACGATTCCATATGGAATCCTAAGGGGTTGTAGGAGACCATATGACCCCTTAGGACACCATATGACCCCTAATGACACCATATGGTGTCCTAAGTGGTCATAAGGTGTCCTAGGGGTCATATGATACCATAAGACACATAATGATACCATATGGTGTCTAATGGGTCATTGGACACCATATGACCCTTAGTATACAATACGACCCCTAACAACATCTAAGGGGTCATAGGACACTATATGATCCCTTAGAATACCATAGGACCTATAATGATGCCAAATAGTGTCCTAAGGGGTCATAGAACACCATATGACCCTTTTGGGCACCATATGGTAGTGTTATGGTTTGTATGGTATCCTGAGGGGTTGTATGGCATCCGATGACCCCTTAGGACACCATATGATGTTGTTATGGGTCGTATGGTGTCTTAAGGGGTAATATGGTGTCCTAAGGGGTCATAGGACACCATATGACCTCTTAGGAAACAATATGACCTCTAATGACACCTAAGGGGTCATATGGTGTCCTAGGAGGTCATAGAATACCATATGACCCTTTAGGATACCATACGACCCATAATGACACCATATGGAGTCCTAAGGGATCATATGGTGTCCTAAGGGATTATAGAACACCATATGACCCATAATGACATGTAAGAGGTCATATGGAGTCCTAAGGGGTCATAAGACACCATATGACCCCTTAGCACACCATACAACCCATAATGACACCAAATGGTGTTCTAAGGGGTCATAAAACACTATATGACCTCTTAGGACACCATATGACCCATAATGACACCATATGGAGTCCTAAGGGGTCGTCGGAGACTATATGACCCCTTAGGACACCATATGACCCCTAATGACACCATATGGTGTCCTAAGTGGTCATAAGGTGTCCTAGTACGAAAACATAAGACACATAATGATACCATATGGTGTCCTAATGGGTCATAGGACACCATATGACCCTTAGAATACAATACAACCCCTAACAACATCTAAGGGGTCATATGGTATCCTAAGGGGTCATAGGACACTATATGATCCCTTAGCACACCATAGGACCTATAATGATGCCAAATAGTGTCTTAAGGGGTCATAAAACACCAAATGACCCTTTAGGACACCATATGGTGTTTTGATGGGTTGTATTATGTCCCGAGGGATCATATGGCATCGTATGACCCCTTAGGACACCATATGGTGTCATTATGGGTCGTATGGTGTGTTAAGGGGTCATATGGTGTCCTAAGGGGTCATAGGACACCATATGACCTCTTAGGAAACAATATGACCTCTAATGACATGAAAGGGATCATATGGTATCCTAAGGGGTCATAGAATACCATATGACCCATAACAACACCATATGGAGTCCTAAGGGGTCATATGGTGTCCTAAGGGATCATAGAACACCATATGACCGATAACGACACCTAAGGGGTCATAATACACCATAATACCCCTTAGTACACCATACTACCCATAAATATTATCCAACCAATACATCCACATGATCCAAAGAAACTAATATGTTCATTTTCTTCAAATGTTCTACTTTATATCCTATCTTCTTTAAAAAAAAAGAAAACCAACCACCTTGTCAATCTTCTTATCACCTTATATATATGCAAACAAAAAGAAGATATATTGGAGGGAGAGGAAAAGAGGGGAGAGAGAGAGAGAGAGGCACCTTGTACGCACTTGAGAGGGGGGGGAGAGGGAGACAATACACATACATACACACATATGTGTATATATATATATTTAATATATTATAAATTATTATATATATAAATATTATATTTTTTTTTTTTATATTATATATAAATTATATAGTATATGTATATACAATAGCATATTATACACACTCCCAAAATTTGAACAAACTTAGCCCGTACGCACTATTTATAGTAAAAATAGCGCGTACACACTTTTTATAGTACAAATAGTGTGTACACTCTTTTTAAAGTACAAATAGCACGTACGCTCTTTTTATAGTAAAAATAGCGCATACGCACTTTTTTTAAGATAGAACGTACGCATTTCTTACACCATAAGTACCTCGTACGCGCTTTTTATACCATAGGTACCCCGTATGCGCTTTTGTCTATTTAGGCTTGGAAATAGGCCTAGATGACAAAGCTACGGTTTGGAAGTTTGATTTCCCTCCATTTCTCTCCTTTTTGGCATTTTTATTTTATCAACTTGGTTTCTTGACTTTGTCATCATCAGGTTTACACATCATCAAGTGGGTATTTCTAAAATTTCCACCATGTTTTCACCCATCTTCTGAGCTTTCTAACCATATAATTTTTTTAAAATTTGAACAACAATAACATATTATTATTAGATTACTTTTACCAGTGTCTCCATAGTTCTCACAGACATAAGTGCACCATTTTTTTAATAACTTCTTATATAATTATCCAAATTTCAAAAAAATTATATATTATTGTAGTGAACTTGATTCTTTACAATTTTTTTTTAAAAAAATATTGAATTTTTTATTTTTTTAGTGCAGCTTATGCTTCGCGCACGAACAGGTACCTAATTTTCAGGATGTGCTCGATTAGAAAAATCATTAAAAAAAAAATACTTAAAAAAAAATTACAAAAAATTACACATCTTCTAGTGCTCACTCTTAACTATTTTTTTGCCAAAGGATTTGTCAAAATCCTAAATCTAAATATGACTTTTTTGATGCGCATGTCAGACACTATGTTATGTTTTTCTGAAAAAATCAGGGTCTATTTTTTGTGTGTGAAGGATTTGACCCCTTTAATCTTATCCAATTTTGAAAAGGATTAGTATTTTGGAAACTAGATTTAGAGTACTACAATATTTGTTCTTTGATTATCTTCATATCTTGAGTGGATGACTTCCAAATTCTGCCTCCAAGTTCAGGTTCACCTGATTTCATAAAAAAAGTGTCCACTTATACCCCCCTTTTTGACCACCATCTTTGTGCACTTACCCACATCTTTGTGCAAGATGTTCCTTCTAATGATCTCACTATTTGGGATGAACCATTAGAAGAAGGTTTTTATTATTATCTACCCCATGATAGAACCCTAGCAAAAGGGGATGAAATCATGATTGATAACTCCCTTGATAACATCTCACCTTCCATGAATCTCAATCATTCTCCCTCTAAAAATAAAGCATCTCCCTCTCCTCAACTTGGTTCTACTCATAAGGATACCCTAGTTCATGGTAAGATTGTTAACATCTCTTTCAAAGGTCTCCCTGTCAAAGGTGAGACTTTAAAGAGTGATGTTGATCCTTCTCCTAGAGAGTTTATTCCCCATGTAGATCCTTTGGTGATAGAGGATTATATGCCCTTTCCTACTAATACGTTTCTTCCTAAAACATCAATGCCTACTTCTAGTCTCCCTCGTAAAAATGGTCTTATCCATGATAATATTTTAGTGCAAGAAGAGAGTATCAACAATTCTTCCAACAATCTTTTTCATTCTTCTTCTAAGGACACCTTTGATATTCCCAAACCATCCTTAATCAATTTGATACATGTGAATGAAACACCTAATAAACCCCTCTTCATAGTTCAAGGTGCTTGTCCTTCTCAAAATTCCCAATTTAAGCCTATCTTAGTGTTTCAAGGTGGTTATGCCGATGATTCTTTTTGTACTCCTAAGAAACCTATTCTCACTGTGCAAGGAGATTATCCTACTAAGAGCCCTTATGAGAATGCTAAGAAAGTTACTAGAGAGAGTTATAATATGGTTTCTCATACCTACAACACAATAAATAATATGCAACCTAGTCCTCCTCCCGTTATCCCAACTTCACTCCCTCCCTCTCAACCTATTATTTCTCAAGTACCTTGTATATCACAAACTCTTAGTAAGGGTTATGATCTTATTGAACAACTTAAAGCTACTCCTACCATAATTTCTTTCTGGGATTTGGTTGAAACCTCAATTGCTTGTCATGGGATGTTACAAGACGCTTTGAAAAACTTAGATGTCCCACCTGCAGTGACACCTAATAACATAACTTCTTTGATTGATACTACAAACAAACCCAAAACTCAAATTGTATTCACACAAGATGAGTTTCCTTCTCGTGAAATTCAACATCAATATGATCCTCTTATGATTATGGTTATTATCCATGATAGTTCTATAAAATGAACCCTTATGGACAATGGATTTAGCCTTAATGTTTTTGGTGTAGACTTATTGGATAAGATTAAAGTGGATCGTTCTTTCATCGAACATTCTTCTCTTACTATTCCAGGCTTTGATAATGTTACTAAACAATGTCTAGGTGTCATAACCTTGCCTGTTAGGGTAGGTCTTGTTGTGTTACCTACACCTATTCATGTTATGCCTAGGAATTTGACATATAACCTTCTATTAGGGAGACCCTGGATTCATAGCATGCAAGTTGTGTTGGCATATGCACACTCCAATGAGAAATTGTATGTGATTGAAGGTTTTGTCATTGATGGCAACCTTGCAATCCTATTACACCAGCAAGATAGTACACCAACATCAACAGATCACACTCTACACCAGCACTCAGGACACCAGCACCAGCACAGAAGAAAACAAGTATACCGACACAGAGGCTGACAGGATTTTTGTTATACAATATTTTGTTTATTATTATAAGCTGACTTGGCAAAATTGTAAAATGACTTATATATAAAGGAGATCATTGTAGACATTTGAAAAAGTAGCAAAAGCATAAAAGAAAATATTAGGCAGACCTAATGTGTGAAATATAGTTCAAAGGGTATATGTAAAGAACAAAGCAAGAACCGGTACTGAATCTGGCATTGAAGATGCTATTGTAAAACAGTACAAGTTATTGGATTAGTATAATCCTTATTTGTAAGTCAGTGTGACTTCCCACTGAGTAGTGAGCTCTAGGCAGTTGGCCTTCCTGCATGTGCAGGTCCCTATTGTAAGTAATATTCTCTTATTGGCTAGTGAGTGAATATTGTGGGTCACAAATCCCACCGAGGTTTTTCCCACACCGGGTTTCCTTGTTAACATCTTGTGTTATGGTGTACTTTTCATGTGGATGTTCTTGATTTTGTTTATTACATTATTTCTTGCATACTGGTACACTATTATATTATGTTCTACATGTTTTAACTTAAGAAATTCTTATTACCGGTTAGATACTGATTCACCCCCCCTCTCAGTATCTATGGGACCCCTATCAATTGGTATCAGAGCCTGGTCCTCTATTTTTAGAAGCCTAACAGCTTGAGGAAGATCTTGACACCGGTAAAGATGGAAAATCTAATGAAGAAACTTGAAGGAGCTCTTACAGACTATGATGCAGAGAAATTGAAAAATATCAAATTAGAAGATGATTTAAGGGCAGCTCAGGATATCATTCAGGCACTTCAAGAAAATTTTACTGTTGCAAGAAATAAGAGAAGAGAACTTTGTGAAAAATTGCAAAATGAGAATGATGAAAAGGAATCACTTAATGATATGATAAGCAAGTTGAAACAAGAGATCATGACAACAAAAAATGAAATGTAGGATATGACTATAAGATTTTGCAAAGAGATTGAGGACAGGAAGAAAAATGAAGAAGAATTGACTAGAAGACTAAGTGTTGCAGCAAATGAGAACACAAGTCTTAATTATGAAAATGACATGTTGAAGACAGATATTATGCATACTCATAATGACTCAAATGAACTGATGAGACAAAAAGAAATCTTGGAAAGAGAACTGGAAACTGCAAATCAACACAAAGAAAAATTCAAGAAAAGCTCAGAGGAACTTGGTACCTTGCTGAAGAATAAAAAACCTAAAGGTGACACTTCTGGAATTGGCTTTGAAGTTGGTGAAAGCTCTGGTACTACAAATACTCAGGATCATAGCAAACCGGTAAGACAACCTAATGCATATAAATTCAATGGAAAATGCTTTAACTGTAATAAGTATGGTCATAGAGAAAATGAATGTAGATCTAGGAATTATCAGAATTTCAACACACCCATCGGTCAATGTTCAAAATGCAACAAAGTTGGTCACAACTCTGAAAACTACAGAATGAATGTGAGATATTATGTTTGTGGAAGATTTGGACATTTAACAAATCAATGCAGAACACAAACTGACATAGGTTATGGGAAATCTATTTAGAAGAATAATGTAACTTGTTATGCATGTAACAAGATTGGGCATATTGCTAAATTTTGTAGAAGTAAAGGAACACCGGTAGACAACAAAAGTGCTAGCTTGAAAGGTAAAGAAAAAGTTGAATAGGTTAAGCAAGAATTCTCAAAACAATGGATTAGAAAAGCTAATCTAAATATTGGGAATACTTCTCCACCGGTAGAACAAACCAATGCTTCACCGGCAGGACAAAGTGATGCTTCACCAGAAGGACAGAGCAGTGCTCCACCGACAGGAAGTTCTTCATCTAATTGAAGAAAAATTTCCTTGAGGGTTTGGCAATATATTGATACATGTGCTAATTATTCCCTTGGTTAGACATAAGAAGTTGAAAATTATCTATTACCAGCAAACAATGTTAAGTGAATACTTAACTAACATGCAATTAATGTGGTAGATGGTGAAAAGACATTATAAAAATAAGGTTTTGGCTCCATTTCATTTCACCATGATTTCAAATTTTTAGAGAGCGCGAAGATTCTGAGCTAAGGTATTTCGAGCAAGAAGCAAGCACACTTCAAGCAATCATCCATCCAAGGCAGTAAAAGGTATTTAATCATGTCATCCACCTCTACAATTAAATACATAGCAAACCCTACTGTTGTTGAAGTAATAAAAAGACCTAGGCCCATATTTTAGTTAGTTCCCGAGATAGCAAAGAAGGATGATACCTTAGGTGCTTTTTCTCAAATTCCTAAGGGAGTTGTATATGCTGAAGACCCTAGAATGTACATCCACTACAACATTGAAGAGTTAGGAGATGAGGAAATCAAAACCATGTATAAAACTATGATATGTGATAACATCGGCAATGTTAAAGATGAACACAAGATTATTGAGACCCTAGGATTTACAGAAATCCTTAGCATTCCTGAATTTCCAAAGGATGTGATTAGGATAGTTTTAAGCAGGGTACATGGAGAATTTTTTTGGTTAGATGCAATCCATAAGATTACCAAGGAAGCTGTGAAAGCTGTCATAGGGTTACCAACCACCGGTAAGAGACCAGACAAAAACAAGAAGGTTCCCAAAGACCTAGTTATAGACCTAACTGGTGCAACATTCGACAAGAGGTCTCTAAGGGTTAATGATTTAAAAGAAATCAATGTGAGATTCATCAGTATGATATTAGGTTATAAAGCTACTCATGCTAATAGACTTAATTCAATTTCAAGTTTATGCATTAAGAGTGCTTATGACATGGTCACAGTTAATGCAAAAATTGACATATGTGAGTGGTTAAAGGATGAACTAATTGACAACCTTGGAAAGATCAAGAAGGACAAGAAAGGAACTTTCAGATTTGGAAATCTATTAGTATGCCTAATGCTACACATAACAAAATAGGTTCCCAGTATAGTTTATAAAGAACTTGGATATGACATACCAATAGGAAAACAATTAACTGAACTATTCAATAACATGGGTGAGAACAAGGAAAACAATATTCATGACTTTTTCCAAGCATTAAAGACCAAAATGAAGAAAAGAGTAAGGTTATCTCAGAAAATAGTAGACAAATACAAAGATGATATATGCTTTTTCATTAAGAAAGATGAAATCTAGATGGAAGTGAGCATCCCAAGGACAATCTGGGTAACCGAGATGGGCTATGAAACAGATGACCACATAGTTGAAACATATGCTAAAGCACTTCTGGAAGCCCCCAATGAACCTAAGGAAGAAGTATTTGGTAGTGTTAAGACTATAGAAAGCCAAATACAATCAAAGAAAAGAGTAAAGAAGGATGAGGCATTTGTAAGGAAAGGGTCTAGACAAGCAAAAGCCATTAAGGAAGATGTATTGAAGAAAACCGGCATAACAGAGGAGGAGTTGGCAGCTCCACAACCTAAAACTCACCTATCACCGATAGGTGCTTCTTTGGAAGGTGACATGCCAGCAACTTTTAAAAGAGTTGTAAGAAAAGGAGATCCCTCACCGGCAACCACACCTTCACCTAGAAGGACAAGGCAAAAGCAACAAGCAGTGAGATCCCTAGTTAGAAAGGCCACACCAAAGAAGAAACTGACACCTAAGAAGAAGAAAAGGACAAATAGAGACTTGGCCCCTCTTGATATACTGCTAAATGAAATCACAGAGGAAGGAAAACTGAAGAACATAGAGAAAATTTATGACACTCTAACAGCTAATGAGAAAGAGCAAGTTGAGAACAGTGTTGTATTGCACATGGATATGTACAAGAAATTTTTTATGGAAGTAGTCAATGAAATTCCTGATGAATTATTCAAAAGGCTAGAGGCAAGAAGACAAGCAGTGATAGAATTAGATAAGAAAATAAAAATTGAGAAACTACTTGTTGTATATCTGGTAAACTCTCCACAAGAAATTGATGATTTAATTGCTCAAGCAAATTGGTCAGTATTCTCTACTGCACACCAGCATATTTCACTAATGGCAGGAAGAGTTAATGAATTGAGAGAGGAAACAGAAGATGGATGGGATATATTCCTGGTTGAGAAAGTAAAACAAGAAGAGTATAGGAATCCCAAACCTATAAAGGTATATCAAAAAGATAAAGAGAAAAAGGTAGAGACTGAGTCATAGACTAAGACAATACAACATACAAAGAAACCAACAGAGCTAAAGGCTCCAGAACAACATCAATCGGAACAGGTACATAAGGAAACAGTGCCACCGGTAACTAGTGAAGTAGGAAAACCAGTGCTTAAAGAAATGCAGACACAAACTGACCTACCAGTAGTCAATACAAGCATGGTCACTTCCACTGGTACCCAGATTGTTGGATCATCATCAGCATTCAAATCAACAAATGTGACTAAGGTATTACTTGATTCTATCAAGAAAATAACTAACTGCAGCTCACAGGCTTACAAAGCAATTGATGATTCCATACCAATTTTGAAGGTAATAGCTCCCAATTGTAATATAGATAATAAAGATTCTTTAGGAAAATTGGATACATTGTGTAAATATATCTCGGAAATCATTGAGAAAATAAAGGAAGAGTCAATGAAGGATAAGGTAGAAATTGAAAAACAAAAATTCTTTGATGAGGAAATAAAGAAGTGTAATAGAGATTTTGACACACTTCTACCGGAACTATGTAATTTGTTGAAAGAATACAAAAATTTGTATAAAGATACCTGTAAAACAAACTTTTTGACTATAGATATTGACAAGAAAATGAGCAAGGCACAGGATGAGATAAATAAACATGCAGACAACTTTGTCAACTCACCTAATACACTATCAGTTTTTGAAGAGAAGATAGCAAATTTTGAGGAAGAACTACTCAAATTGGAAAGAGAAAGAAAGAATAATAAATAAGGCAAAACATTTGAGATCTAAACTAAGTCCAAGATTGGACTATTTAGCATCTCTACAGAAGGAGATTTCTGAGGCATTAACACAGGGAAGCAAAACACCGACAAAGCATTTGCAGCATCTCACCGGTATAGTGAAGAGAACTGAGACAGTAATAAAGGATACTAAGAAGTTTATGGATAGTATAAACTTAATTTTGGGAGATCTTTTTCATATTATAACTACCCCGCTACAAGGTTGAGGTTATGGATAGATGAAACTACAAACTCTACTGACATCTTGACAACATTTGTCATTGATGCCAAAGGGGGAGTACTGGGATGAGAAAATTCAAAACATAGGAATCATATGCTCAGGGGGAGCTCTCACATTTTTGGTAAACATTTTTTTGGTAACACTTTTGGACTACACATTTCTGGATACCTTTTGAAATTTCTCATGAGTGTTGCCATCAATGCCAAAGGGGGAGATTGTTGGCATATGCACACTCCAATGAGACATTGTATGTGATTGAAGGTTTTGTCATTGATGGCAACCTTGCAATCCTATTACACTGACAAGATAGTGCACCAGCATCAGTAGATCACACTCTACACCGACACTCAGGACACCGGCACTGGCACAGAAGAAAACAAGTATACCAACACAGAGGCCGACAGGATTTTTGTTATACAATATTTTGTTTATTATTGTAAGCCGACTTGGAAAAATTCTAAAATGACTCTTATATATAAAGGAGATCATTGTAGACATTTGAAAAAGTAGTAGAAGCATAAAAGAAAATATTAGGTAGACCTAATGTGCAAAATATAGATCAAAGGGTATATATAAAGAACAAAGTAGGAACCGATACTGAATATAGCATTAAAGATGCTATTGTAAAATAGTACAAGTTATTGGATTAGTATAATCCTTATTTGTAAGTCAGTGTGACTTCCCATTGAGCAGTGAGCTCTAGGCAGTTGGCCTTCTTGCATGTGGAGGCCCCTATTGTAAGTAATATTCTCTTATTGGCCAGTGAGTGAATATTGTGGGTCACAAATCCCACCAAGGTTTTTCCCACACCGGGTTTCCTTGTTAACATATTGTGTTATGGTGTACTTTTCATGTGGATGTTCTTGATTTTGTTTATTGCATTATTTCTTGCATACTAGTACACTGTTATATTATGTTCTACATGTTTTAACTTAAGAAATTCTTATTACCGGTTAGATATTGATTCACCCCCCCCTCTTAGTATCTGTGGGACCCCTAACAAGTTGTCCCCTCAACTTTGCATAGGCAAGTCAAGTTCATTTATAACAATAAGACATATACCTTGTTAAATACCAAACCTCAAGAACCATTAAAATCTGGATCTTCTTGTTCAAGTACTTCCTATTCTTCTCTCAATCCTCCTACTTTTTCAAATACATCTACTTCCTTTAGTGATCTTGTTCCTTCTAGTACTCCTGATTCTTCTACTCAATCAGAATCTCCTCCCAAGGATATCTTTTCTCCCAAAGGATTGCTCTCAAATGATGATTGGGGATCTCTAGCCTTTAACCCTACTTTTGTAGGAGAGTATAGAGGAAAGGATCTAAGTCTGAGAAGGAGATATCTAAAGAGGAACCTAAAAAGCAACCCATTTTGTCTAAAAAACTAAGTAACCACTTTGTGGCTACTTCTAATTCAAATAATTTTTAAAATCATTCCTCTAATTCATATAGCACTAAGACCTATGAGGCACAACTACCAACCATATCTTTCTAATTTGGCATCCCTTTATGGTCCTAGTTTTCACATTTTAGCTAAGAGTGGCTATAATGGCGATGGTTGTGGCACATATGAACTTGAAATTAAAGTTCCTTTAGAACATAATACACATGAATCTTTATTTGGACTTGCATATAATCCTTCTAAGCCCACCAAAGAATCTAAAATACCATCTCTCAATGTGAATGCTATATTTAGTAGTGATGATGACCTCACCTCAATTAAATCATCTTCTGCTTCTTCAAACACTCATCCCCCTCATAAGGAAATATTTGTGATGAATAAATATCTTTATAATCTCCTCAAGAGATTTCTAATCCTACTTATGAGACTTTATCTTCTACTCATTCTAAAATCCCTTCTTCTAGGAATAAGGCTCTAATGAATTACACTTATGGGTGAACTCATAATAATGGTTCCAACTTTTTTGCCAACTTTCACACTGAGATGAACATTTTAAAAATAATCTTAACTTTCTGACACCTATAAACCATTAAGAATTTGAAGATGATGTAAATTAGTGATTTGTAACATCTTGTCTATAGATTCTAAATATATTTTTTTCAATTTTTTTTTTAAGATTCCATCTCCCTAAAAAAGTAGTTTTTTACAGCAAACAACATTATTTAATAGTGATGTGCCTCCCGAAACACATAACTTTTTTTGTATAAATGATAAAAATTTAATTATTCAGAATTTTGGTTTGTAACATCAATATCCAGGGCATGAAATTTGTTTGATAGTGATATGTTGAATATTTTTCATTTTATTGAGTTTTGAAGTTCGACTAATTATATTTCAGACATAGGTGTATGTGTGAACATATAACTTGTTTTATATATATTGAAATTTAATTTTTTTTTTTTTTAGAAAGAAGACATCAATACCTAGGGCATAAATATTTTTTAGAATTTTTTGGAATTAGTTTACTATTTTTCCTAATGCATTGAATAGAGAAGTTCATCTTTGGTGAAAAACCTATATTTAGTAAAATTTAAAAAAACAAGATCATAATAAACTCACAATGTAATAAAATTATAGTTGTTGGAAATATTTATTCAAGCACTACCATCCTATATTTTATCATGGTTAAAAAATAGTTAAAAAGGGGTTCGCTCAAGGGGGGTTTAAGAAAACCCCATTAAATATTAATAAAAAGGGGGTTCAAGTGAACCCCAATAATGTCACATGTACAATCGAAGTTGGGGGTTCTCTTGAAGCACAAAGGTTAGTTCGCTCGAACACCCATTGTACGAACAAACACCATCAAAAAAAAATTTCCCCTTATCCCTCTCCTAAGATTTCTTCTATGCAAAAAAGTATGACTTAGTGGCCTATTCTTCTCCTATAAACTTCTCTCTTTCTAAGGAATTTTTAACAATCATCATCTTATACATGTTTTTAATCTCACTTATAGTAGAGCATTTAACATGTCATATTCACATACCTCATTCAATCTATCATGTCTTTAAATAACATTAATGACTATTATGTTGCTCATCATTATGTGACATTGGAGCTCACGTACTGGGGGCTCATTGTCATTCATGATGGTACAATTTTACATGAAATCATACTTTTGGGAGCAACTTAATAGCCTATTTCTATCTCATCTCTTCTCCCTATATATGGGGGCAAGAGTGATTTCAAACATCTCTCCTTCTTAAGATTAAAATTTCCCCTTTGTGATGTAGTGTCTTCTATAAGTATTTCTTATTGATTGTAGAGGTGTATTCATATTTGAATTCATTCTCTCATATTGGAACAAGCATCTCTAATGTGGATCTTAAGTACATATCGTTATTTGGGACCTCCTCCTTGGTGTTGGAAGTCTTTGATCATTCATCAATTTATTTTCTTCATTGAGTAGTATCTTTTATAATGAACCCTTCTATTGTAGACACGTGCATATCCCTAATGAGGATCTCTTGCCTTCTTTTAGAAGAGTGTTGTTATAAATAATCTCTTTTATGTCATCTTAATCCTCTAATATTTTCAAAACAATTGCATTCATTCATTCTAGAAGATATTATATTTGTCTAAGACAACTCCTATTGAAGGTAGATTCCTTTTGAACAAATATCTCTTCTCCTCGAAGGATCTCCTTTACGCTTATATAGAAAGATATCTATTTTCAGCTATCTTATCCTTGCTTGAAGAGTATTCCCTCTCTTTCTTGGATTTATGAAATTGTTTCATGATGGATATCTTCTTGGTGTCGAAGGTAGGTATCCTTCTTCTACTTTCCTTAAGATATCAAGATTAAACTATGTTGACATCTTAAGAGGGGGCACCCACACTGCTCCTTTTGTACTATATTTCTCTTGTTCACTGTATCTCTTGAACAGTGGGTCATTCTTGAAACCAGAACATAGAATCCTAGAGAGAGGTGATGTCACTTATGTAGGGTGATTATTCTCAAAATCAAAGCACAGACTCAGAGTGAGATGTCGTGCCTTCCTTATACATCTTATATAGGTTGTAGCATACTCGGGCATAGACTCCTATGAGGCACTTCTAACCTCACTTGCACACACATGCATGAGGTTGAGTGGAACTAATTGTGTTTTAAATCTCCTTCCTTATATTGATCACCCAGATAGACTCTAGGGGCTAGTTTTCCATGTCCTCTCCATGGATCACCTAGTTTTAGGGGAGAGATGTCCATGGTTCATTTTCTCTTCTCATGGATCACCAAAGTGTGTATTCATTCTTTCTATCTCTTCTTCCTTATCTTTGCTTTTGTTTCCATTTAAATCGTTCATCTTGTGTTAGAGAGCTCTCAAATCCTCACACTCTTTGTTGTGTTGGAATTTAGGCTTAGTTCTCTTTCTTACCAAATGATTCTCCATTAGTTTTTGATCTTGTATCAAATATTCTTGTGAGAATTTGTCATCAATCTTCTTTCATAATTTGATGTGGTAAACATGATACCCTATTTCAACTCACTAAAGTTAGCAAGCCAAAATAGGGGAGGGCATATAGCTACCCTCAAATTTTCATCACCTTCCTTAGTAAGAATATAGGTGATTTGTGATTTTATCTAAAATGTGGTTTTGTAGGGTGTGGTTCCTAACCGTGTATTGCATATGTCATTGGGGGCTTCGTCTGACAACTTGTGGATATATCATTTTTCATGAATGTTTAATTTTCTTTACTTTAGCTTGCATATGCACATAGTGTCATATGACCACTAAAGTGGGGGCTAAATTTAGTGTCAAAAATTGTACACCCTTGCTAGCTTGGTATAATTTCACACTTAGGTTAGCACCCACCTTAGTGTGTCTTGCATCTTGCATTTATAATTTCCCCTTTAAGCATTTAATTAATTATTTTAATTAAATCTAAAGTCATATTTCATCACTTCATACATTATAAAGTTAGGCCCTTTACCCTAAGCGTGCCCCTTTTCATTTTATTCCTTCAATAAATCATTTAATCGTAAAGCCTAATTATGTCCTATTAAAACCTTTAAGGCCCAATTGCGCATATCAAAACACCTCAAAATTAGTTGTAACTTTGGGATTCGCTCTAATATCATCATATCTAACATCCTTGAAAAATTTGGTGAAAATTGGGTCAGATCATGGTGGGAGTGTATGCCTGAGTATAGTTCCGATTAAGCTCAATACTAGAGGCCTTAAACCTCTCTTACAAACCCAATTCAATCACCTATGATTGACCAAACCTTTTGCAAAGGTTACAACATTATTCACACACAGATCATCTAATAACCTTGATCTATCAACCTATATGATCTACAAAGAGATCTCACATCATATTTATACCATCCTGGGACCTAAACAATTAGGTTGGCCACCTAAAAGATAATACAATAAATTCATAACATAAACCCATAATCTGATGATCAACCAAGTCATCTTAGGCCAAAAACAATGTAAACCAATAAATAAATCTCATCGATAATGCATTAAGAACATCCTCCAACATGTTACAGAAACCGTTCCATAACCTAGATAACACCAGACCCAAAATAGGTCGCTATAAACCAAATCCAACACCACTGATGAACTAGAACATGAACAAGATAACCAATAGCATCCTGAAAGCCATCTAGAAGCCACACCAACACCACTTGTAATGTGCATCAAAAGATCTTCACCAAAGCTCTATTGGTAAAACTCTTACAGGTGATCAAAAGGCTTATTAGAACAAATGATAGCTCTTGAGTCATCAAATCCCAAACCAATTGATTGTGATACACATCTGAATAGCATGAAAGATCCAAACCAATTCCACAAACCAAAACATATCAGATCCTACCAAATCAATATCATAATCAACCATTCTATCGGAACCAATCGGAAACTGGTAAACAACTAAAACAATTGGTGTTGCCAGCAATGAGAAAACATCAATGCAACACATAATCAATTCCAAATTGCCAACAATCTCCCCCTTTGGTATTAATGGCAAAATAGATGTGAAAAACATCCAAGTACCAAGAAATGGCAAACAAGTCTCCCCCAATGGAAGACAACCAACAATCTCTGACAAAATGATATAGCAATGAAGTTCTGAACCAAAGTCCCTTTTGATTGATATTATGTTAAGCTATTTTTTCATATATATCTCTCCCCCTTTGGCTTCAATGCCAAATATCTAGCATAAAACATTGAATAAAGATCATATATCCTTTGAAACATATAGCTGACTACTCCCCCTGAGTAGCAGCACCACCACATCAATTCGGAATGAGTAATAACTCTGCTAATGCATACTAGATTGATGTCAATCAACATCACTTAGGTCTCTACTAGAGGGGCAAAATGTCCCAATTTGTCTCTGATGTACTCAAATGATTCTTTAGGCAAAGGTTTAGTGAAAATGTCTGCAATCTACTCTTTAGTGTTCACATAAACTAGTCTGACTTCATTTTCTTCCACCTTCTCCTTCAAAAAGTTATACTTGATAGATATGTGCTTTGTCTTAGAATGAAATATCAGATTCTTTGATATATTAATAGTAGCAGAGTTATCACAGTGAATAACTATCGATTCATTACAATTCACCTTTATATCCTTCAACATTTGCTTCATCCATAGAACTTGTCTACAGTTAGTAGCAACAACAACATACTCAGCTTTAGCAGTAGATAAAGAAGTGCATGACTGCTTCTTGCTGATCCATGAAACAAGTTTCTTTCCAAGAAAGAAATCTCCACCAGATGTTCTCTTCCGGTCATCAACATCTCTAGCCCAATCTGCATTTGTATATGCACATAGTGCAAAGTCATCTTTTTTAGGATACCACAAACCATATTCAGTTGTTCCTTGCAAAAACTTAAAAATTTCTCTAGGATCACTCTCATTAATTTCTCTAGGATCACTCTGATATCTTGACACAATACAAACTGCATTCATTATATCTAGTCTAGTCTGAGTCAGATATAACAAACCACCAATCATAGATTTGTACCTAGTAGGATTTACCGATGTAGATGCATCTTTCTTTGTCAAATTCTCACTTGTAACCATAGGAATACTTTCCAATTTACAATTTTCCCTACCAAATTTCTTAAATAGCTCTCTAGCATACTTAGTTTGATAGATGAAAATACCTTTATCAGTTTGAGGAATCTGCAAACTTAAGAAAAATCCCATCTCCCCAATCATAGACATCTCTATTTCATTCTTCATATTATTAGAGAATTTCATACACTTATCTTCACCTCCAAAAATGATATCATGAACAAAGACCTCAATCATCAATATGTAATCATCAGTGATCTTATAATATAAATTACTATCAGCATTACCTTTAGTGAAATAAAGCTTCAAAAGATATTTATCTAGTCTTGCATACCAAGCTCTAGGGGCTCGTTCCAATCCATATAAATATTTCCTTAACCTACAAACTATGTTTTTGTCATTCGAAAGTGAAAATTCATTAGGTTGCTCAATATAAACTTCCTCTTGAAGATATCCATTCAGAAATGCATACTTCAATCCTAGCTACCAGTGCAAATCTTTTAAATAAATCTTGTAATTCTTATGAGCATCTTAAGAAATAAATAATCTCACAGCTTCAATCCTAGCTACTGGTGCAAAGGTTTCACCATAATCAATTCCTTCCTTCTAAGAATATCCTTTATAAACCAATCTAGCTTTATTCCTCACAACTTGTCCATCCTCATTCAATTTATTCCTGAAAACCCATTTAGTTGCAATAACATTCTTATTTATAGGTTGGGGGACTAAAGTCCATGTGTTATTCTTTTCTATCTGGTCTAATTCTTCTTCAGTAGCTTTCATCCAATATTCATCTTTACAAGCTTCAATTACTGATGTCAGTTCAACTTGAGAAATAAAACATACCTCATCAGTTGTCAACCTTCTTCTTGTCATCACTCTTTTTCTTTTGTCTCCAATGATTTCATCTTCATAATGATTCAACCTTACATACCTAGGAGTCTTCTGATTTTTTGTTCTTCTATCCTGATCTTTAGTTAATGTTGAATTTTCTTGTACTGTCGGAGTAACTGGTTCAACATTTTGTTCCAGTATAGGTGCTACTGGTTCAGTTATGATTATTTCCACTACTGGTTCTCTCTCATTAGTTCTGATTTGACTTTTGTTTTGCTCATCCATTTTGACATTTGTACTCTCCACAATTCTCTGCAATCTTTTGTTATAACATCTATATGCTTTTCTTTCATTAGAATAACCAAGAAATATTCATTCATCACATCTAGGATGAAACTTTCCAATGGAATCATCTCTTTTGATATAGCATTTACTACCAAAGATTATGAAATACTGAACTCTTGATGTATGACCAAATCATAACTCATAAGGTTGATAGTTCTGATACTTAATATAAGTACAGATCCAATAGCCAACAAGATGAGAGGGGGGGGTGAATCATACAAACTTAATCATCCATAAAAATATCAGATTCAACCTCGGTAACATATATTTCAGTAATATAACCAAAACTGTTAAACCTGCAAACTCAAAAGCATATAAACATCATAAACCTCATAACACCAGATTTAACGTGGAAACCCAAATAGGGAAAAACCACTGTGGGATTTCGGACCCACTAAGAAATATACTCTTCTAGAGTATGCTCAGTTAAAAGCAAATCTTGTTAAAGATTACAAACACATTGCTAGATGTGACCCGGTTAAGGGATTTCCTTCAGATCTGTTAGAATCTTCACCTTGTTAAAAGTGACCTTGCTAAAGGATTTCAAACACTCAATCAGAATGTCACCTTGCTAGAGGGTTTTACAAATAAGACTGTTAAGTCCACTCGGTTAAGAGATTTTCTGTCACTTTCACAAAATAATAGTAATAAAATCTATCTACAACTTCACATCTAAAATGCTAAAGCAGATTCCTATTTGTTCAATACAATCTAGACATAGAACTAATCTTGTCTATCTGCTGGGCTTCTATACTCTTTTATTCTAACAAGTCTTCAAGCTTCTGTGCTCGGTAATCACTATGTAGCATCCCTGTGCATACACTTGCCCGCATACATTGTTTATCAATAATTTCCTATTTATAAACAATTAGGTAACCTCTTAATCTCCTTGATCACATTTCCCATGATCAATCATAGCCATCAGATCTTCAATCTTGTCCAGGTTCAATGCATCTTTCGATTTGTAAATTTTTTGCCCTGCCTTGGAACTTGCATATATTTATTGGAACTTGTGCCAAGGTATTGCGGTTCAATCTACATTGTAGATCTTCATGCCAACTTTCCATTGCCTTAGATTCATTAACAAACTTCATTCACGGCTCACCAATCATTTAATCCGTTCTAGCTCATCAGCTTCCTTCATTAAATAACATATGCAAACATTTAATGCATTATGTTATAGCTTGGTTACAACTCGGTAACAACTTGGTGAATACTAAACCTCACTCAGTAGACATTCCACCTTCATTAACCGATAGCGATAACCTTAGGGTTTATTGACTAGGTTCTTTGCTTGATAACATAGTATAGTATTAACCTTTACAATTTACAACATATGTATGATGTTAAAACAATCTAAAACATCATGATCTCATCATTGTCTGACTTGGTACTAGCTACCCATTGAATACCTCATTCATCCCCTTATTCATCATATTCTTTCCTGTGTCTTTTACCGACATCTTTATAATCTTCAAATCATACTTCTCAAGATATGGCAACATCATACTGAATTAGAAAATCAATTTCTTGACATCAATTACAAAATAATAATATCAAGACAGTAAACATCCCTAATCAGTTATATCCATAATCATCAACAACCTTCTCAATATCCTTATGAAATGCCAACAATCTTTCATTGTCTTTTATAATGCAATATTGCCAACAATCTCCCCCTTTGTCATTGATGGCAAAACCAATTGATTTGACCTTAAAAGATTTGGATTGCTGTGATTCTGAAATGCTGAAATGCTCTCCTCCATACATTAGACTTCTCCTGTTTCTGCAATTTTCTTTCCAATCTGTAGTCTTCTCATTAGTCTTCTCCCCTGATATTAGTCTTCTTCCCCTTTGACAACAATGCCAAAAAGTAAAGAACTTAAACATAATTTCTTCCTGTATGAAGTGATTTCCTTTTGTTGTGTATCAATTCAGTCTTGGTCAGAGGATTTTGTCTTCAATTCATGTTCCCTGTATTGTTTCCTATATTATTTCCTGTACACCTTTAGAAAACATCCTAAAGGGTGTAAATCAGCATCAACTCCTAAAAGATATTCGATAGAGTCATCAGATTGATATTTTCACCAAACTTGGTCAGTGAGTAGAAGATAGGGGTAGGACCCCTAACTTACTTCTGAGATATTCAAAAGTGTCCCTTGGTAGTGGCTTGGTGAAGATATCTACTATTTGTTCCTTTGTGCTAACATACTCCAACACCACTTTCTTCTCTTGAGCTTCTTCTCTAAGATAATGATATTTGATAGAGATGTGCTTTGTCTTAGAGTGCATAATAGGATTCTTTGAAATATTAATGGCACTAGTATTGTCACAGAATATAGTTACTGGCTCAGTAAATTTCTCATTTATACCTTCCAACAGTTGTTTGATCCATGCAATGTTGGTACAATTCAACGCTGCAGCAACATATTCAGCTTCTGCTGTTGACTGTGAAACACATCCTTGTTTCTTGCTAAGCCAACTCACTAGTCTTTCTCCTAAAAAGAAAGCTCCTCCACTTGTGCTTTTTCTATCATCAATGTTGCCTGCCCAATCAGTATCAGTATAAACTTTTAAATCAAAATCATTTCCTTTTTGATAGACTAAGCCATAATCCTTTGTCCCTTTCAAGTATCTAAAAATTCTTTTGATTGTTGTCATGTGTGTTTCCTTAGGATCTGTAGAGAATCTTGCAACTATACCTACTGCATGTGCTATGTCTGGTCTGCTATGAACAACATATTGTAGCTTTCCAATCATGGATCGGTAAAGTGTCTCATCAACAGATGCAGATTCATCATTCTTTGATAATTTACAGTTGGTAGTCATAGGAGTACTTACTGGTTTTGAATCCTCCATTCCAAATTTCTTCAAGATTTCCTTTATGTACTTGGATTGAGTAATGAAAATCTCATTTTTCATTTGCAGTATCTGTAAACCTATAAAATACTTTATCTCACCGATTAATGACATCTCAAATTCTTTTCTCATTTCATTTCCAAAGTTCTTGCATAAAGAGTCATTTCCACAAAATATAATATCATCAACAAATATGGCTGAGATCAGTATTCCATTTTCATCATTCTTCATGTACATGTTGCTATTCTCACTTGTCCTTATAAAACCAATCTTAATCAAATAAGAGTGCAATCTTTCATACCATGCTCTAGGTGCTTGTTTCAAACCATATAAAACTTTGTTCAATTTACATACCTAATCTTTATTATTGTCTTCAACAAATCCTTTAGGTTGTTCAATAAAAACTTCTTCTTCTAATATTCCATTCAAAAATGCAGATTTGACATCCATTTGATATACCTTGAAATTCTTGAAAGCAGCATAGGCCAACAATGTTCTCACTCCTTCAAGTCTAGCAACAGGTGCAAAAGTTTCACCATAATCAATTCCTTCTTCTTGAGCATAACCTTTGCAAACTAGTCTTGCTTTGTTTTGAATGACCTCTTCTTTTTCATTTACCTTGTTTCTAAAAATCCACTTTGTACTGATTACATTTTTGTCCTTTGGCCTTGGGATTAGTGTCCATGTGTCATTCTTCTTGATTTGATCAATCTCTTCTATCATAGCATTTATCCAATCTTCACTGTTAAATGTCTCTTTCACTATTCTCAGTTCAAATTCAGATATCAAACATGTGTTTTGTCTCAGTTTGTTCCTTGTCATCACTGGATCATCCTTATCTCCTATAATCTGACTTGGTGCATGATGTCTTTTGAAATACTTGGCTAATACAAGCTTGGTAGGCTCTATATGATCTTCTTCATCACTCGGTAACTGACTATTCTCTTCATTTTCTTCAATAGTCTTCTCAGTAAGACTTCTCAGTTGAACATAGACAAATTCATCATAGTCTTCTGGTTCCTTGGAATTTCCTTCATCATTTCTTTCTATAAATTCATCAATTTTCACATTTGCACTTTCTACTATTTTGTTAGATGATTTGATCAGACATTTAAATGATTTGCTTCTAGAAGAACAACCTAGAAATGTTCCTTCTTCACTTTTCTGATCAAACTTTCCATTTCTATCATCTTTATGAACATAGAATCTACTTCCAAAGATTTTAAAATAACTAACATTAGGTTTCTTATCATACCAGATTTCATATGGTGTCTTCAAAGTACCTTTCTTCAATTGAACTTGGTTCAAGGTGTAAACTATTGTGCTTATTGCTTCTCTCCAAAATGTTTGTGGCACCTTCTTTTCAATCATCAGTATTCTAGCACAATCCACAATAGATCTATTTCTTCTCTTAGCTATTCCATTCTACTATGGAGTTCTTGGTGCAGAGACTTGTCTTTTAATACCATGATCATTGCAGAATAAATTGAACTCATTAGATGTGAACTCTCCTCCTCTATCCGATCTAAGACATTTCAGTTGTCTTCCTATTTCATTTTCAACTCTTGGCTTGTACCATTTAAACATTTTAAAAGCTTCTAATTTTTCTTTTAAAAACATTACTGACATCATCCTTGAATAGTCATCCACAAATAATATGAAATATTTATCACCATAATAACTTTGAACTTTCATAGGACCACAAAGATCAGTGTGTACTAGATCTAAAATTCCCTTAGAAGTGTAAGACTTACTTGTAAAGCTTGATCTTGTCATCTTACCCATCTAGCATCCTCGGCATATAGCATTCTTAGGTTTTTCAAGACTCGGTAGACCTCTTACTCGGTGCTTCTTGCTTATTTTGATCATATTATCAAAATTTACATGACAAAACCTTTTATGCCATAACCAGGTATCATCTATCTTTGCATGCAAACACTTATTCTGAGTTGAGTCAAGGTGAAATGTGTTACCTTTTGTTTGTGTCTCGGTAGCAGCTAACTTTCCATTCTTGTCAAGAACTTTGACAATTCCTTTTTGAAATTCTATTCGGTAACCTGTGTTGTTTAGCTGTGCTACACTCAACAAATTGTATTTCAAACCTTCAACCCAATAAACATCATTGCATCTTGCATTATCAAGAAGTGTTATAGATCCTTTACTTTTCACCGGACATGGTGCATCATTACCAAATCTGACATAGCCTCCATCATAATCTTCTAATATAACAAACTTGAGTTTATCTCCTGTCATATGATGTGATCATCCACTATCTATAATTCAAGAATCATTAGTGTTTATGTGAGATATTAGGGATTTTTCTTCATACCTTTATTCATCTGATCCATCTTTGATAGCCACATAAACTACTTCCTCTGTATCAGTCTCATCTGATTTATCATCATTGGATTCCTCTTCAGCTATTAGGCATGTCTTTCTATCTCTTCTTCTGAAGTCTTAGTGTCCTCTGTAATGATTATCTTTCTGTCTATCATCTCGGTAATCTCTCTTTTTAGTAGAATCTTTGTCAGGACAGTTAGAAGCCATATGTCCTATCTTATCACAATTGAAACATTTCAAAGGTATCTTTCCTTTATACTTACCTTTGCCTCTCGGTAACCTTCTAGCTAAAAGTGCTTCAAACTCTTCTTGCTTTCTGATTTCCTCATACAGTTTGTTTACTACCTCCATGTTCTTATGAAATCTTTCACTTGCTCCACTACGATCTCCTTCAGAGTACTTATACTTTCTTTCATTGAAATCATTAGATTCATCAAGATGAAAAGAACTAAATGCAGATTCAACTTTATTTACCAAAGATCCACTGTTATCAAAGTTACTTAATTCAAATGCATGTAGCTTACCAATAGTAGCATCTAAAGAAATTGGCATATTAGGTACAGACATCAATTCATTGATTACAGAGACTCGGGTTGCATAAGCTGGTAGAAGGGTTCTTAACAACTTACTTGTTATATCATTTTCTTCAATAGCTCCACCTACTCCTTTGATTTGATTGACAATCTCCTTTAGTCTTGTATTTTATTGAGTTATGTTCTCACCTTCACTCATCCTCATAGATTCAAGTTGTCCTCTTATACTATCTACTTTTTCTCTTTGAACATGTTCATCTCCTACATATACTGATATGAGCTTATCCCACATTGCCTTTGCATCATTGCAGCCTTCTAGATCATTAAACTCTGAGTCGGTCAATGCAGATGTTATTTCAATCATTTCTTGAATATGTTATTGCTTTGCCTTTATCTCTTCCATAGTCAATGGATAGGTGCTCGGTGTGACGAAATCACTCTCCAGATAGTATATAGCATATTATCCAACTCCTGATAGATGTAGCTTCATCCTTTTCTGCCATGTAGAGAAACTTGACTTGTTTAGCTTCGGTGCATCCCTCTTATACATCTTTGGATCTTTAACTCAAGTTCCTTTAAAATTTCTTTTTGGAGTCCAAAGCTTTGATACCAATTGATAGTTCTAATACTTAATATAAGTACAGATCCAATAGCCAACAAGATGAGAGGGGGATTGAATCATACAAATTTAATCATCCATAAAAACATCAGATTCAACCTCGGTAACATATATTTCAGTAATATAACCAAAATTGTTAAACATGCAAACTCAAAAGCATATAAACATCATAAACCTCATAACACCAGATTTAACGTGGAAACCCAAATAGGGAAAAACCACTGTGGGATTTCAGACCCACTAAGAAATATACTCTTCTAGAGTATGCTCAGTTAAAAGCAAATCCTGTTAAAGATTACAACCACATTGCTAGATGTGACCCAGTTAAGGGATTTCCCTCAGATCTGTTAGGATCTTCACCTTGTTAGAAGTGAACTTCATAAAGGATTTCAAGCACTCAATCAGAATGTCACCTTGCTAGAGGGTTTAACAAATAAGACTGTTAAGTCCACTCGGTTAAGAGATTTTCTGTCACTTTCACAAAATAACAGTAATAAAATCTATCTGCAACTTCACATCTAAAATGCTAAAGAAGATTCCTATTTGTTCAATACAATCTAGACATAGAACTAATCTTGTCTATCTGCTGGGCTTCTATACTCTATTATTCTAATAGGTCTTCAAGCTTCTGTGCTCGGTAATCACTATGTAGCATCCCTGTGCATACACTTGCCTGCATACATTATTTATCAACAGTTTTCTATTTATAAACAATTAGGTAACCGCTTAATCTCCTTGATCACATTTCCCATGATCGATCATAGCCATCAGATCTTCAATCTTGTCTAGGTTCAATGCATCTTTCAATCTGAAAATGTTTTACCCCACCTTGGAACTTGCATATATTTCTTGGAACTTGTGGCAGGGTATTGTGGTTCAATTTGCACTGTAGATCTTCATGCTAACTTTGCATTGCCTTAGATTCGTTAACAAACTTCATTCATGGCTCACCAATCATTTAATCAGTTCCAGCTCATTAGCTTCCTTCATTAAATAATGCATGCAAACATTTAATGCATTCTATTATAGCTCGGTTACAACTCGGTAACAACTCGGTGAATACTAAACTTCACTCAGTAGACATTATGCCTTCATTAACCGATAGCGATAACCTTAGGGTTTACTGACTAGGTTCTTTGCTTGATAACATAGTATAGTATTAACCTTTACAATTTACAACATATGTATGATGTTAAAACAATCTAAAACATCATGATCTCATCATTGTCTGACTCGGTACTAGTTGCCCATTGAATACCTTATTCATCCCCTTATTCATCATATTCTTTCCTGTGTCTTTTACCGATATCTTTATAATCTTCAAATCATACTTCTCAAGATATGGCAACATCATACTGAATTAGAAAATTAATTTCTTGACATCAATGATAAAATAATAATATCAAGATAGTAAACATCCTTAATCAGTTATATCCATAATCATCAACAACCTTCTCAATATCCTTATGAAATGCCAACAATCTTTCATTGTCTGTTATAATGCAATATTGCCAACAAAGGTGTCTTACCGGTATCTCCTTTGATATGAACTTTGTTGAATGTGTATATTGTCATGCTTATAGCTTCTCTCTAGTAAATATGAGCCAGATTAGCTTCCATCACCATGGTTCTAGCTGCATCCAAGATAGTTATGTTATTCCTTTCCACAACTCCATTTTGTTGCGGTGTTCGTGGTGTAGACAACTGTCTTATTATCCCATTCTTCTCACAATAACTATTAAATTCACCAGATGTGAATTATCCACCCTGATCTAACCTTAAGCATTTAATCTTCAATCCTATTTCTATCTCAACTTTAGCTATAAAGATTTTAAACTTTGCAAATGCTTCAGACTTCTCCCTTAGAAAAGTAACCCACATTATTCTAGAATAATCATGAATGATTAGCATGAAATATCTATCACCCTGAAAACTTTTGATTCTAGCAGGACCACACAAATCAGTATGAATAAGATCAAGAACACCATTAGATTTGTCTTGTATACTCTTAAAAGATATCCTGACTTGCTTTCCCATTTGACATTCTTTACTTACCAGATCATAGGGGATTACAATGTTAGATATATCTCTAACTGCCTTAGTAGAATTGATCTTCACAATGCCATCAAAATTCACATGACACAACCTCTTATACCATAGCCAACTCTCATCAATTTGTGTAATCAAACATGTCTTCTCATTGGAGTTCAAATGAAAGATATTACCTCTATTTTATGTACCGGTTGTAATTTCCAAACCAAATATGTTGATAATCTTGCATTTTCCATCCTTGAACTGTAAGTAAAATACCTTATCCACCAATTTTCCTACACTGAAAAGATAATTCCTTAAACCTTCAACATAATAAGAATTATCAGTGTTATTCTTATCATCCAATGATATTGTTCCTTTTTCCTTGATCATGCATGCTTTGTCATCTCCAAATCTAACCAGACCACCATCAAATTCTTGCATAGATAAGAAATTCCTTTTATCTCCAGTCATATGATGTAAACATCCACTGCCAATTACCCATTCATCCTTGTCTTCAATTTTAGTAGCAAGGGTCTTCTCTTCAAGTACCAAATCATCTTCCTTGATAGCCAAAAATACCCATTCCTTTCCATTGTCAGATCCACTAGCTGAATCTTGTGTTGGTTCACAATCAGAATCAGTCACACCTTCCTCATCCACATAGTAGCATGATTTGTCTTTGTTTTTCATTTACTTATGCTTGTTCTGATAATCATGGTTAGGCCTAAAATATATTCTATCTCTTTCTTCAAATCTTGAATTCCTTTCAAGACATCTAGATGCAAAATGACCTATCTTATTAAATGCAAAGCATTTAAAAGGTGATTTTCCTTCATAATTACTTCATGTCGGTCCTTTAGGTACTCTTCTAGAAAATAAGGCTTCAATATTCTTAAAATATTCATCTTCTTTCTTCATATCCTATATTTCCTTCGCATATAAATCTTTCCAATCACTCTTGTCAGTACATGATGTAGATGCATGAAAAACAGGTTTAGATTTAATAGTTCCAGAAGGTCCAAATTCCTCAAGATCAAAGTTGATAATTTCCCAACCAAGGTATCCCTATTAACAGGGGTGTTTACCATATTTCTAAGCTCATTAATTATAGTAGCCTTAACCTTATAACTCGGTGGCAAAGCTCTCAATACTTTAGAATCTATTTCATCTTCGCTCAGAGATCCACCACAACATTGAATTCCCAAAACAATCTCATTAACTCTCTCCATAAAAGTAGTAATATTTTCATCTTCTTCCATCCTCAGATTTGTATACCATACCTGGTAACCATCAAGTTTAGCAATTTTAATAGTAGGGCCACCTTCATTGAGAGTCTCCAATTTGTCCCATATAGCTCTTATAGTTGATTTGTCAGTTAGTCCCATAATTTGTTAATCAGAAAGTGCACACAAAAGGGCTTCTCTAGCTCTACAATTATTCTCAAGCTCTTTATCCAAACTAGTCGGAGGAGGATTGCCATATGCTAGATTAAATGATGTAACACAATTCTCAGTGATTTCCCAAATCTCCTTTCCAAGACATCTTAGATGAGTCTCCAACTGAATCTTCTATACCCTGTAATTTGTTCCATTGAGCCAAGGAATTTCTCTCCGAAAAATAGCAGTAGATGAACTTGAACTGCTAGATGCCATAGGATCTTCGTCAAGTGGTTAAGCATCTACAAAGTGGACCAAACTCTGATACCAACTGTTAGATAGCTCAAATAACCAGAGGACAATTGAGAGGGGGGGTGAATCAATTGTCACTAGATTATAGAACTTTAAGCATTTAAATCCTTATTACTAGAACACATAAACTTAATACCATAATGCATGAACAAAATACTAGAATGATTGATAGAGCATTTAAACATAAACATAAATCACATAACAGATACCATCCATCCATAATATATGACACCAATATTTTTATGGGGAAAACCTGCTAAAGGGAAAAACCATGGTGGGAAACCTACACACAGTCAAATAATAATTTTGTAGTAAGTATGTGATTACAATATGAGGGTCTTGCACATGCAGGAAGGCCAATAGCCTAGAGTGCATTGCTCATCACAAAAATGAGCCTCACTAACTACATAAACATTTAACTACAATTTGAAAAGAAGAGTGAATTGCAAGTATAGCATCTCCTATGCCTGAGTACAGTTCCGGTTTAGCTCAATACCAGAGGCTTTAAACCTCTCTTACAAAATCAATTCGATCACCTATGATTGACCAAACCTTCTGCATATGATTACAACATTATTCACACACAGATCATCCAATAACCTTGATCTATCAACCTATATGATCTACAAAGAGATCTTACATCATATTTATACCAACCTGGGACCTACATAATTAGGTCGCCCACCTAAAAGATAATACAATAAATTCACAACATAAACCCATAATCTGATGATCAACCAAGTTGACTTAGGCCAAAAACAATGTAAACCAATCATTAAATCCCATCGATAACACATCAGGAACATCCTCCAACATGTTACAAAAATCGATCAATAACCTAAATAACACCGGACCCAAAATAGGTTACCATAAACCAAATCCAACACCACTGATGAACTGGAATATGAACAAGATAACCAATAGCATCTTGAAAGCCATATAGAAGCCACACCAACACCACTTATCACGTGCATCAAAAGATCTTCAACAAAGCTCTATCGGTAAAACCCTTACCCGTGACCAAAAGGCTTACTAGAACAAATGATAGCTCCCAAGTCATCATATCTTGAACCAACTGATTGTGATACACATCTGAATAGCATGAATGACAAGTCCAAACCAATTCCACAAACCAAAAAATACCAGATCCTACCAGATCAATATCATACTCAACCACTCTACTGGAGCCAATCAGAAAATTGTAAACAACCAAAACAACCAGTGTTGTCATCAATGACAAAACATCAATGCAACACATAATCAATTCCAAATTACCAACACATGGTCCTTGACTTTTTTCCCAAACCTTTGGGAGCATAATTCTATGATATTATAATGCTTAACCCCAAAATATTGGTGGTAAATTCAATTCCTAGGTCGGCCTAAAGATGGAATTAAGTCAAAATTAAGATCTAGGGTTTCATACATAAGAGTTCTCTTTCTTCATTTGAAGGGATAGATCTAAGAATCTAAGAGTAGGTTTTTGGAGCACAAGGGGCCTTCTATGTAGTGAAAGAGGAGCCTATGTGGAATCTTCAACAATATTCAACAACATTCAACAACATTCAACAACAATTCATCAAACATTCTTGATCAATTAGGAGCCTTGAAGACATGGAAGAATAATAGGAGATCACCGACCGACGAGTGGCTTGTACCCCTCCCTTAGGGGTTGGGTATGGTTTCATGTTGTTGTCATGTCTCTATATGAAATTAATTACATCAATTTATATATTTAAAAATTCATGCTTTAGATCACTTTACATCATTGATTTAGAGCATTTACTTTCTCAATTACAAGCATTTAGGGTTTACTCTTTAGGGTTTCTCTAGATTGTTTGCATTCATCCTTGGGTCTTGCACACACACAAGATTCCTATGCATACTATTTTACTCTACAACTTGGCTATTTGTGGAGGTGGAAATCACAAACACAATGGTTTGACTAAGGTAAGACCCTATATAGCCACCGAAACCTTCCCTTTTCAGTTGCAGGTACTCGAAATGAGTTTCAGATAAGGAAAAGGCACAAGAACCACCCAAAAGTCTCAAATTTGTAGAAAAATGTCAAAGATAGGAGCATGGCACCCTGGTACTATCCAGGATAGTGGTGTGGCACCCTGTTCCCTCCATTCTATAATGATTTTTAGTAGGTTTCAATTTCATGACCTTCAGATTCCACCTTTCCAGTTACAACTCTTTGTCAGATTCTCAAAGACAATGGTGTCATACCCTAGTCCTAGGAAATTTGGCCTAGTTTCTAGAATTAGGTACACATCCAAAATCCTCTCCCTTTCATTCTTTTAGTATCTCAATTCCAAATCTACAAGTTATTTCAATTTTAAGTTCATTTATGCTTCATTCTTTATCTCTGAGTCTAGTTGATCATTCAAACCCTAGTTTTTCTCATCACTTGCAAAAAGAGTAATACAAACCCTAAGAGATAGTCCTTGGCTCTCTCTTTTTCACACAAAGTAACCAAATTCATCTATCTCCCTAGGCTCTTTCATATTCCCAATGTGCTGGCAAAAGTGGGATTAGGTCCTAGTCACCCAGTCTCGCTTTTCCTGCCTCCACACTTTCATTCCTTCCTTAACCCCATTTCTATCCTTTAATCCTTCCCTTTCTCTTCTTCTCTATCATTCTCTTATTATTTATTTCACCTCCCTCTCCATTATCTTGGTCAGTACCTATTATTTCTATCCTCTCTCTCCCCATATCTATGTTTCTTCCTCCCTATATTATTACCCACCTCTCTCCTCCTCTAGGTTTCTCGACTATCTAATTGTCCACCCCCTAGTTCTCTCTCTATCTCCACCTTTATCTCCCTTCTCCTTTACCCTTATCCATTTATGAACTCCCTCCCTCTTTTCTCTCTCTCTCCAAATCTATCTATCTCCTCATTCCCTACGTCTTTGACTCCCTCCATGTCTACCGCTCCATTCATACCCTCTTACTCTTCTCTTTTCTCTTTTATCTATTCCCTCTCTCCATTGTCTTGGCCATCATCTCTCCCAACTTTTTCTCTCCCTCTCTCTCTTAAATTTATAGGTTTCTCCCTCATTTCCTCTAAAAATATATGTCTCTCTATACATGTCTCATTAGGCACCTATCTCTATGCCCTCTATCTAACTTTCCCCTCTCTCTCCCATCTAGGTATTTAACCTCTCTCTCACCCTCTATATTTCTCATCTCTCTATCTATCACCACTCTTTTTCTCTCCCTTAGTCTCCACCTATCTCTCCCTCACATCTTACCCATATCCCTTTATGAACTCTCTCCTTTCCTTATCTCTCCCATCACCTCTTTAACTCCCATAAACTCTAGACCTATTTCTCTCCCTCTCTTCTCTCTCCCCTCTCTAGACCTATCCTATATTCTCTCCCTCTCCCTCTATTCTCTCTATTTCTTCTCTCTCCCCTCTCTAGGTCTCTCCTATACTCTCTTCCTCTCTCTCTCACCTTCCCTCCTTATCTCTATAGCTATCCTTCCCTCCCTCCATCTCTCTTCTCCTCCTATTGTTTCTCTCAACTCACTCTTTTCTCTCTTGATCACTACCTACCCCTCCCAACCTATCTCCAAACATATTTTTCTCCTTCTCTCCATCTTTAACTCTCTACCACTCCCTCTTTGTCTCATTACCCACCTCTCTCTACCCCTCTATCTTTCCACCCTTATTCTCTCACCTCTCTCTACCTAGTCTCTAGATCGCTCACCTCTATATCTCTCTGTCCTCTATAATTATTTCCTCTCCACCTCCTTACCCCTCTTTCTCTCTTTGTGAACTTATCTATCTTAGTTTTTTCTCTCTCTTCCTCACCTATCTACCTCTTCCCTCTCTTTATATCAATCACTCCATTCCCAACTCTCCCTCTCTTCTTATCTCTCTCTTACTCTTTATTCTTCCCTCTCTCCTCTTCTCTCTCCCTCCCCTCTCTAGGTCATCACCTACCCCTCCCCTTATGACCCCATATGACCCCTAACAACACCATATGACCCCTTTTAACATCCTCATACATGACATGACCCCTTAGGACACCATATATAGCCTCTCTCTCCCCATATCTAGGCATCTCCCTCCCTCCATATTCAACTCAATACCTCTCCCTCCTTATATTATTACCCAACTCTCTCTCATCCTCTATTTTTCTCAGCTATTTAATTGTGCACCCTAAATGACCCCTAACAACACCATATGACCCCTTAGAACACCATATGACCTCTAATGACATTATATGACCCCTTAGGACATTATATGACCCCTTAGGACCCTATATGACCCCTTAGGACACCATATGGCCCCTTAGGACACCATATGGCCCCTTAGGACCATCATGTGGTTCTAAGTGTTCATATGGTGTCTTAAGGGGTCATATAGTTCTTTAACATGTGTGTGGCCCCATAGGACCTCATATGACCCCTAACAACACCATCTGACCCCTTAGAACACCATATGACCCTTTTTAACATCCTAGTAGGACACCATATGACCCTTTTGAACACCCTGGTAGGACACCATATGGCCCCTTAGGACAATATGATGTCCTAATGGGTCATGTGGTGTCTTAAGGGGTCATATGTTGTTCTAACACATGTGTAGCCCCTTAGGGCTACATATGACCCCCTAGGACACCATATGACCCTTTTGAACATCCAAGTATGTATGATGTGACCCCTTAGGACACAATATGAGCCCTAAGGACACCATATGACATCCTAAAGGTTCATATGGTATTCTAACACATGTGTGGCCCCTTAGGACCCCATATGATCCCTAACAACACCAGATGACCCCTTAGGTGATGTCCAAATGAGTCATATGGTGTCCTAAGGGGTCATACAATTTTTTAACACGTGTCTCCCCTTAGGACCCCATATGACCACTAATAGCACAATATGACCCCTTAGGACACCATATGACCCCTAATGACACCATATGACCCCTTAGGACACTATATGACCCCTTAGGATACCATATGACCCCTTATGATACTATATGATCTTGTATGACACAATATGACCCATTTTAACATCTTAGTACATGACATAACCCATTAAGACACCATATGAACCCTAAGGACACCATATTACCCTTTAGGATAATATGTTGTCCTAAGGGGTCATATGGTGTCCTAAGGGGTCATGTCATACATACCAAGAAGTTTAAAAGGATCATATAGTGTTGTTGGTTCCCAAATCAATAGATCCTAAATCCTAAGGAAATAACCACTAACTCATCAGTAGACTTTGGGATTGGATTTGGCCAATAAATGACATTCAGTCACGGGACTAAGATCTCCTACACTTCAAGCTCTGCAAGACCTAGGTGGGTATCCCTATGCAATGTCCTCTAGCATTTAGCTTCTAAACACTCTAGACATTACATATTATAGAATATCATCTCAATGAAAGATATACTAAGGAAGATGGTTTAACTCTTGGTTATGGCTTTAAGCTTAGTTTCTAAGCATTTATGCACTTCATTTAGGAGGGGGGTTTTCTACACTAATCCTACTCCTAATGTAGAAAGAAACTAAAAACTGAAACATAAAAGGGGAAATAAGAATGGAAAAGATGATCCACAAACTTAGAAAAGTATGACCAGTACCTATCAAAGGGAATCCAAAGTCAAATAGCAAACCTAATAAAAAACATCATAGTATCAACATTAAGGTTCAATGCTAAACATTTAAGACTTTCTTAAAATGCTCAGCCTGAGAATGCTTCTACAATTTCCTCACCCTCTCACACAAATGCTGCAATATTCAAGACAAAATTTAATTCATTTTACTTGAAATGAAACCTATCTATGAATACACATTCTCCATTAGAGAAGACAAGTTGAAAATTTCATGAACACCACAACTCATACAACAAAGCAAAAGAGATAGGAGAAAAATGAGGAAGCTCTCATTTATTTTCAAAAGAGATTGATACATTCATGATGACTATTATGCATACTAAACCTGCAAATGACTAACTATCATAAAATTTGCTTCTAAAAGCCTATCTGATACATATACATCAAAGTTTTGAATCCTTCTTCTTGGCCTTGGATTCCCTTTTATAACATAAGGGAGCAAAAACAAGCCTCGGGCGAAGAAGACACCTATCAAAATTTTATTGCAAGGGGACAAAATTTAGTGAAGTGTCCTACCTCCAACTCTGCATGTCATCACTAATGTAGGCAGCTATGAGAACATCCACTGGGATCTGAGATCATGAACCCGAGGAAAAATCAAAAGTACCTACCTCAAATGACACAAAGATCAATCAAATTTAATTCATCCTCAACTGCATCTTGACTGACCTGTGAATCTAGATTGCCACATTTAGTAATCCATCTTTCTTTATATCCTTTCATCTTCTAGGTTGGTGACCCCTTGGCATGTTGAAGGTAGCAAAATCCCTCTATCAAAAAATCTTTTGATCTTATGGAGCCCCCCAACCATCTCTTGTCTTACCCTCATCAATGCAAGCTCCATCTCAGACGCCATCGCCTTCACACTATGGGATAGGCCACTTCACCCTCTACCTTAATCATTTTTTATCCCTTATCATTTTCCTTATCTTGGCAGGAATGTGTGGGATAAGGAAAAAATTCTATTAGCAGACCTGCAAACCCTTCATTAACATTTGCGCACAAAGAAATAACTTTAATTCACTTTAAAAAAAAGTTTAAACCTGCACCATAGATCTTCTTCACTATTGGTGCATTGCACGATCTGTATTGGTCAATCTAACATTGATCGTCTTTTGTGGCAAGTGGACCCATTAAATCTTTGATGCAACACCTCCAACTCACCACCACCTCACCACTACCTCATCACTATTAGCAGCCCCACCGCTGGCTTACCCTAGCCCACCCTAGACATGTGGCACAATATTGCAATGCTACGGTCCATAACCATCATGAACCTTCAACCATGGGATCGCTAGGGTCATTCGATTTGTTTTCTCTTTAATCTTCTGACCACGATAACCACTAGTCTTGATTGGTTAACCCTCAAGCACATTTTTGTAGAAAACATAACATTGTCTAGTGGCATTTTGTTGTCATTGATGTCAACTAGTACTATATGGTAACCAGTATGAGAGGTTGAAGTTTATTTTTATCCTTGTTGTCATGTATTATTGTAGATCACTGATACACAAGTTAGTGTTTACTTGTGTTGATGAAAGGTATTGAAGACCAGTATGGTATGATGATCGATAAAGTAATATGTTGGAATTGAGATGTTGCCAGCCGGTAAGCATGTGTCTAGCAAGTTAGTAGGGTGAGCTACTAACAAAGTGCAAAAATGTTATGCAAGTGGATGTAAAACTGCAGAACTCCCAACAAAAAACTAGGTCATCATGGGATGGTGATATGACCGACAGGGTTTGGACTGCTGCAAGTTAGTAAAGTAGACAAAGGGGATGTCTACCAGGTTATGTGTAGATGTAGTTGCTCACACAAGGAGGTCATATTAGTGCAAAATTTGAAGTTGAAGTGCACAATATGTTGATAACTGTTTCTCTTATGTCGTTGGCCTGCAGGAGACAACGATTTACTTCTACCAGTAAATGGTACTTACTTGGCTTATCTCCTACAATACATGGAATGCATTATGACTCTTCGGGATAAGACATAGCAAGCAAAGGAAGGTAATTGGATGCATAGAGTAGATGAGTAATGTAGAAGATGAGGAAGCTACCTAAGGTTGAGATCAAAAATGTGCACTGGGTAAGAATGTGAAGACATGATGTGTTATCATAGTAGAGAAGAGTTAAGATGGTGAGTTTACCTCCTTGGTTAACCGGTTGAGAAGAGAACCATTTAAATAAAAATGAGGCTGTGTAGTTGCACATGTGGAGTTACTAGTATGCAAATGGAAAGTAGGGTTGCCACAGATGCATAATAGTTGGAGATGGATGGAATGAAGATATCATGCACACTACTAGTATTATGGCAGAAACATGTCAATTGGTAAACATGGAGGATACCGACATACTGCCAAGTGGACCGAGAGACAAAAGTAAAGTGATCTCAATCTGATGAAGATGCACATGATGAGTCATCTGAGAGTGCTACTAAGAAAAGGTATGATTGATGATTGAGCTAACATGAATCGCCAGCACAAGGAAGGTGAAGGTATGAAGGTTAACCAGAAAGGCAAGATATATCGGAAGGACTAGAAATTCGGTAAGCAAAGTGGGACCGGTAGATGAACCCACTTGAGTGGTTGGTTAGTGATCCTATATGAACCAACACAAAGGTCTAAGTTGAGATGGATACCAATAGGGATGCCATGTGGAGTTCAAGTGGCAAGCTTGCAGAGTTCAGTGAATTGCCGTGACGGTGAGGTTGTTGCAGAGTTGGTCAACATTTATTCTTGACTGTGATTGTTATGGGTTGAGTTGTAGAGGGGTTGTGGCTTGAGGGAGGACATATCTAATAGGATCCATGGAGTGCCCTGATCAATGCAGGATGTCTGGATACAGATCAAATTCAGTGAAGCAAACCATCGAACCATTTATGGCTATCGACCAAAAGATGAGTCGACAGATTGAATGCACATTGCTAAAGATGGAAGATGTTCACTAGAAGGCACGATGTTGGCAGTGATGTACAGGAAATTATCTCTGAGACATGATTTGAGGAGATTTGATTTGATATGGTATGGCTCATTGGTTGAAGAAGAAACCCTAATCGCGCCAGTGTTTTTTTTTGGTGGAAAAACCTGGATATATGTATGTGGACCAAAGACCAGGAGATGATGATGTTTCATGTCCAATATTGGAGAGTGGAGTGTGAAAGAGTAGCAGAGAGCCAACCTTTCAGTGACATCATTGAAGATCCTATAAACTGTGTGTTGGAGATGCAACCAGTGAGAAGGTATTAACCAGTAAGGTCAAGGCCACAAGTAAAGAAGTATTTCAACATGAATGCCAGTTGAATGGTGAAGAAGAAAAGGAAGTGAACTAGCAGTAAAAGATAGAAGTAGACGAGATAAAGGCAAACCGATAGAGCAGAAATAGAGTAGGGGTAACTGGTAGAGAAGAACTGATAAGGCAGCAATAGAAGAGTGTAGCAGAGAACAGAAGACAAATAGTTATAGAGAGGTAGAGTGATAGGAAGAGGAAAGATACAGTTGAGAAAAAAAGGAGTTATACCGACAGGGTGAAGTGTATGCAATGGTTACAAGATTCACTTGTAACTAGTTATTACTTTTTTATTTGATAATGTTCATTGTAGATCACTAAGTTGTAGCTCAATATAGGGGTTGGTGCCCTAAATTAGGGGTTGGTTCTCCTTGGGCTGGTGCTCTAAATTAGGGGTTGGTGCTCCTTGGGTTGGTGCCCTAAACTTTGTAATTAGTTTCATTGTGAGGTTGAATTGGAGTAGTAGACTCCCACAACATTTCTCACAAAGTTTTTTCCCATCTTGGGTTTTCCTCATATATACTGGTGTTATGTGATGTGCCTTTATGTGATTGCATTGTATTGCTTTGCCTTATCCTATCGGTATGTTGTTTCATTCTTGAATTACTAACCGATATCTTCTTTTAGGATAATTAAAGGAAAAAGTTTAAGAACCATTGATTCACCCCCCTCTCAGTCATACATTGTGTCTAACAATCATCATCCATTAATTGCACATGCAAATAGAAATCCCTTTAGTAGTAGAAACAATAACCGCAGGGAACCGGAACCACCAAAAGTCATAACGGTCAAACGATCGGTTAGACAAACCACCACGGCTAACCGCAAGGGAACCAACATGGGATGTGTGGAATTATCTTGCAATGCCACAGTCCATAACCTCCACACAACTTTGATCACACGGTAGCACTAGCCATTAGATCTTCTTGTGCATTAACAAAAGATACCAGCCAAAATATTAAAGCCGGACTTAGGAAAAATAAAAGGGGCGCTGGCAGAAAAATTAAAGTGGGCCTGATTAGGAAATATTAAAGCGTAGATATAGGAGAAAATAAAAGCAGGTCAACAAAACACAACTTAATGCCTAGGAAATAGCATGGCCCCCTCGATGATGGAAATGACCCTTGGCCTTAAGTCAAAAAAAGGTAATGAAGAATTATAATAGGCCTAGGGTTTTTTCAAAAGACTTAACTGGATGACATAAACCCTAAACACTAGGCCACAAAAAGCAGAATAGAGAGCAAGATAAAATAAAAATGACCAAAATTTGACTAAGGCATATTATTTTTTTGCATACTCATTTAGAGGACTAACAGGTGTCAGGAGGACTCATATGGGGTCCTAAGGGGCCGCATGTGTTAGAACACCATATGAGTCCTTAGGACACCATACGACCCCTTAGGACATCATGATGTCCTAAGGGGTCATGTCATGTATGAGGATATTAAAAGGGGTGATATTGTGTCCTAAGAGTTCATATGGTGTCTTAAGGGGTCATATCATGTACTAGGATATTAAAATAGATCATATTGTGTCCTAAAGGGTCATACAGTTACTTAAGGGGTCATATGGTGTTTTGAGGGGTCATATAGTGTCCTAAGGGGTCATATGGTGTCTTAAGGGGTCATATGGTGTTATTAGGGGTCATATGGGATCCTAAGGGGGGACACGTGTTAGAACACCATATGACCCCTTAGGATGCCATATGACCCATTAGGACATCATATGGTCCTAAGGGGTTATATGGGGTCCTAAGGGGCCACACATGTGTTAGAACAACATATGACCCCTTAAGGTGTCATGTGGTGTCCTTAAAGCTCATATGGTGTCCTAAGTGGTCATGTCATGCATACTAAGATGCTAAAAAGGGTCATATGGTTTCCTGAGGGGTCGTATAGGGTCCTAAGGGGCCATACATGTGTTAGAACAACATATGACCCATGAAGACATCATATTGTCCTAAGGGGTCATGTCATACATACCTAGATGTTAAAAAGGGTCATATGGTGTCCTAAGGGGTCATGTGAGGTCCTAAGGGGCCACACATGTGTTAGAATACTATATGACCCCTTAGGACACCATATAACCCCTTACAACACCATATGACTCTTTAGGATATCATATTATCCTAAGGGGTCATATAGTGACCTAAGGGGTCATGCCATGTACTAGGATGTTAAAAAGGATCATATGGTTGTTAGGAATTGGGAAGGACAACTGAGAGGGGGGGTGAATCAGTTGTGAACCAATTGTCAATAATTTATAGATCAAAATAGATTATTCCAACTTAAACTTAGTGACGATAAACCAAACTTAAATGCCAGTGAAATAGATTAATTGTTATAGCAGTATCGGTATAACTTAATGCATGGAACATAAAGAGAAACAACATCCACAACACATGACATAGAGATTCTGACGTGGAAACCCCGTAAGGGGAAAAACCACGGTGGGAAACCTTACCCACAATTATATGATACTACTGCAGATAGTAAGTGTATACAAATGGGGTCTGGACATGTAGAAAGGCCAACCACCTAGAGCTTACTGCTTAATCACAAAATAGGAGTCACAATAACTACACAATTGGATGGTTAAATCCAATAATAATGTATTGCTCAAAATAACATCTACAATGCTAGATTCACTACCGGTTTAAGCTCTGAACATTAGTGTCAAACACATTCATAACCTTCCTTGAACCTTCAAATAATGTATGCATGATTTGCACAAGGATCTAGTTATTTTCACTTTTCAATAATCGAACACACTCATACCATATCCTATATCCCAATCTTCAATAAGATCTTACAATCATATATACAAAACCTAAGACCAAATATATAGGTCGGCTCACTAAAGATATGACAATTAAAATCAATTACAAATAGGTCTTGATATGATACAATATGTCGGCTCAATACACTAATCAATCAATAAACAATCTTCATAATGTGTCATGCTGATTTGGAATAGATATCATATACGGGTCCATAACCTAGACCTATCTACCGGTAAAGGCAAATCTATCAACCTAATTAGACCAATAAGGAAAACACCAAATCCAAAATTCCAATCCTTTTCTTTGACATAACCAAATGATCTATAGATGATAACAAGTCATCATCATTGTCAGTGAACCATATAACCTACTGGTGAACACATACCGATGACTATGCATAAGCCACTAACCATACTGGTGAACATAATGTAGACTTCTAATAAGATAAATGTTGACATCAATGACAAAACCAATGCAACACATGACGAAGTCATCCATAATACCAACAATCTCCCCGTTTGGCATTGATGGCAATAGTAGATGGAAAAAAATCTAAGTGCCAAAAATAGAATGCCAAAAACCAACAAACCAACAATCTCCCAAAGATAAATCAATACAAAGTTCTATAACAGAAACAAAAACCAAAACCAAAAATACATATATCCAAAGAGTATATCTCTACCTCAAGGTATAATGTTTTTCCATAGATATCTCTCCCCCTTTGACATCAAATGCCAAAGCAATTAAGAATTCAAAACATAACATTCAACCAGCTACTCCCCCTGAGAAGTAGCTCTCCTCGATCAAAGCTGGAAAAAAGATTTTTCTATTAGTCCCTGTCGGTTTGATACTAATCTTCATCATTCAAGTCTCTATTGGTGGGGAAATTACCCCAATCTTCTCTCTGAGATATTCAAATGTTTCCTTAGGCAAAGGCTTTATAAAGATATCTGCATTTTTCTCTTTAGTATTCACATAAACCAATCTTACTTCATTTGCTTCAATATTCTCTTTCAGAAAATTGTACTTAATAGAAACATGCTTTGTCTTAGAGTGAAATACTAGATTCTTTGATATATCAATTGTTGTTGAATTATCACAATAGATAATTATTGGTTTTTTGCATTTTACCTTTATATCCGTCAACATTTTCTTGATCCATAATACCTGAGTACAATTAGTTGCTGCTGTAACATATTCTAATTCTGTTGTAGATAATGATGTACAAGTTTGCTTCTTGCTTATCCATGAAATCAATCTTCTGCCAAGAAAGAATGCACCACTAGTGGTAATCTTTCTATCATCTACATCTCCTGCCTAATTTGCATCGGTGTATGCACATAAATTAAAATTTTCATCTTTAGGATACCATAAACCAAGATTTGTTGTGCCTTCTAGGTACCGAAAAATCCTTTTAACTGCAGATTCATGATTTTGTTTAGGATTGCTTTTAAATATTGAAACAATACACACTACATTCATTATATCAGGTCTGGTTTGTGTCAAATATAGTAAACCTCCAATCATAGATTTGTATCTTGTCAGATTAATAGGAGTTGAATCATCCTTCAATGTCAATTTATTAGTTGTAGTCATAGGAGTGCTTACCGGTTTGGAATTTTCCATACCAAATTTCTTCAAGAGTTCCTTCAAGTACTTTGTTTGACATATGAATATACCTTTATCTATTTGTGAAATCTGCAAACCTAGAAATTTTTTTATCTCTCCAATCATAGACATTTCAAATTATTTTTGCTTCTGGTTAGCAAAGTCCTTACATAATCCATCTTTACCTCCAAAAATGATATCATCCATAAATACTTTAATAACCAAAATATCATCATTGGTAACTTTGTAATACAAATTGTTGTCAGCATTAACTTTTGTGTAACCAAGCTTCAAAAGATATTTTTCCAATCTAGCATACCAAGCTCTCGGAGCTTGCTTCAATCCATATAAAGCTTTCCTTAACCTGCAAACCATATCCTTATTATCTGTCAAAGAGAATCCATCATGTTGTTCAATGTAAACTTCCTCCTCTATATCTCCATTCAAAAATGCACATTTTAAATCTATTTGATAAACTTTATAGTTCTTATAAGTTGCAAATGCAATAAATAGTCTAACTGCCTCAATTCTGGCTACCCATGCAAAGGTTTCATTATAATATATTCCTTCTTTCTGTGAATAACCTTTTACAAACTAATCTTGCTTTATTTATGATTACTTCACCATTTTCATTAAGTTTATTTTTATATACCCATTTAGTTCCAAATACATTTTTGTCTTTAGGCCAAGGAACTAATGTCCAAGTATTATTCTTTTCAATTTGTTCTAATTCATCTTCCATTGCTTTTATCCAATGTTCATCCTGACATGCTTCAATAACAGATGTTGGTTCAACTTGAGAAATTAAACATACCTCTTCATTTTCCAGTCTTCCTCTAGCCATAACACCTTGATTCTTGTTTCCAATTATCTGATTCTTTGAATGATTCAATCTTACATACCTAGGTTTGTTCTGATTTCCACTTACTTGTTGTTGTTCTTTAGTCATAGCTAAGTTTTCTGATGATGCCGGTGTGACTAGATCTTAACTTTGTACTGGTGCAATCTGTGTCGGTTCATTTATAATCATTTCAACTACCAGTTGTAAAGATCTTGAATCTCCTCTAAAGTGTTCATCTATCTTCACATCAATGCTCTCAATGATTTTCTATAACCTTTTATTATAACATCTATATGCTTTTCTTTTAGATGAATAACCAAGAAATATTCCTTCATCACTTCTAGGATCAAATTTGCCAATGTACTCATCTCTTCTAATATAACATTTGCTTCCAAATATTCTCAAATACTTAAGAGTAGGAATATGACCAAACCATAGTTCATAAGGGGTCTTACCGATTTCACTTTTGATGTGAACTATGTTGAAAGTATAAGCCATTGTATTCACTGCTTCTCTCCAGTACACATGAGGTAGATTTGATTTCATTAACATAGTTCTTGCTGCATCCAAAATAGTTTTGTTCTTTCTTTCTACAACTTCAATCTGCTGGGGTGTCCAGGGTGCTGATAGTTGTGTTTTGATTCCATTCACTTCACAAAATGCATTAAATTCTCTAGATGTAAATTCTCCTCCTTGATCTGATCTCAAATATTTGATTTTCTTATCGGTTTCATTCTCTACCATTGCCTTGTATATCTTGAATCTTTAAAAGCTTCTGATTTCTCCCTGAGAAAAGTAACCCAACACATTCTAGAATAATTATCAATTATTAGCATAAAATATCTATCTCCCTGTAGACTTCCTGTTCTTGCTGGACCACATAAATCAGTATGAATTAAATTAAGAATATTATTGGATTTCTCAATAATGCTCTTAAATGTTGTTCTAACTTGTGTTCCCATTTGACATTCCTTACATACTAGATTATGAGGTTTGACAATTTTAGGTAAATCCCTTACTGCCCTAGTTGAACTGATATTTATAATACAATCAAAATTCATATGACAGAGTCTTTTATGCCATAACCAATTTTCATCAATGTGAACAATCAAATGAAAGATACTACCTTTAGTCTAATTACCGATTGCAATCTCCAATCCAATTCTGTTTATGATTTTGCATTTCCCATTCTTGAATTGTAACTGAAATCCTTTCTCAACTAACTGACCAACACTCAAAAGATTATGCTTTAAACCTTCTACATAATAAACATTGTCAGTATTGTGCTAACCATCCAAAGATATAGTGCCTCTACCTTTGATTAAACAAGCTTTATCATCTCCAAACCTTACTAGACCTCTATGAATTTCCTGAAAAGCTAAGAATTTTCTTTTATCACCAATCATATGATGTGAGCATCTAGAATCTATTATCCATTCATCCTTTTCTTCAATTTTTTATGTCAGTGCCCACTCTACTGGTTTGACAATAGGTATTGGTTGATCTTCTTTTATTGCAACAAAATCCCATCCATTTTCAGCTGGATCTTCATCTGAATCATCTATAACACCTTCATCTGCATAGTAACACGACTTATCTCAGTTTTTCTTAAATTTGTATCTCTGATATTCAGGGTTAGGCTTATATGTTCTTTTTGCTTCCTCCCTTAGTCTTGCATGTCTATCAGGACATCTAGAAGCTATATGACCAACTTTGTTGCAATTAAAACATATGAAAAGTTCTTTACATTCATACTTACTTCCTACTAAACCTTTAGGCATCTTCCTTGCAAATAGTGCTTCAAGTTCTTTTTCATAAAGTTCTTTCCAATCAGTTTTGTCAGATGATGATGATGTTGATGTTGATGGTGATTCTTTGAAAGCTAAATTAGTCTTTATAGTAGCAACATGACCAAACTCTTCAAGTTCAAATGCAGAAAGTTTTCCAACCAAAGTATCTCTAGAAACTGAAGTATTAGGCATTGTTCTCAACTCATTAATAGTAGTCACTTTCATTTTGTAAGCCAGTGGAAAAGCTCTTAAGAATTTAGACACAATTTTATCTTCACTTAAGGATCCTCCACAACATTGTATTCCTAAAACAATTTCATTAACTCTTTCCATAAATGCAGAAATTCTTTCATCTTCTTCGATTTTTAAATTTTCATACCTGACCTAGTAAAATTCCAATTTTGCAATTTTGATAGTGGTATCTCTTTCATTCAGTATTTCCAGCTTATCCCAAATAGCTTTAGCAGTAGATCAGTTTGATAATCCCATGATTTGGTGATCCGATAATGCGCTCAGAAGTGCTTATCTTGCTTTCCAATCATTCTCCAAGTCCTTAGCCAATGTTGGTGGATGAGGTTTATTTGGAGTAGGACCAACATAGCCATTCTTAGTAACATCCCATATATCTCTTCCAATGTAGTTCAGATGTGTTTCCATTCTGATCTTCCATATACCATAGTTATTTCCATCAAGTTTCAGACTTTCCTTCCTGAAAATATTTGTTGCCATAGGATCTCCTCAAGTTGTTAGGCTTCTGGAGGAATTAGCTCTGATACCAATTGTTAGGAACTGGGAAGGACAACTGAGAAGGGGGGGGGGCGAATTAGTTGTGAACCAGTTGTCAATAATTTATAGATCAAAACATATTATTCCAACTTAAACTTAGTGCTGGTAGACCAAAATCAAATGCCTGTAAATAGATTAATTATTATAGTAGTGCCAGTATAACTTAATGCATGAAACATAAAGAGAAACAACATCCACAACACATGACACAGATTTTGACATGGAAACCTGGTAAGGGGAAAACCCATGATGGGAAAACTTACCCATAATCAGATGATACTACTACAGATAGTAAGTGTATACAAATGGGGTTTGCACATGCAGAAAGGCCAATTATCTATAGCTCATTTCTCAATCACAAAATAGGAGTCACACTGACTACACAATTGGATGGTTAAATCCAATGATAATGTACTGCTCAAAATAGCATCTACAATGCTAGATTCAGTACCGGTTTAAGCTCTAAACATGAGTGTCAAACACCTTCATAACCTTCCTTCAATCTTCAAATAATGTCTGCATGATTCACACAAGGATCTACTTATTTTTGCTCTTCAATATTCAAACACACTCATACCATATCCTATATCCTGATCTTCAATAAGATCTTACAATCATATATATAAAACCTAAGAGCAAATGTATAGGTCAGCTACTAAAGATATTATAGTTAAAATCAATTACAAATAAGTATTGATGCGATACAATATGTTAGCTCAATACATTATCCAATCAATAAACAATCTCCATAACATGTCATGCTGATCTGGAATAGATATCATGTACTGGTCCATAACCTAGACCTACCTATCGGTAAATGCAAATCTGTCAACCTAATTAGACCAATAAGAAAAACACCAAATCCAAACTTCCAATCCATGTCTTCAACATAACCAAATGATCTCCAGATGATAACAAGTCATCATCGTTGCTGGTGAACCATATAACCTATTGATGAAAACATACCTGTGACTGTGCATAAGTCACTAACGATACCGGTAAACATAATATAGACTTCCAAGAAGACAAGTGTTGACATCAATGACAAAACCAATGCAACACATGATGAAGTCATCCATAATACCAACAAGGTGTCCTAAGGGGTAAGTAGAGAGGTGGATGAAAGGAGGCAAGGATGTATTAAAAGAGATAGGGGAAGAGAGAGAGAGAGAGAGAGGAAGAGGGGAGATAGTGATAATTTTATAGGGGGGAAATAGATAAAGGGCGGTGGAGAGGGAAGGAGATACAGGGAGGTGAGATATACAAAAGTGGAGGGGAGAGTTGGAGTGAGCGAGAGAAGGGGAGATATTCAAAGAGATGGAGGGAAGGAGAGGTACTCTTTACTCGACTTCTCTATCAAGTATCCATCTATCTATACTCTCTATCTCCCCTCTCCCTTTATGTATTTATCTCTTCTCTCTCTATAGGTATCTATCTTCCCTTGTGATCTCTTTATCTCCCCTCTCCCTCTCTCTACCTACTTCTCTTTCCATTACTATCTAATTTTATCTCCCCTAATTATCTTCCTCCTTCCCTCCATTCTACTATTTATCTCACCTCTCTCTCTTGAGCTCTCCCTTTATCTCTCTCCCTCACTCCTTCCATCTCCATACTCTCTCTCTCTAGCTACTTATCTCTATCTGTCTAGGACCTCTCTTTAAATACCTCTCCTTCTCTGACTCCAAGTGTCCCCTCCACTTTTGTATATATCACCTCTCTATATCTCTCCTTCCCTCTCCACCTCTCTCTATCTATTTTCCCCTCTCAACTTATCACTATCTCCCATATTCCTCTCTCTCTTTCTCTATATATATCTCCCTCCCTAAAATACCTCTATTTCTACCTTTTCCTCTTGTTGGTGTAAATAATTATTCATCTTGGATATTATTACACTTACTTAAGTTTACTTAGGAAATGCATTTCATAATAGTTTGGGTATGAGACACTTGGGTGTTTGTGCCACATTGGGATAGTGTGTGTAGGAGAATTTCCACCTTTTATGGTGTTGATCTTGTTGTTACACTCCACATTTAGTGGGTGATCCACCTCATGTGGACTATTATATTATTTCTCCTACCTACCCTTGTTTTTTATTGAGCCACATGTCATGTTTGTGTGCTCACATATCCCTAGCCTTGCCTATATAAGAAGGCTCATATTCATTGTATGTAATGCTTATTCATTATTATTGTTCATTTTCTATTGATGAGAATACAGTTTATTCTTGTCCTATATTGTGTCTCTATTTTGTACATTTCATTGAGCTCTTGATCTTGGCAAAATCTCACATGGTATTAGAGCCATTGGGGCTTCATTGATTCATCTTGAAGAGGCATTATTGCGATGTCAAGAGGCAGATCTGAGGAGTAGCATCTTTTGGAAGCGTCCTAGACCAGATCTGACCCCGCCATTGCGTCCAGAAGGTCATTTCCATGATTTTTGGCTATAAAGTCGGCCTATTTTGGTGAGAAAATTTTTTCCGCCAATTTTGCTAATATTGTACGGATTTCAAACTTTTTTTATTAATTTTTCGAAAAAAATAAATTTATTTTCTGAAATTTTTTTCAAAAAATCAAAAATAAAAAAAAAAATCAGAAAAATTTTTGAAAAAAAATATTGAAAAAAAATTTAAAAAAGAAATCAAAAAAATCAATTTTTGGGGGCTCCGCAGACCCCCCCCCATGACCTGGTGTACCCGCAGTTCCACGTGTTGCAGGTCTGTCATACCCTGCAGGTTTGTAGAGCTCGTACCCTGCGCCTCGTCTCGCGCCCACCGCAGTGTTTTTCGTGCCACCGAGGTCCACGTGCCACCGCCCGCACCGGTCGTCCCGTCCTCGCTGGTCTCCACCTCCCGCAGCTCCCCAGCAGTAGCTCTACCCAGTGGCGCCCACTACCTCCTCTCCGGTGCCCTTAACCACCACCGCCAGCCTCTCGGCTCCGGTCGCTCCCTCCACCGGCGGTCAACCTAACAGGCGAACCCACGTCCGCCACGTGGTAGGCAGCCACTGGCCCCTGGGTACCTCCTATACACATAGTCTACAGCCATGTCATCTGCAATGTCAGATTTCTATACACACTGTACAGTGCCCAGTTAGCAAATCCCGTACGGTACAGCTGCACAGCCACCTTACACGTCATCAGTCCGTATAGTACGGACGCCCAGTCATCAAAGAGGCGAAGTTTTTGTGACAGTCATACGGCTATCAAATTTAACATAGTGACTTGCTGACATCACCACCACATCAACATTTTTCAAAAATTTTGCAGGCCCCTCTCATTGAGCTTTTTGATTTTGCAGTTCAACTTCAAATGGCCATAACTTGCTCATTTTTGCTCCTTTTTTCAAGCAATTTTTTTTGAAATGGGCTAGAATTTCATGCTCTCCACAGTGGTGAAGAAATTTTTTAATTTTCATGCATGGAGTTTTCATAAAATGCAGTTTTTGGTGACTTTACCTGAGTAATCCTAGTTTTTGCAACTTCAGAGGCTTCGTTTGGGGTCATACGACCTCCTTTTCAAGTGCTATTTTTTTTTAAAGTGCATATTTTTTTGTTTACTTTCACATGATGCTATCAGATTGATTCAATTGTAGGTAGAAATTGTACTTTCAAATTTTGGCCATTTTTGGCTCTCTTGGTACTTGTATATTTGCTTGAATCTCAGTTGGATTCATTGCACTATTGATTGAAGTCTCTTGTATCTCATTTGAGAAGTTGTAAAATTTGCATCATAAGTCCACTTTGCCTTGTTTTGCAAGTGGCTCATTGTAATTGCACTAAGTATAAAGTGCCAAAATCATCACTTTGGTGGGGGTACTTTGATTGAGTGAATTTGGGGGGGTGTCTCTTGTGCTTTTGTGCTCTTGTGTTCCATTCTTTTTTGCTGCTATGAGTTCTTCTAAGTTTCCTCTCTTAACTCCTCATAATTATGCTACTTGGAAAATTGATGCATGGAGTAAACTTATGGAAAAAGGACTCACTCATTACATTGATGGAACTATTGTTGCTCCTGTTGATCCGAAGGTTGATCCAGTTGGTCACTTGGATTGGCTCACTAAAAATATCATGGCAATTGGTACCTTAAGAAAGTATGTATCAAAGGATCTCATTTTTCATATTAAGAAATGTACTCTAATCAAGGATGCTTAGCAAAAGTTTCAAGACTTGTATGGTCAAGTTGATGAGATTAGGGGATATCAAATTGATAGTGATCTCACTATGTTAGATCCCAAGAACTTTGATACTATACAATATTATGTCACTAAGGCAAATGAGTTGAGGGCACAACTCAAAGATTGTGGCATTGATAAAAAGGATACTCAATTGATATTCAACTTGATAGGCAAGCTTCCACAAGAATATGCAGCATTTGTTTCTAGTTTCCAAACCCATAGGATGACAATGGGTTCAAGCTACAAAATTCCTACATCTGATGCTTTCAATGAAATGTTGATGATGGAACAAACTAAGTTGATAAGCATGGGCATTCTTAAGGCTTCTAAGTCTCAAGCATTAGTGGCAAATCAAGGGAACAAAGGAAATCAAGGAAAGGACAACTCAAACAAGAAGAAATGGAAATCAAAGCCTAAAGAAAAAGCACCATCTTCTCCACAACAAGGAGATTCATCCTCTTCCAAGAGAGATAATTCACCAAAGAGGGAGAGACCTACTTGTTCTTATTGTAAAAAGATTGGTCATGAGGAGCATCGTTGCCATTCTAAGAATATTGATGAGCTCACACATATCATCAAAAAGCATAACATTGATTTGCCTAAAGTCTACAAGAAGGATGATTCATCAACTTCCACTTCCTCACATTCAAAAGGAAAAGGGCAAGCATTCATGGCTTCTACAAGTGGAAAGACTCACTCTTTTGGAACAAGAAAAGGAAAAGCTCTATGTGCTACTATCAGTCATGATTCAGAGAGATGGCTTCTAGATTCAGGGGCTTCTCATCATATGGCATATTCGCAGTCCATGTTCTCTACATTTGAGCCTTGCACCATGCCACAGATTTTGATGGGCAATCATACATACATGGATGTGATTGGGAAAGGATCTATTGACATTGGGGATAACTCCTTCAATGATGTGTTGTGTGTACCCCACTTGACAAACAATCTCCTTTCTATCTATCAAATCACACATGGCGCAACTAAGAGGGTTGTGGAGTTCACACCTGACTCAGTTTTCATTAGAGACTTGGAGACTAGAGCTATCATTGCAACTGGGGTGGTTGATCATGCATCTCGGTTATACTCCTTTTCAGATTTTGTTGATGATGATGATTTCACATTTGATGATTCTACACATGATGATCACACTTCTTGTGATGGTTCAGATTTTGAGGAGAACTTTGGGCATTTGAACATGGGGATTCTCACATGTGACCCCATTCTTAAGCCTTGTATTTCATCTCCTCATATTGATATCACATCGCCTATTGCACTTGATGATGTAGATAGTGTGATAGTTTTGCCTTCATGTGATTCAGTGCAACAGGATATTCATTGTCTTCCAGTTTCAGATTCATGGGATGATTACTTGATAGATATTGTAGGTTTATTTATGGAATCCTACATTACAGATTTGGGAGACATCATTGATGACATTCATCTTCTCTTTGATGAAGGTGATCCTTCTTCGATTGTTGCGAGGGCACACTCTGACCCTCTTGTTCATTCTCTACATGATCATTCTTTCGAGGTTGATATGATTGTGGATACTTATGTACAATAGTTGGAGGAGGTTTTTTTATTTTTTGAGGAGACATGTGAGTCTTTGTGACATGTTCTACATCCATCTCCACTAGATCTTGGAGTGCCTTTTTCAGCAGTGTGGCATAGTTTACTACCTTTGGAAGGGGTATCTTTTAGCATCGACATGGGGACACTTGAGCAGTTTTCAGAGATTCCATTCATCATGAGTTTTCTTCATACATCTTCCCTTCATGATTGGGGAGACTTCATGGATACACCTTTAGTTTTGTTTCTTCCTAAGGGGAGGAATGTTGTTCGATGTTCGTGGAGAAATTTCTTCATACATCGAGCTTCTATCATTGGTGCAGATTCTACATTGAGGGGGGGCTTCCTAGCTTCTCTTCTTCTCTCATATGGGGGGGACTTTTTCCTCACATGGGGTTTTGTTCCTCACATTCTTCTATGAGAGTTCTCTTGTATAGCTTTTATCTCTCTTTTGGGGGAGGGTTTTTTCCCATTGGGTTTTTCTCTCTTTCCCCACCTTGTGAGAGATTGCATTGCATTAGTTTGCATGCATTTGCATTTGTACATGGGTACCTAACATGGCCTCGTAGCTGGGACCCATCTTGCATTGCTTAGTTGCATTGTAGACTTAAGTGCATTCCCCTAAGTTGCACTTAAGGGGGGTGTTGGTGTAAATAATTATTCATCTTGGATATTATTACACTTACTTAAGTTTACTTAGGAAATGCATTTCATAATAGTTTGGGTATGAGACACCTGGGTGTTTGTGCCACATTGGGATAGTGTGTGTAGGAGAATTTCCACCTTTTATGGTGTTGATCTTGTTGTTACACTCCACATTCAGTGGGTGATCCACCTCATGTGGACTATTATATTATTTCTCCTACCTACCCACACCTATTTCCTACCCACCCTTGTTTCTTATTGAGCCACATGTCATGTTTGTGTGCTCACATATCCCTAGCCTTGCCTATATAAGAAGGCTCATATTCATTGTATGTAATGCTTAATCATTATTATTGATCATTTTATATTGATGTGAATACAGTTTATTCTTGTCCTATATTGTGTCTCTATTTTGTACATTTCATTGAGCTCTTGATCTTGGCAAAATCTCACACCTCTATCTCCCAAATCTTCTTTTACCACTTCTATCAATCTCACTCTCTCCCCACTCTCTCTATTACCTTTTTCTCAACCTACATCTCTCTCTCTCTCCCTACCTATATATCTACCTCTCTCTCTTTTCATTTCTCTCTACTTGTATATATCTACCTTCCTTTTTGCATTCCCCCCATTAAATATTTCTCTAAATACCTAGATAGATAGAGAGAGAGAGAGGTGCAAAGAGAAGGAGAAATATATAGATAGGTTAGATAGATAGAAGTGGAGGTGGTATTTAGAGAGAGAGAGAGAGTAGTATGAAGGGAAGGAGGTAGAGAGTTAGGGGAGTTAAAAGTAGTAAGGGATGAAAAGAGTGGTAGGTAGAGAGTGTTAGATAGATCTGATATTGAGAGTAAGATGAGAGGGGGGGGTGAATTAGTTTACTATTAGAAATCAGAACTATTGCATATCAAAACCTTTAAACCGGGGCACAAAGAAACCAACACAATGAAAGATAAAATATGAAAGAACAGTACACACAACACCAATATTTTTGACGTGGAAAACCCGGTATAGGGAAAAATCATGGTGGGAAACCCTACCCACAATCCAATAATACTTTTGTAGCAGTATGTGAAATAATTACAATGGGGAATGCACTTGCAATCAGGCCAACCACCTAGAGCTCACTACTCATGACAAAAGAGAAGTCTCACTGACTTACAAAACATTGGACTATAATCAAGAAAGAGTGAACTATGAAAGTAGCATCTCCTAATGCTTGATAAAGTTTTGGTTAAGCACATATGTCTGCCCTACAATACCAAAAACCTTTTGCCGAATTATATATCACTTGTTCACATATAAACCTTCCTCTGATAATGCAAACATAACCATCAATCCCATACCTTACATATTACATGAATAAGTCACCTATAAATCGAAATCATCAACCTTATGACAAGGTCGGCTAAACCCTCAACCCAGAAACCCATAATAACAAAAAATACATTACACGGTATCACCAAACCAATATTATGATTTATATTACACAGCATGGACCTAATTCAAATATACAAATAATTATATCCACTTACAATTATGCTAAGACCAAAATCCAGCACATTTCACCAACCGGTAGAAACCCTTAGTGCAATAACACAAAAGTATAACTAGATCCAAATAAGACCACCATAACAGCACACCAGCCAATGCAAAGTCACCAAATACTCAAAAAACAATCAAGAAGCAACTTCAGTGTGATAGAAATTGATTCTATAAGCCGGACCAAAAATGTCTAACCAAATCATCAAATATCGCTTACTGGTAAAGCTAACTGGTACCAAGAAATATCAACTAGGAAGATAAGAAATAGCTACTAGAGCACCAAAAAATGAACCAAAAGAAAATGGAAAGAATATAACAATCGAGAATAAGAATCCAAAACTGCATCCAAGGATCTGATCATACTAGATCAAAATCGAAGCCAAAACCAAGATAAATAACAAGATTAACTGAGATAGCCTACTGCCAAGATATAGTGTCGACATCAATGACAACACTTAACCAGATCCAACATATTTCCAATAATCTCCCCCTTTGGCATTGGTGGCAACACTGAATGTGAAAAACATCCAAGAGCCAAGGAATGCCAAAATCTCCAAAAGACTGATCTAAAATATATATTTCCCCCTTATATTAACACCTTCTCCCAAAAGATTGATTGTTTTTCACATTAATTCCATCTCTCCCCCTTTGAAATCATTGGCAAAGGATGGATATAAAATCAAAAATACTGAACCAAAAAGATGACTACTCCCTCTGACTAGTAGCATCATCTCATCAACCTGGATCAAAGAAAATGTCTGATAAGCTTACCGAATTGATGCATTCCTACATCTCTAAGTCTCTTCTGGAGGGTTTGTAACCCCCAACTAATCTCTGAGATATTCAAAAGTATCTTTAGGTAGTGGTTTAGTTAGAATATCTACAATCTGCTCCTTAGTAAGCACATAAACCAATCTGACTTCCTTTCCTTCAACCTTTTTCTTCAAGAAATTATACCCTATAGAAATGTTTTTTTATTTGGAATGAAATACTGGATTCTTTGGCATATCAATAACAATAGTATTATCATAGTGAATAATAATAGGCTCATCATAACTTATCCTTATATCTTTCAACATCTGTTTCATCCATAAAATTTGAGTATAGTTGGTTGCAGCAGCTACATATTCTTCTTTAGCAGTAAACAATGAAGTGCATGATTGTTTCTTACTAAACCATGAAAGGAATTTCTTTCCAAGAAAGAATGCACCATGTGTAGTGCTCTTTAAGTCATCCACATCTTCTACCAAATCAAAATTTGTATAGGAACATAGTCTAAAATCATCTTTCTTTAAATACCATAACCCAAGGTCTGATGTACCTGCCAAATATTTGAATATCCTTTTGACCTCTAGGATCTGACGAAAATCTAGAGGCAATACTAAGTTAAGTACAACAATCCTCTAATCATTGATTTGTATCTGCTTGGATGCACTTTAGAAGATTCATCATCCTTTGACAATTTGCAACCGGTTATCATAGGAGTACCAATAGATTTAAAATTATCAAGTCCAAATTTCTTAGCAAATTCCTTCACAATACTTAGTTTGACAAATAAAAATACCTTTATCAGTCTGAGTAATCTACAAACCTAAGAAAAATTTCATCTCACCAATCATAGACATTTCAAATTCATTCTTCATATCATTAGAAAATTTCATGCATAAGCTTTCTTCTCCTCCAAAAATGATATCATCGACAAAGACTTCAATAATCAGTATGTCATCATGCTCAATTTTGTAATATAAATTACTATCAACATTACCTTTGCTAAAACCGAGCTTAGAAATATATCTATCCAATCTAGCATACCATGCTTTAGGGGTCTGTTTTAATCCATATAAAGCTTTCTTCAATCTGCAAACCATGTCCTTGTCTTTTGATAAAGAAAATTCATCAGGTTTCTCAATGTAGACTTCCTCCTCAAGATCTCCATTCAGAAATGCACATTTGACATCCATCTGATATACTTTGTAGTTCTTGTGTGTAGCATAGGAAAGAAATAGTCTTATCACTTCAATTCTTGCAATTGGAGCATAAGTCTCACCATAATCAACTCCTTCTTCTTGTGAATAACCTTTGTAAACCAATCTAGCCTTGTTTCTTACAACTTGACCTTCCTCATTCAATTTATTCTTGAAAACCCATTTAGTTCCAATAATATTCTTATCTTTAGGTCTAGGAACTAATTCCCATGTCTTATTATTTTCTATTTGATCTAATTCTTCTTTGATTTTTTTAATCCAATTTTCATCTTTACTTTCTTCAATAAATGATTCTAGTTCAATTTCAGAAATCAAACATACCTCTTTAGTAGCAAGCCTTCTTCTAGTCATCACACTTTTTCTTTTATCGCCAATGATCTGATCTTCAGAATGATTTAGTTTCACATACTTGGGAGTCTTTGAATTTTCTTGATTTACTAACTCTTTCTATTGTTCAATAGTCAGTTGATTTTTTTGATGTTACTGGAGTCACTGATTCACTCTTCTGAGCAGCTTCTTGCATTACTGGTTCAGGTCTGATAAATTCATCCTTTGGTTCATAGTCATATAATTTGATATGATTAATGTCTTGTTCATACACCTTAACATTTATGCTCTCCATTATCCTATTCAATCTATTGTTATAATGCCTATATGCTTTATTCTTAGTAGAATAACCCAAAAATATTCCTTCTTCACTTCTAGGATCAAATTTTCCCAATGCATCATCTCTTCTAATATAGCATTTACTTCCAAAAATTCTGAAATATCTAATAGTAGGAGTATGACCAAACCATAATTCATAAGGGGTCTTACCAGTGTCACCTTTTATGTGTACTTTGTTAAAAGTGTATACAACAATACTAACAACTTCTCTCTAATAAATATTAGACAATTTAGATTCAGTCATCATTGTCCTTGCCGCATCCAATATGGTTCTATTTTTCTTTGCCACCAATCCATTCTGCTATGGAGTTCTAGGTGCAGAAAGTTGTCTTCAGATTCCATTCTTCTCACAAAAGTTGTTGAATTCACTGGATGTAAACTTGCCACCTTGATCTGATCTTAAACACTTTATTTTTAGTCCTATATTAGTCCCAACCATGGCTTTTAAGATTCTAAATTTCTCAAGAGCTTCTGATTTTTCTTTTAAAAATGAAACCCACATCATTCTAGAGTAGTCATCAATAAGTAACATAAAATATATATCACCTTGAAAACTTTTAGTCCTTGCTAGTCCACATAGATTAGTATAAATAAGATCAAGAATTTCATTAGACTTATCATGTATTCTTCTAAAAGAAGTTCTAACTTTCTTACCCATTTGGTATTCTTTACATATTGGATTATGAGGTTTGACAATCTTGGGCAAATCTCTAACAACTTGTGTTGAGCTAATCTCAACTATGCAATCAAAATTTACATGATACATCCTCTTATGCCATAACCAACTTTTATCTATTGGAATTGGATTGTCATTGATGTCAACTGGTATGAGATGACCACTAGTAGATGAGATGTATGTGCAACACTGATATGAAGGAGTACAACATGTGATAGCTTAGATATCACTTTGTGTTGTTGAACACCGATAAAGGTAAAGAAGATGATCATAGAGGTTATCAGTACATAAGTTAGCACCTAACTTGTGTGATGAGATAGAAAGGTGTTTGAGTAATTGTTTATGATGAGGAGGTAGAGTGTTATCCGAATTACATCAACACTAGAAGAAAAGAATCAACCGGTATGCTAAAAGGTTGCAGAACAACATGACTCCCACTGGATGAAGAAGCGGTCATCATGTGAAGCATTGACTGATAGTAAATGTGCTCACATCAGATCACATGAAGAACATTGTAGGATGCAGAAGACAAAGTGTTATCTCATCTAGCAAGTGGAGCTTATCTCATATTATGCATTGAGTGCACCATAGTTTGAAAAGATAAGTATAGAGGAAGTGTGAAGTGTTTTTCATCTTCACAAACTGGTTGAAGATGGAGTCTTGAGAAAGAGTGATGACATGCTATCATCAAGAGTGGTAAATGCTATCTAAGTCTACCAATTATATAAAGCAAGGTGTAGATGTAGAAGACCTCCCTGTTGTGGGAATGAGCATACTTAGGACTTATCATTCTGGAGACCGATTTGAGTGTGTCCATCGACTATTCAAGTCAAGAGCAGATATAACAAGGTAACCGGTATAATGGTTGAGACCGGAAGGGTTAGCAAACCGATAGAAGTAAGGAACTGGTAGGGTGGTTGGTTGGTAATCCTACTTGGACCGACTTGAAGTGCCAAGCTGGTAGATAGTCAACATGGAGTCAACATGGAAAACCCATGACTGGATAAATATTGAATGTACAATGATAGGGTTGTTGTAGGGTTGGTCAGCTTTAATGAAAGACCCCATAAATCATGGACTTGTTGCAGAGCGATTGTAGGGGTTTGAGGCTCAAGGTTTGGAAGACAACAACAAGCCAGCTAAGAGATATAGAGAAGATTGAGGCAATGAAGGAAAGAAACCAATAGATTTTTCATGACTAACCAAAGGATTTGCTGTGAAGGTAAAAAGAAAATTGTCAGGAATGAAAGGTGTGATTGAGGAGATGCGACTATGACAAAGATGTGCATTTAGATGTCAAAAAGATCAGATTGTGCAAGATCTGATTGGATTTAGTTTGCCTCGAGGATGGTGAGGAAACCCTAACCACCTGAACTTTGAATTAGCTTTTGGTGGGAAATATAGGCTATAAGTTGTAGCGTCGTAAATTGTACGCACTTGCTAGGGTGGTACAATTTCACACCTAGTTTAGCACCCGCCTTGGTGCATTTTGCATTTTGCATTGCATTTCCCCTTTAGCACTTAATTAATCAAATTAATTAGGTCTAAGATTCTATTTCATCATCTTCCACATCATAAAGTTGGGCCCTTTCATTAAAGTGTGCCCTTTTCATTTTATTCCTCCAATACATCATTCAATCAAAAACCCTAATTAAGTCCTATTTTGAACTTGGGGGCTTGATTTCGGGGATCAAAACATCTCGAAATCACCTGTAACTTCGGGATTCGCCTTAAAATCATCATATCCGACGGCCCTGAAAATTTGGTGAAAAGTTGTCGAGACCATGGCGCCCGGCGTGCACATGGTCTCGGACATTTTTCCCAAAATTTTAGGAGCGCGATCCAATCATAAAATAAAGCTTAACCCCAAGAAATTGGCGGGAGATTCAATCTCTAGGTCGGCTAAAAGTTGAAATTAAGACCTAGGGTTTCATATATAAGAGCTCTCTTTCTTCATTTGAAAGGATCAGAATTTTTGGTTTAAGGGACCTTCTATGCAGCGAAAGAGCAGATCTTTGAAGACTTCAACAACATTCAACATCCATCCATCAAGCATCCATCAATTTCATTCATTCACTTAGGGCTTTGAAGGCATTGAAGAGCAATAAGGGATCACCAACTGAAGATTGGCTTGTACCCCTCCCTTGGGGTTGGGTATGATTTCATGTTGTTTTCATGTCTTTGCATAAGCCTCATTATGTCACTTACATTCATGCTTTAGATCACTTGGCATCTTGATTTGGAGCATTTACATTGTCATTTATAGGCAATTAGGGTTTACTTTCTAGGTTGCTCTAGCTTGCTTACTTGCATTTTAGATCTTGCACACACACAAGGTCTGCACACACATTACTTTTACAATACAACTTGGCTATTCGTGGAGGTGGAAATCACCGAAGCGGGGGTTTGACTAAGGCAAAACCCTATATAGCTGCCCAAACACCTTTTTCAGATATAAGTGCAGATTTTGGGATTTAGACGATGCCGCAAGTTGCAGATCTGAAAGAAGCAGATGGAGACGGAACCACACACCAAGTTTCAGAGCAGAAGACCAGGACAGGGGTGTGGGGCGCCCTAGTCCTACCAGGACAGGGGCACTGGGCACCCTGGTCCCTGGGACAGGGGTGCTGGGCGCCTTGGTCCTTCTGTCAGACAGCAAGTTTTAGCATTTTTGACAGCTTTTCAGGTTGCAAAACAACAGTTTCAGGGGCAGAATCAGGACAATGGCGCTCGCGCCCCCGTCCCAAACATTTTCACTCAGATTTTGACTCTGGGTACGCATTTGCATTCTTGTCTTGTCCTTGTGTTTACAACTTTCCATAATTTAAGTTCAATTCTGCAATCTTGTTATTAGTTCATACTTACACTTTGGAGTTAGGGATTGAACTTGCATCATTCTATCTATCATTTGCAAAAAAGGAATCAAAATCCTAATAGGTAGCCCATGGCTCTCTCTTCCACAAAAAGAAGTAGCCAATTGTGTGATACCTCTAGGCTCTTTCGTATTCCACAAGTGTGTGATTTAAGGTGAGATTAGGGCATGTTTTCTTAGTGTCACTTTTTCCCCCACACATAAGTAAAAAGGTTGAAGATATTGTTTGGTTGCTGAAGAGATGATATTATGTTGTCATGAAGTAGGAGACTTCTACAAGTAAGAACAAGATCACCCAAGTGTTTAATGATCATCTAAGAAGAGAGTGAGAGAAAACTTGGTTGAAGCCTTCAACTGGTTGGAGAGAAGAACTAGTAGTTCTTACATCGATAGGGTGTGATACCAGTGATGGGAAGAGAGTAAGTTGTAGATCCAGGAGAGAAGCAGAAGGTGCAGAGCAGGAAGAAGAGTGAGTCGATAAGGGAAAGGGTACTCTACCGATAGAGTAAGGCATTTGATAAGGTTACAAGATTCACTTGTAACATGATAACAACTTATGTATTTGAAGTTTGCATTGTGAACACTGAGTTGTAGCTCGGTGCAGGGGTTGAAGCTCCTTTGTGTTGTAGCCCATAAAATGGATAGGGGTTGTAGCTCCTTGGGTTGGTGCCCTAAAGTCAGGGGTTGGTGCCCTAAACTTTGTAACTGTGTTTTACTATGAGGTTGGATTGGAGCAGTAGTCTCCAACAATATTGCTCACTAAGGTTTTTCCCATCTTGGGTTTTCCTCGTATATACTAGTGTTATGTGATGTCTCCTTGTGTGTGTGTGTGTATTTGAGTTAGTCTCTTTACTAACCGGCAAGCCTGCACTGTTCTTGATTCACAAACTGGTGTTTCTCACAAAGGATAGCTAAATGGAAAATCTTTGAGAACCACTGATCCCCTCCCCCTCTCAGTGTTGCATTGTATCTAACAATTGGTATCAGAGCATAGGTTCCCAATTAGAAGAGTGTTCTCCAACTTGGGTAGATTCCGGCCTAAGGAAACAATGGTTTGTTTAGTGTCAATCCCTACTCCAGTATTTGATGGTTCAAACTTTTATATTTTGATTTTCCAAATGGAAGTTTTCTTATCCTCTTTAGGATTTGATGTGTGAATGTCAGTAGTTTATGGTCCCCCTAGAAAGGTCAGTCTTCCTACTGGATGTACAGAACAAAGAAGAAACCAGTGCAATGAAGAAGACATGAAGGCTATTTTGAGTGCATTCACCGGTGATGTCTCTTCATAGGTGGACAGGTGTAAAACAACAAAGAGCTTATGGGAAATATTGAAGAAGCTCTATGGAAATGAACCCTTAATAGTAGATCCTGCATTTGAAGGAAATATGAGAAATATATCTCATATTTATCTGGATGAGGAAGATGGATCTTCCTGCAGTCACCAGAGTAAAGAAGAAGGAGCTCAACTCTTTGTGGCTCAAGAATCTAAAAGTGGTTGTGCAACTACCACTTCTCAACAAGATGTGTTGAGCAATGATGATGATGAAGAGGAAGACATGGCAGATAGCTCTTGCCATCAAGATCTCTCTGATGATGAAGAAGCACATGAAGTTGATCTTGAAGGAGAGCTTGTAAATACACTTGAAGAGCTCAATAGAGTTAAAATAGAATACAAGCTATTCAAGAATACTGCTATTATGGAAGAAAACTAGTTAGTCAAATGTCTTGAAGAATCAGAGAAATGCATCTTAGAGTTGAAGACTCAGGAAAAAGATACCAAGGTATGTCGATGTGAAGATCTAGCCTCTCAGCTAGAAATAAATGAGAAAAAACTTTAGTGGCTGCTTGAAAAAAAAAGGCCAGAGCTCTCCATTTAGATGTGCTCCTCAAAAGAAGGTTGACCTGACCACAACTGGTGTGGACTTGCAGAAAAAAGTAAAGATCAATGTTGCAAGGAGGAATCTTCATACATATCCCAAAGGTAAGGGGAAGATGGGAAAAGAAAACCTCATTAGAAGCAGGAAGATGAGGAAGGAACAAAGGAGACCCTCCATTGGTAGAGGGCAAATAAATACTACCACTCACAGGGGGAAGCATGTGTGGGAGAAGAAGAAGAGATCAGATGAGAGAGGTGCTCAGAATGGACAACCAAGAGTCCATTCCCAAAGAGGAAAAGATTGGGATGCAAAATCGGCAAGATCGTCTCATGCATGGTAGAAAAAATATGTAAGTCATATGCTGTCATTTATCAGTTATAGTTTTGCATGTAATGTTTATGGCCACAAGGAAAGGGAGTGTAGAATGAGATCCAAAAAGGATAATGTAGGATTTCATAGAAATCATGCTTACGGGAAGGGTGTATCCAAAGGTAGATACATGCATGACCTTTCTCCCGGTCATGTCAAGATTGGCTGTCATAACTACAATGGATCTGGCCATAGAATGTTTGAATGTAGGAAGAGGAACCTGCTGTTACATAGAGGTCAATAAAATGGCCATGCTCTGCAAAAAGGTGAAAAGAGAGCATATGGAAAGCAAAGACCCACTTGGAACAAGATGAGTGGTGTTCCAACAAGGTATCCAAGGAGACCGAATAATGGTTGCAATGACATGACAAGAAGAAGAAGAGGGAACTGGTACATCAGAGGGTTCCCTTGTCATGAGGTTAGTATGGACGTTGTGTAGTACTATAGCACTACTTCTAGTTGCAATGAAGAATCAGGAAATGGAAGGACCTATCAGCAGAAGAAGGAAAGACCTACTCCCAAATCTAAAAATGAGAAGAAGAATGAACTCATGCATGTATGGAGGAAGAAGACCATGGATCGAAAATATGCATTCAGAGCACTGGTGATATCTCCTAAGGGCTAAAGGAGATACAAAATCTTAGGGGGAGCAATGCATATTGAAACAATTATTCACCCTCTCAAAAATGAAGGCAACATGGAAAACCATGTTGTTGTCGGCATAAAGGAAGAAGATGACAAGAGTGTGTAGGTTTTTCCTTAACCACACATCTATAGATTAGTGATGGATCACCACTACATGTGTCAAGAAGTAATGGTTAATAATTAATATCAAGTGTTAACCGATATGTTCATAATGTTACTGGTAAGACTGCTAATAGGTACTTGTAGGTTATGTAAGACAATGAAGTTGGAAGTTCATTGCATTAGACCTGGTAACTTGAAATGTGGAGTTTGTGTCTCAGGTGGTATTGGACAATACCTGAATGACATATGATTGGTCCAGTTTTTTTATCATGTTTTTGGGCTAACTGGTTTTTTATTCTTGGCATGATGATAACATTGTCTGACATTATGTAAGTCCAGGATCATGTCATAAGTTGTGCTAGATAAAATGAAGATGAAGGATCATTAGATGATCACATATGAACAACTAAATTGGTATATGTTGAATAATGCAACTTCGGTATTATACCTAACCAAAGATAAGGACCTGAGATGTATGACTTAGGGGGAGTTCAAGTGCTCGTGATGAAGAGCTATCTTGCTTGAACTGGTGAGAATGCTGACTACCCAAACTAAAGGAGATGGAATTTGCAAAGGTGTTGTAGGTTGACCGACAGGAGAGCAATATTCACTGACACATAAATAATTGGTATCATTCTTTCTTCACTTTGGACCCGCATACTCAATTGGTGTCAGTTGATGGTTAAGATCCCCATCTCAAGTGTTGTGACTTGAGAAGATGTAACAACCGGTGACTAGATAACAAGTGTTATCTAAGAAATTGTTACATCCAATGAAGACAAAGGGTGAGAAAGTATTATGTCAGTGACGAACACATACAAAGAGTAATAATAGCCTAACAGTGCCCTTTGTCATTGTGTCAAAGGGGGAGAAGAATTTTGTAGTATGTTAGATACTACATATGTTGACATCAATACCAAAGGGGGAGATTGTTGGCATTGGGTTGTCATTGATGTCAACCGGTATGAGATGACCATTGGTAGATGAGATGTATGTGCAACATTGATATGAGGGAGTATAGTATGTGATAGCTTGGATATCACCTTGTGTTGCTGAACACCGATAAAGGTAAAGAAGATGATCACAGAGGTTATCAGTACACAAGTTAGCACCTGACTCATGTGATGAGATAGAAAGGTGTTTGAGTAATTGTTTGTGATGAAGAGGTAGAGTGTTATCCAAATTAAATCAATATTGGAAGAGAAGAATGAACTGGCATGCTAAAAGGTTGTAGAATAGCAGGACTCCCACTGGATGAAGAAACAGTCATCATGTGAAGCATTGACTAATAGTAAATGTGCTCACATCAAATCACATGAAGAACATTGTAGGATGCAGAAGACAAAGTGTTATCTCATCTGGCAAGTGGAGCTTATCTCCTATTATGATTTGAGTGCACCATAGTTTGGAAAGATAAGTATAGAGGAAGTGTGAAGTGTTTGTCATATTGACAAACCAGTTGAAGATGGAGTCTTGAGAAAGAATGATGACATGGTGTCATCAAGAGTGGTAACCAATATGTAAGTCTACCGGTTATATAAAGCAAGGTACAAATGTAGAAGACCTCTCCATTGTGGGAATGAGCATACTTAGGACTTATCAGTCTAGAGACCGATTTGAGTGTGTCCATCGATTGTTCAAGTCAAGAGAAGATATGACATGGTAACCAGTAGAATGGTTGAGACCGGAAGAGTTATCAAACTGGTTGAAGTAAGGAACTGGTAGGGTGGTTGGTCGGTAATCCTACTTGGACTGACTTGAAGTGCCAAACTGGAAAATAGCCGACATGGAGTCAACATGGTAAACCCACGTCTAGATAAAGATAGAATGTACAATGATAGGGTTGTTGTAGGGTTGGTCAACTTTAATGAAAGACCCCACAAATGACGGACTTGCTACAAAGTGATTGTAGGGGTTTGAGGCTCGAGGCCTGGAAGACAACTACGAGCCAACTAAGAGATATTGAGAGGATCAAGGAAATGAAGGAAATAGCCTGACAGATCTTTCATGACTAATCGAAGGACTTGCTGTGAAGGTAAAAAGCAAATCGCGGGGAATGAAAGGCGTGATCGAGGAGATGCGACTATGGTGGAGATGTGCATTTAGATGTCAGAAAGATAAGATCATGCAATATCTGATTGGATTTGGTTTCCCTTAAGGGTGGTGAGGAAACCCTAACCACCTGAACTTTGAATTAGCTTTTGGCGGGAAATCTAGGCTATAAGTAAAAAGGCTAAAGAGATTGTTTGGTTGCTGAATAGATGATATTATGTTGTTGCAAAGTTGGAGACTTCTGCAAGTAAGAACAAGATCAATCGAATGTTTAATGAGCACCTAAGAAGAGAGTGAGAGACAACCTGGTTGAAGCCTTCAACCAGTTGGAGAGAAGAACCGATAGTTCTTACACTGATAGAGTGTGATATCGGTGATGGGCAGAGAGTAATCTGTAGATCTAGTAGAGAAGTAGTGGGTGCAAAGCAGGAAGAAGAGTGAGTTGATAAGGGAAAGGGTACTCTACCAACAGAGTAAGGCATTTGATAAGGTTTCAAGATTCACTTGTAACATGATAACAACTTATGTATTTGAAGTTTGCATTGTGAACACTGAGTTGTAGCCTGGTGTAGGGATTGAAGCTCCTTTGGGTTGTAGCCCATAAAACTGATAGGGGTTGTAGCTCCTTGGGTTGGTGCTCCTTGGGTTGGTGTCATAAATATTGTAATTGTGTTTTACTATGAGGTTGGATTGAAGTAGTTGTCTCTAGCAACATTTCTCACCGAGGTTTTTCCCATCTTGGGTTTTCCTCATATATATTAGTGTTATGTGATGTCTCCTTGTGTGTGTGTGTATTTTAGTTAGTCTCTTTACTAACTGGTAAGCCTACACTATTCTTGATTCACAAACCGGTGTTTCTCACAAAGGATAGCTAAAAGGAAAAGTTTTGAGAAACACTGATTCACCCCCTCCCCCTCTTAGTGGTACATTGTGTCTAACATTATCAATCTGAGCAATCAAACAAGCTTTCTCACTAGAGTTCAAATGAAAATTATTTCCTTTGGTCTGGGTTCTGGAAGCAATTTCCAATCCAGATCTATTGATGATCTTGCATTTTCAATCCTTGAATTGCAAATGAAATCCTCTATCCACCATCTGAACTACACCTAAAAGATTATGCTTCAAGCCTTCAACATAATAAATGTTATCAATATTAGTCTTACCATCTAATAAAATTGTTCCTTTGCCTTTGATCCTACATGCCTTGTTGTCTCCAAATTTGACTAGTCCGCCATCAAATTGTTGTAGTGATAAAAATTTTCTCTTGTCATTGATAATGTGATGTGAGAATCCACTGTCTATAACCCATCCATCCTTTTCTTCAATTTTAGTAGCTAAAGCCTTATCCTTAGTATGAGTTGCTTCAATGATAGGTTCCAGAGAATCATCCTTGATAGCAATAAAGACCCAATCTTTACTTGAGCTTCCATTGCTGGTTCCACTTATAGGTTCATCATCATCATCATCAGTATACCAAAATCATCATTACCATCATAATAGCATGATTTATCCTTATTCCTAAACCTAGGTCTGTTCTGATATTCCAGATTAGGCTTATAACTCTTCACAAATATTTCATGATTCCTAGCAGCTCTTTCAAGGCATATAGAAGCAAAATGACCAATCTTATTGCATGACAAACATTTAAAAGGCACTTTTCCTTCATACTTATTTCCAGCTGGTCCTTTAGGAATTCTTCTAGTAATCAGGGCTTCCAACTCTTCAAGTTCTTTGTCTTCCCTTTTAATGTCCTCCAAATCTTTAACATACAATTCCTTCCAATCTGTCTTCTTCTTACCAGACATAGATGCTTTAAATGAAGTCTCAATTTTAGTAGCACTTTGATCTCCAAGTTCCTCAAGCTCAAAAGCAATCAATTTCCCAAGTAGTGTATCTCTGGTAACAGGGGTACTTCACATTGTTTGGAGTTCATTGATTGTAGTAGCCTTCATCTTATAAGCTGGAGGTGGAACTCTCATAACCTTTGACACATTCTCATCCTCACTAATTGATCCGCTGCAACATTTGATTCCCATTACAATCTCATTTACTCTATCCATGAAAAAAATTATCCTGTCATCATCTTCCATCTTCAAAGTTTCATATCTTACCCGGAAACCTTCAAGTTTTGCAATCTTTACTGCTTGGTCACCTTCATAAAGAGTTTCAAGCTTTGTCCAGATTTGCTTTGCACTCTCCAACTCTATGATATTCAATAGCTTTTCATCAGATAGGGTACCCAACAATGCTTCTTTTTCTCTAACATCATTTTCAGCTCTATTTTGTTCATCAACAGGTGTCAGTGTTCTAGAATTAGGATCATGAGGTATATACCCTTTCTCCACTATCTCCCAAATTTCAGCTCCAAGACATCTCAGATGAATCTTCATTCACTCCTTTAATATTTTGTAATTTGTACCATCAAATCTAGGACTCTCCTTCTGGTAGGGGTTGAATGTAGAACTAGATGCAGTTGCCATTGGATCTCCTCAAGTGGTTAAGTTTTTGCAAAGAGGACCAATGCTCTGATACTAATTGTTAGACAGATCTAATACTAGGAGTAAACTCAGAGGGGGGGTGAATTAGTTAACTATCAGAAATATTGCATATCAAAACCTTTAAACTAGAGCAAAGAGAAACAAACACAATGAAAGATAAAACATGAAAGCACAATACACACAACACCAAGAATTTTGATGTGGAAAACCTGATAAAGTGAAAAACTACAATGGGAAACCCTACCCACAATCAGATAATACTTCTATAGTAGTATGTGAAATAATTACAAAGGGGATTGCACTTGTAATCAGGCCAACCACTTAGAGCTCATGGCTCATCACAAAAGAGAAGTCTCACTGAATTACAAAATATCAGACTACAAATCAGAAAGAATGAACTGTGAAAGTAGCATCTCCTAATGCTTGATACAGTTCTGGTTAAGCACAAATGTCTTCCTTGCAATACCAAAAACCTTCTTCCGAATTATATATCACTTGTTCACAAATAAAACTTCCTTTGATACGACAAAAATAACCATCGATCCCATACCTTACATATTACATGAATAAGTCACCTATAAATACAGCTCATCAACCTTATGAAAAGGTCAACTAAATCCTAAACCCCAAAACCTGTAATAACAAAAATTATATTACACGGTATCACTGGACCAATATTATGATTTATATTACATAGAATGGACCTAATTCAAATATCCAAACAATTATATCTGCCTGAAATTCTGCTAAGACCAAAATTCAACAAGTTTCACCAATTGGTAGAAACCCTCAATGCAATAACTGTTAGACACAATGCACCACTGAGAGGGGGGTGAATCAGTGATTCTCAAATGTTTCCCTTTAACTATCCTATCTGAGCATACCGGTTATTAGATCTAACTGATAACAAACTTACCAGTTAGTGGGGAGACCAACTCAAATGTAAACACACTCAAAGGGACAACACATAACACTAGTATGTACGAGGAAAACCCAAGATGGAAAAAACCTCAGTGAGCAATATTACTGGAGTCTACTGCTCCAATCCAGCCTCACAATGAATCTTTGTTACAATTTTTTAGGGCTACAACCCAAGGAGCTACAACCCCTAATTTAGGGCACCAACCCAAGGAGCACCAACCCTTGATTTAGGGCACCAACCCAAGGAGCACCAACCCCTTACAGATTTATGAGCACCAACCAAAAGGAGTTACAACCCCTACACCGCGCTACAACTCAATGATCACAATGATCATTCAAATACAAAGGTAATATCCTGGTTACAAAAGATTTTTGCAACCTCTACTCACACCTTCTTTCTGTCAGTGAGACACATTCTTTACTACACTAGTTCACTCTTTTGTTGCTCTCATCTACTATTGCATTGGTCGATAAACTTTACGGATACACCTCTCCTCTTGTTATTCTCTACTGGATCTCCTCCTCACTACTTTTCTCTTTGTCGGTACTATACTCTATGAGTTCGATGTTTGCCTCCTCTACAACTTCCTTCACTTCTTCCCTATCGGTATGGACACTACCAATTCTGCACTGCTACCAGTTGAACACCTCAACTTGGTTCTCCCTCACTCTCAGTCTTTTCTCTAATACTCATTGAGCACTTGACTGATTTTGCTCTCACATGAAGAAGTAACATTCAATCACTTCTCAACAACACTATCTTCTTCTATTTAGATACACTATCAATATCTTTGGCTTGCATATTTATAGCCTGGTTTTCCCACCAATAGATAATTCAAATTTCAGGCAGTTAGGATTTCCTCATCAACCTTGAGGCACACCAAATCTAATCAGATCTTGTCTGATCTAATCTCCCTAACAATAAACTATACATCTGCACCATTAACACATCTTCTAATACATGTCTTCTAATCTTAGCAACCACGTCCTTGTCTCTCGACTTGCCTCTATCAAAACACAATTAAGGTTGTTGTTGTTTCCTTCTAGAGGTCTTCTCACAATCTGATCTTCTGGCTTAGATCTAGGTGCCAAAAAATCCCCGATTTGTCTTTGTCTTTCATTCTTCCTTGAGCCGCACTCTTCTGATTCAATCCACAAATTACAGGATCCATATTAAGTGCACACCTGTAGAGGCCACTTTCTTTGCACAAGAATCCACCGACCTCTTCATGTTTGCCACTTCATCTCCACATGGCTTCCATGTCGGCATCCTCCTCTTCTTTAACATCTATGTTGGTATGGATTGGATAACTGACCAATTCCATTACCGGGTTCATCTACCTGTATACTAACCCTGCCAGTTAAACCCTCAAACCAATCTATCATCAACATTGAACTCTACTTCTCTTCCAGTGGACTACTCAATTGGTCACCACTCTTGCTAACTTGCTTTATACACACCTTCATCAGAAGGGAAGTCTTTTGCATTTGTACCTTGTCCATATTACTAGTGAACATTCATACCAGTAAAACCTCATGATGATAGCATGTCATCAACCCTCAACAAACTCTATCTTCATTCAGGCCATTTTCCTCTATCTGCATTTGCTCAGCCTTGCCTTCACCTTGATCAGCTCGGACCATATCACAACTAGTTTGTCAAAGTGACAAACTCATCACTCTTCATCTGTGCTGGCATCTCAACATGCCTTCTTAATCAGTCTAGTGGATATCCCTTATTTCATGCACTTAAGGAATTCCTTTGATTCATGGGTAGATCCAGTGTGAGACTTCAAAACACCTTCCTTTGATTCATCTTCCTTATCTCATGACTATGATGCACTCTATGCATAATAGGAGATAAGCTCCACTTACCGGTGGAGTGATACCTTGTTATTTGCATCCTACAATGCACTCATGTGACTTCCATGTTTATGCATCACATCTTCAAATAGGCACATGTGATCCGGTGTGAGAACATTCACTGTCAGTCATTTGCTTCTCATGATGAATGCATCTTTATCCAGTGGGAGTCCAGCTATTCTGCAACCACACAACATACCGGTGACCTATTCATCCTTCTCCTCTGGTGTTGATGTGATTTAGGTAACATTCTACCTCTTCATCACAAACAACAGCTCAAGCACCTTGCTCATCCTGCTTGTTCACTGATCATGAGCTTGCCATTTGATAACCACTCACTTGGTTGATTTGTCTTCTCCATGTCAACACATCACTTACCCGTTGACATCCTTTCCTTACTGATGATATACTATATCGATAACCTATCCATCTCATCCACACAAGTCATGCACTAACTTGTGTACCGATGACCTTAGTGATTATTCCTCTGAGTGGCATTCTCTTCCTTACCTTACCGGTGTCCTGCAACACAAGGTGATATCAAAGATATCTCAACTTGTACTTCCCCATGACAATGTTGCACATACATCTCTCATACCGGTAGTCATCCCATACCGGTTGACATGAATGACAACACAATGCCAACAATCTCCTCCTTTGGCATTGATGTCAACTCATGTAGTATCCGACATACTACATAATCTTTCTCCCCCTTTTTATGATATAATTTTTTCTGACTCATGTAGTATGCAGTATACTACAAAAGCGTTCTCCCCCGTTATCTTCATTGGATGCATCTCCTCCTTTGATACCACTTGTTACATTTTCTCAAGTCACAACACTTGAGATGGAGGACTCAACCATCAACTAACACTAATTGAGTATGCAAATCTGATATTATTTGTTAAAACACTCAATTTCAGAAGGATGTGTTAGTGAATGCTACTCACCTACCGATCAAACTACACCACCTCCCGTTTGATCCCAAATTTCTTTAGAATCAAATGTGATTGTACTATGAATACAACCAACCAAATGACAAGAAGATACCCATAACCATGAAATTCTCCTGGGTAATCCTACTGCAAATTCCATCCTCTACAATTTGGGTGTTCAGTATCTTTACAATTTAAAGTATGTCTATTCTGCATCAAAGGCACTTGAACTCCCCCTGAGTCATAGATCTCAAGTCCTTATCTCTAATCAGGTCCAATACCAAGGCTCCAATCATTTTCACCATATACCAATTTAGTTGTGCCTATGTGATCATCTGATGATCTTTAGCTCCATCATATCCACCACAACCTATGACATGATCCTGAATCCACACAATGCCATATAATGATATCACCATTCCGTAAATTAAACCGGTTAGCCCAAAAGCATCCATGTGTGCATGATCAACCATCGAGCCAATATATGTCATTCAGGTCTTCATCAACACCACCTAAGACATAACTTCACATTCTATGCTATTGGGGATATTTCAATGATTTCCAACCTCATTGTCTTACATAACCTGCAACTACCTATTAGCATTCATGTCGGTAACATCCTACACATACCGGTTTCCTGTACTGGTCCACTATCACTACCAGAGCACCTTCTTGTGACTCCTGATATTTTGTGTCACTTTACTTCAGATTCCCATTTTAATTTCATCATACTTTGACACATCAGTAGTGTTACTGCTTATCAAATTGCCATTAGTTTTATATCCAAAGTCATTCTATATATTCTAGTTGGTTAGCATTACTAAATCATGTAGTTGGTACACACAGAGAAGTCGGTATGAACAGTCTAATTGGTTATAGAAGGAAAACAGTCACAGAGCCCAGTATACACCGAGCTATCTACTGAGTGTTATTTCATGTCTACTGAGTAGTAAAGATAATACACCGAGTTGACATACACCAAGTGAAACATGTTACCAGATTCATTGAACCTGGACACACATATGAAAACTTATTACAAGGTCGAGGCACATAGAACTGTTATCACATTGGAAATTGCACATATAGATTTTGTATAATTTTGAGGTCATCTAACCAATGAAATATTTTGCATGGTTATTTATTTGAGAAATCATGTTTGTAAGATTGAAGCAATGAATCAGATCACCAACATAAGAGGTCTATTTATACAACATGAATTTAGGGTTAGAGATATATGTGAATGAGAGAAATGTGTGTGCATATGTGTATGAAGAAAGACTTATGTGATACATAAGAAATCACAGAGTATTATGACTGTTATAGAGACATAGAGGTCACCAAGAAGGTTATCAGAGAACAGTCAAAGAACAGAGTAAACAGAAGGGTTTACCGAGTTACTTTATGAGTTACCAAGGTATGCTATAGGCAAGGTAATCTTATTTTGAGCACATAGAATCTGCTACAACATTTCAAATGTAAAGTTGCAGATATTTGTAAAGTCTTATTGTAATATTTTGAAGTTGTAAGAGAAACCTTTAACAGGGTAAAAGACTCTAATCAGGTCTATAAATTGTAAAGCCTCTAACTAGGTGCAACATTTATATAGTGTTGTAAACTAATTTAGCAAGGTAGATCTAACTGATCTTGTTACTCCTAATAGGGTAAGCTATCAGAAATAGCTAAATGTAGCTCTAACTAAGCACTCTTTATTATTGCAGTAGTGAAGTTGTGGGTGCCATCCCCATTGCAGTTTTTCTCTCTAACCAAGAGTTTCTGCCTAATCAAAATATATGTGTTATGGAGTGAATCATGTATGATTGTTACTTATTTGTTTTATCTTTATGTTGTGTTACAACAGTTTTTGGTTTATGCATAACAGTAAAGATATTGTTGACAAAAGGATTTGGAGTACTAATTCACCCCTCCCCTCTTAGTACATTAGCTTTCCATATTGGGCCTAACAATTGGTATCAGAGCTTGAATCTTGGAAAAGGATTTAACTACCTAAAGACAAAGATCTTATCAATGGAAGGCTACAAACAATCTTGGAGGATTGTTTATCTGCAAGAAGAATTGTATCATGCTAATCAAGTGATTGTAGACATGCAAAGGCAAATTCGAAAATCTCTGAAAGTGAGAAGAAGATTATCTAATGATTTGCAGGACTCTCAAGAGTTAGTGGAACAAATTGAGACATCATCTGAGAATAGTATGTTTGAAGAGACTAAAGAAATGATTGGACAATTGAAAGAAAAGAACAAAGCACTAGCTGATCAACTAAGAGAAATGAAAAAAGAACATGAACATTTCAGTACATAGATGACTGAAAAATCTTGATGCATTGAGGACAACCAAGGACAAAGTAAGAGATCTAGAAAGAGAGAAACATCAAATTGAAGCTCTAGTATCTGATAAGGATAATGAAATCATAAGGTTGACTGGGATTCAACAAAATATGACAGATCAACTAGGTTATGCACATCATGAAGCAAATCTGAAAGATGATGAGAATCAAGCATTCAAACTTGAAGTATCAAGGTTGAGCAATGAACTTGAAACAGAGAAAAAATACACAGAAACACTGAAGAAGAGTTATGAAGCATCAAAGATGTTGGATGAGCAACTGAACACAAGACGACCCTACAAAGAAGGAGGACTCGGTTACAAAGGAAAAGACTCTACCGAGAAGGGAATCTGCACTACCGAGAGAGGAGAATCATCAAAGCAAGCTGTAATCAAGAAGAACATCAAAAGAAAAAAGCCTATTTGCTACTACTGTGGAAATCAAGGTCATACTATCAACATGTGTCAAACCAGAAAAGGTAAGCAACCGAATGCCACTAAAACCAATGGTTATTGTTACAATTGCAATAAATATGGTCACACATCTAATCAATGTAGGACAAAGTCTATTAACAATTATCAGAAGGCAAAATTCAAAGGGTTTTGTAAAAACTACAATAGATATGGACATAGTACCGAGAAGTGCTGGTTTAAGCAAAAGAACCACATGTGGTCTGCACACTGAGCAAATACTAGAGGTTACCGAACTCACATAGATCCTTACCGACAATATTCTATAGTACCATGGGATTACAATACAAGGATATGGTGTGAATGTTGTGGAAGATATGGACATATAAGTGCCAACTACTTTATAAGGTTTGGAATGAATAACAGAAGATCATGGAGAAATCTTGGTATGGCATGTTTTCATTGTCACAAAGTTGGACACTTGGCTGGAGATTGCAGAGATCAACCTAGAGAAGACATTGAGGAAATAAAAGAGAAATTAAAGATGATTTGGAGAAAGAAGGAAATTGTGTCAAATAAAGAAAGCACCTTACCTACTGAGTTAGGTGCTCCCACTCCAAATTAATGGGTAAAGGCATGAAGGGACTACATTCTCACAAGGTTAAATCTTAAATAGTTCCTATTTTAGTATATACTGAATTCAAAATCTACATAGTATGATGCAATAGTAAGTTTGAAATTCTATCAAAGTCTTTTGGAGAACTTTATAGGAAATCTGTCAAGTCGATGAATTTAGGAAGTCTGTCAAGTCGGTATATGAAGGAAATTTGGTTACTCGGTTAAAGCGCAAAAAGGGAAAGAAAGTTAAGTGGAACCGAGTGCATTTAATGTTTTGACCTAACTTGCATGGAGCTTGATAAGTTAGTTTTGAGTACTTAAAGGTTTTTCATGATCATTTTTATTCACCAAGTTTTCGAGAAGCATAGCAGAGCGAATCAAGGTGATCAAACCATCTTCAAAGAAAAATCTAAGGTATTTACATTGAATCTCATCGCATTGCTAAGCTGGTTTACCAAACCCATTAAGTTGTTATTATCTGCTGAGTGTGAAGCATCTGGTGTTTGTTAAGTTCTCAAACCCTAAGGTTCCTGTGTCAATTTTTATCTGAAATCAAAATGGCACCTAAGATCCAAGACCCCATTGTTGTCAAGAATGTAGAGAAGCCCTCACTAAAATACTCTTTGACTCCCAAAATTGCATCTGAACCAGATGAAAAAACTACCTTTTCACTCATCCTAGATCGAGTCTTGTTAGTTGAGGATGTGAGATTCTTCACAAAATGCCGTGTTGAAGAATTCAGTCATGTTGAGATCAAAGATGCATATGATGAATTGTGCACAGATGGTAAAATGGATAGCAAGTATGAGCATATCAAAACCAAGGGATTGACTGAAGCCCTAACCTATCCCTATGTGTTCAAACCCCAATGGGTCAAGTTTGTACTAAGCTGAGTGCATGATGATTTCATGTGGCTACAAGAGCAACCATTTAAGATCACTAAAGAAATCATTCATCTGATCACCGATTATCCTATCTATGATCATGCTTAAGCATAGAAAATGATATCACAAAAGGAATTGATCAATTTGACTGGAGTAGAATCTGATTGCAGAGGTCTGAAGTTCAACAATGTCATTGATCTTAAACTCAAATTTTCCATTAGAGTAATTGGTTACCATTTCTTCCAATCGGCAAGGGAAAACAGTGTACCCTGTGCAGCAGTGGACTTAGCATACAAAATTGTTAAGAAAGGCATGAAAATTGACTTGTGTGAAGTATTGTTGAAGAACTTGTTTGAAAATCTGAACACAATCAGGAAGTGAAAGAAGAACAATTTGGCAAATACTCTAAAATTTGGATCACTACTTGTATGTATGTTTTTCTACTTTGAGAAGTTTTTTCCAACAGTTGGTAAAGTTGTTTGGGAACTACACCGACCAATCACCCATCAGATCAATGACTTCATCAAGAAGTTAGGTGATAACTTTAATGATATAATGGATAATTACTTCAGCAAGTTCCAAGAGAAAATGCATAACAAGTACCAAATTCCACCACAGCTGGTAGAAAAATATAAGGATGATATATGTTTTGAGGTTGACACCGATTGTTGTTATATGAATGTTTTTGAACCAATGACTCAATCTTTGCCACCAATGGGTTATGAGATTGATTTTGATATCATACAACAACAAATTGATGCCTATCTGTCACTGCCAAGGCATACTACTAAGCTGAGGTATGGAACCTATGAAGAGGTGAAGGAAAAAGTAAAAATGAGAATTGTAGTACCTAAGGCTACAAGAAAAGCTACAAAGATGATTAAGGCATTATCTGAGAAATTTGGAGAAGAGTCTTCCTCCACACCTGTCAAAGGAGTTTTAGCCATCACTGAAGAGGAGATAGAAGCCCAAGAAGCAACCATAACACTTAGCACCGAATTGCCTAAGGGAAAAGTGTTGAAGAGAAAGAAACAGGACACTTCAATGGCCTTACTGACCCCTTCAACAAAGAGACCTAACACAAGGGCATCTACTGCATCACCGAGTAGGAAACAAAAGACTGTTGCCATTCCTAAGGTAACTAGAACTTACAAGAAATCTACTCAGAGACTCATTTTGCCAAAAGAGTTGAGCGATACCGAATCTGAAGGTGCAAATAAATTTCAGATTGTGAGAAGCAAGAAGGTAGATGTACATAGTGTAGAAATTTTTTGTAATAATCTAAAGGAATATGGTGGATCTGGTGGATTCGGATTTGTCAAATATGAATCCAGATCTACTGTTGAAAAGAGGCAAATTGAAGAAGCTATCATTTGCACACTTCTAAAATTTTGAGTGCTCCCATTAGAAGTATGTAGTTCTATTCCTAAGGAATTATATGCACATATTGAAACCAGATGGCAATATGCCCTAGACTTAGAGAAACAAATCAAATAAAGAAGTCTGGTGAATCTCTTTCCTGATATGTCAGTTGATGAAATAAAAGAACATCTGACAAATAGCCAAACACAATTTACAGTAAAACAAAAGGCCTTGAAATTGATGAATGGCCTGTATATAGAAGTGGAGAAGGAAACAAAAGAGCAATGGAAGGACATCTTTCAAAGAAAGAATGCTGGTGAACAATCTACAGTGGAAATAGTTGATGTCACCAACCAAGAGCCTGATGTCACCAAGCAAGACCCTATTGACACCATTCAAATAGATGAAGATATCATGGATGCAGAGGCACCTGAACAAGAAATGATAGAAGGCAATGCTTATGCAAAACTTGTCTCCAGTGAATTTGTTTTGGAACAAGTTTAGCCTTACCCACTAATCAATCAACCTGCTACAACCAAAGCTCCTCAAGATATAGGTGAAGGCACTGAAGGTCAAAAGTCTATAGTAGAAGGTACTTCGCAAGAACAAACCTCTCAAGCACCTTCTAGCATGGAAAATGTTACAACTGAAACACCAAGCACTGAGACACTGAAGGACACTACCGAGGCAAAAGAAACCGACCAAAGTGTTGTCTCTACCAAGCAACCTACCGAGGGTCCTCAAGCCTCTCAAGCTATTGTAGTGGTTCACCTAGTGAAAGGTAAAGAAAAGAAGTTGAAAAAGCATAGTTTCAAAATTGATTTATCAAAACCGATAGTGTTGCCCAATGTAGACATCTCCAAATTGAAAGGGCAAGCACTCACTGAAATCGGTGAACTATGCAAAGAAAAGGCCAAACAGGAGAAGCAACTAGCCATATAAAAGAAGAATAAAGTACTTTAGAAGGTAAAGACCTTACTATCAGATATGCTACCTTCAACTGTAGTATCAACTGATGCAGCCATCCATATTCAATTGGATGAACTCCTAAATCAAATTGAGACATCTGGAGTAGATGTATCCGAATACTTGAGCAAACTAAAAGACAAGGAGCTAACTACTAAAATGATAGAGGAAGTACAGAAATCCATTGCTGTTGGCAAGGTAAAACTTCTCAAATTTATTGCTGAGTTGTCCCCTCAACTCAAGCACATTCTTTCATTATTTCAGAAACTCTGCACATTTTCTTTATTCCTTAAGGACATTAAGAATAAAATAGAAGCAATTGAGAAAGAGATCACCAATCTCTCAAATAAGTTGACCCCCGAGCCCAATTCAGTTCAGAATTTTTATACTAAGCTACAATAGCTCATGGCTCAACAATTGGAACTAAGGAATGAAGAACACAAGATCAGGATGGACATAATGACACTTCAAACATTATTCCTTCCTCATCTTTCATCCGTTCAAGATCAGCTAAACCAAGCCACTTACCTCTCTACTACACAAGAGGGAAGCACTTTCGATAGCTTAATTTCATTATTGGTTGATATTAATGCACATAATTCTTTAATGGACAGTGTAAAGGATGCACTTTTTGTTGCTCTCACCGAAGCCAAGACAAAGTATAAATCCATTTTTGATCAGTTGCCACCTCCAAATGGTAACTGAATTTTGATGTTTGTCAAAAAGGGGGAGTATATCATCAAAGTATATATAGCATCAAAGTACACAGGGGGAGTGTATAGTATTCAAAGTATCAAACAACCGGAGTATAGTATAAAGGGGGAGTATACCGAGCAGAATGAGCAGAATAAGCAGAGTATCCAAGAGCAGTGAACCAAGTAGTGAACAGAGGAAAGGACAGTGATTACAAAGTATTGATCACCGAGCACACATAATCAGAGTTTTGTACAACATATTGATAAGGGGAGTATATTTGATTATACTATTTCATTGACTAATGTATATACTGTATGTTTAGTCAAATTTTGTAAAGTATACAAATTTTTGAGTAATGACTTTGAAAGTAGTTTTGTCAAACATCTCAACTAATGTCAAAAGGGGAGATTGTTACTACTTATCAAATTGCCATTAGTTTAATATCCAAAGTCATTCTATATATTCTAGTCGCTACACACAAAGAAGTCAGTATGAATAGTCTAGTCAGTTACAGAAGGAAAAAAGTCATAGAGCCCAGTATACACTGAGTTGTCTACTGAGTGTTATTTCATGTCTACCGAGCTGTAAAGATAATACACCGAGTTGATATACACCGAGTGAAATGTGTTACCAGATTCATTGAACCTAGACACACATATGAAAACGTATTACAAGATCGAGGCACATAGAACCGTTATCACATTGGAAATTGCACATATAGATTTTGTATAATTTTGAGGTCATCTAACCAATGAAATATTTTGCATGGTTATTTATTCAAGAAATCATGTTTGTAAGATCGAAGCAATGAATCAGATCACCGACATAAGAAGTCTATTTATACAACATGAATTTAGGGTTAGAGATATATGTGAATGAGAGAAATGTGTGTGCATATGTGTATGAAGCAAGACTTATGTGATACATGAGAAATCACAGAGTATTATGACTATTATAGAGACACAAAGGTCACCAAGAAGGTTATCAGAGAACAGTCAAAGAACAGAGTAAACAAAAGGGTTTACCGAGTTATTTTATGAGTTACCAATGTATGCTATAGGCAAGGTAATCTTATTTTGAGCACATAGAATCTGCTACAACATTTTAGATGTAAAGTTGTAGATATTTGTAAAGTCTTATTGTAATATTTTGAAGTTTTAAGAGAAACCTTTAAAAGGGTAAAAGACTCTAATCAAGTCTATAAATTGTAAAGCCTCTAACCAGGTGTAGCATTTATATAGTGTTGTAAAATCCTTTAGCAAGGTAGATCTAACTGATCTTGTTACTCTTAAGAGGGTAAGCTATCAGAAATAGTTAAATGTAGCTCTAACCGAGCACTCTTTATTATTGCAATAGTGAAGTTGTGGGTGCCATCCCCACCGCAATTTTTCTCTCTAACCAAGAGTTTCTGCGTAATCAAAATATATGTGTTATGGAGTGAATCATGTATGATTGTTACTTATTTGTTTTAGCTTTATGTTATGTTACAACAATTTTTGGTTTATGCAAAACAGTAAAGATATTGTTGACAAAAGGATTTGGAGTACTAATTCACCCCTCCCCTCTTAGTACATTAGCTTTCCATATTGGGCCTAACAAGTAGTGATCCAACATTCATATCTAAGTGTGTATTCAAGGCATCCTCTACACACACTTATCTTCTCATTCCCTTCCTTCATACCAGAAGCACCTTAATCTTCCAAGTGTCCTTCTTCATTGAGGGGGTGAATGATCTAGTTCAATATACTACTCCCCCTAAGGTCCTGCACCTCCTTTAAACCATAGGAGATATTACTTGTACATTGAATGCATAGTGCCAGTCCATGGTCTTCTCCATCCATACCTACTTGGTCTCATTCTTTTTCACATTTTTCAGGTTTGGGAGCAGGTTTTGCCACCTTCTACTGAGGGGTCCTTTCATTTCTCGATTTTGCATCACAACCGAAAGTAGTTCTATAGCAGCACACAACATCCATCCCAACTTCATGATTTGGGAATCTCTTGACATATTGGTTTGACTATCTGCTTCTGGTCATGTTATTGTGACTATAAATCGAAACCTGTGGACCTCTTGCTCTTGCAGGGATATTTCTCCTCTGGTTCCATGTAGGCCTCTAACTTGCATATGCTCTATATCCACTTTTTTGTAGAGCATAGTTGTTGTTCTGGCCTCCATATGACTGCAAGTTCTTCTTCCTGCATTCAAACTCTCAATGGCCAAATCCATTGTAGTTATAACATACAACATTTACATTATTAGGAATAGCAAATGGATTCTTTCTAGCATAACCAGGAGAGGGGATATGCATGCTTCTACCCCTAGATGCATTATGCTCATATGCATGATGTCTATGAGATCTTATATTATTCCTTCTAGATCTCCTTCCACATTCTTCTGCCCTATAGTCATAAGCTTTACATACAAAGCAATAATTGGTAAAGGATGGCATATGACTTACAAATTTATTCTACCATGCATGCGGAGATATTACTAGTTTAGCATCTCCACTTCTCCTTCCTTGAGAATGGATCCTGGGTTATCCATTCTTTGCAGTCCTACCATCTTGTCTCTTCTTCTCCCACACTTTCTTTGTCATGTGGGTCACAGCATTCCTTTGACCTCTATCGGTAGGAGGTCCTCTTTGTCATCTTTTCATGTTCTTGCTTCCGATGAAGCTATCATCTACCATCTTTCCTTTTCCTTTCGAATCTGCATCTTTCCTCCTTCTTGCAGCACTGGTCTTCATTCTTGTCTGCAAGTCTTCACCAGTTGTATTTAGATCAACCTTCTTCCGGGGAAAATTTCTAACCATGAAGGTTTGGCCTTTGTTTTCTCCATTTGAGGAGACAAATAGAATGTCATTGTGGGGGACATTCTTGCTGGTAGAGCATTCAGCGGCACCACATCCTAAACCTTCAGTATTCTTGGTATGCTTTTTCTTCTTCAATATTTTGTCCAAGGCCTCACTACTGCCATCAAACTAGATTCTTACCTTGAGCTCATCTTGACATTTGTCAAGGTTATTTCAGAGAATCTCCATTTCTCTAACCTGTTGTTGATATTCTTTATCTTTAACTTCTAGCACAAATTCTAGATCATTACATCGACACTCCTTGGTGTCTTCTTCTTGAGACTTCAACTCTAAGATGCATTTCTCAGATTCTTCAAGCCATTTATTCAACTGGTTCTGCTCTACTATAGCAACATTCTTGAATAGCTTGTATTCCTTTCATACTCTATTGAGTTCTTCAAGTGCATTTACAAGCTCTCCTTCAAGATCAACTTTTGCTTCGTCTTCTTCTTCACCTTCACTATCAAATAGATCTTGATGGCTAGATCTATCTACCTTGTCACCTTCTTCCTCATCATCACCAGTGAACACATCATGTCCATGGGATCCAGTTGCCTTATCACTTTTAGATGTGTGCACCTCATCTTCTGATTCTTGAGCCATGAAGAGGTGGGTTCCTTCATCATCTACAGATACATGAGATGCATTTCTCATCTTATCACCACAAGTCGGTTCTATAGTAGTGGGCTCATTTCCATAGAGCTTCTTCAATCTCTCCCATAAACTTTTTTCTGATTTGGATTTATCCACCTATGAGGAGACATCACCAAAAATCCAAATGAATATAGCCTTTATGGCTTATTCAGTGCACAAGCATCTTCTTTCTTCTTCAGATCTGGTGGAAGGACTGACATTCCTAGTGAGACCATTAACGATGACCATCCAGACATCATAACCAAGGGAGGATAGGTAGACTTCCATTCCTTAACTCCAAATAGAATAGTTTGATCCATTAAACACTGGAGTAGGGATTGCCACTAGATAGACCATTCTATCCTTAAGCCAGAATCTACCCAAGTGAGATAAAGCTTGATAAATAGGGTACCTAGTCTCTGATACCAATTGTTAGACACAATGCACCACTGAGAGGGGGGTGAATCAGTGGTTCTCAAACTTTTCCCTTTAACTATCCTATGTGAGCATACCGGTTATTACATCTAACTGATAACAGACTTACCAATTAGTGGGGAGACCAACTCAAATGCAAACACACTCAAAGGAACAACACATAACACCAGTATGTACGAGGAAAACCTAAGATAGGAAAAACCTTGGTGAGAAATGCTTCTGGAGTCTACTGCTCCAATCTAGCCTCATAATTAATCTATGTTACAATGTTTAGGGCTACAACCCAAGGAGATACAACCACTAATTTAGGGCACCAACCCAAGGAGAACCAACTCCTTATAGATATATGGGCACCAACCCAAAGGAGCTACAACCCCTGCACTGAGCTACAACTCAGTAATCACATTGATCATTTAAATACAAAAGTAATATCCTGGTTACAAAAGAGTTTTGCAACCTCTACTTGTTGGTATTTTGGATATGTTGATATGGTTTTGTCATTGATGTCAACACTTGCCTACATTTATCAGCACTTGGAGATCTTTGGTTTTGTTCACCACCAAGTTAGTGACTTATGCACAGTCACTGGCATTTGGTTCACTGATAGGTTATATTGTTCACTAGCACTTGGAATGACTTGGAGACTACTTGGTTATGTCAAAGACATTGTTTGGACACTTTGTTATGGTGATTTGTTCATTGGTCTATTCAGGTTTTCATATTTGCTATTACCAGCAAATAGGTCCAAGATATGCATGGACAAGAATATCTATTCTAGATCAGCACAACACATTATGGAGATGATTTGTTATTATTGGAAATGCATTGAGCCAACATGATGCATTGGATATTGATTTATTTGTAATTGATTTTATTGTAATATTCTTTTTAAGCCAACCTACACATTTGGTCTTAGGCTTCGGTATATATGTAAGATCTCATTTGTGAGATTGATATGGATGGAAATGGTAATGTAAGAAAGTGCGAATAAGGTATATGCGAAAATAAGCAGAGCTATACACACAGACATCATTTGAAGATTGAAGGAAGGTTTTGAGAAGATAATTAGAACTAAACCGGTACTGAATCCAACATATGAAGATGCTATTTTGAGCAATACATTATCATTAGATTTAACCATCCAATTGTAGTCAATGTGACTCCCATTCTCTGATTGAGCAGTGAGCTCTAGGCAGCAGGCCTTTTTGCATGTGCAGACTCCATATTGTACACACATACTATTTGCAGTAGTATCATCTAATTGTGGGTAAGGCTTCCCATCGTGGTTTTTCCCCTTACAAGGGTTCCACGTACAAATATCTATGTTATGTGTTGTGGATGTTATTGTCTTTCTATTTCATGCATTAATCTTTACCGATACTGCAATTAACTGATAAACTATCTACCGGCATAAAGTTTGGTTTATGGGTATTAAGCATTAAGTTTTAGTTAAGATAATTTTGGTTTGAATTTATTAGACAACTAATTCACTCCCCCCCTCTCAGCTATCTTCAGGACCTAACAATTGGTATCAGAGCTTAGTCCTCTTTTTGTAGAAGTTTAACAACTTGAGGAGATCCAATGTCTTCTAACTATTTCAGGAAGGACAGTCCTAAACTTGATGGAACTAACTATGGCATATGGAAGATCAGGATGGAGACATATTTGAATTGCATTGGAAAGGAAATTCGGGATGTTACAAAGAATGGTTATACTACTCCTACTCAAGGTCAACCTAATCCACCAACCTTGGCTAAAGATGAGGAAAATGATTACAAAAGAAGAGAAGCACTTTTGAGTGCATTATCACATCAGTAAATCATGGGATTATCAGATAGATCTACTGCTAAAGCTATTTGGGAAAAATTGGAAACATTGAATGAAGGAGATTCCACAGTCAAAATTGCAAAACTTGAATGCTTCCGGTCAAGAATGAAAATCTGAAAATGGAAGAAGATGAAATGATTTATGCTTTTATGGAAAGAGTAAATGAAATTGTTTTGGGTATACAATGTTTTGGAGGAACCTTAAGTGAAGATGAAATTATTTCTAAAGTTTTAAGAGCTTTGCCACCGACATATAAAATGAAAGTTACTACTATAAATGAATTGAGAACAATGCCTAATGCATCAGTATCTAGAGACACTTTGGTTGGAAAACTTTTAGCTTTTGAACTTGAGGAATTTGGTCTTGTTGCTACTATTAAAAAAAAATTAGCTTTTAAAGCATCATCATCATGTGAGAAATTTGATTGGAAAACCTTTTATGCAAGAGAACTTGAAGAAATCAGAAAGGAGAATGAAGAACTGGAAGAGCTTGAAGCATTATTTGCAAGGAAAATGCCTAAAGGTCCAGTTGGAGGTAAGTATGGAGGTAAGAAACCATTTAAATATTTTAACTGCAATAAAGTTGGTCATATGGCTTCTAGGTGTCCTGATAGACATGCAATATTAAGAGAAGAAGCTAAAAGAACATATAAGCCTAACCCTGATTATTAGAGATACAAGTTTAAGAAGAATAGAGACAAATCATGTTACTATGCTAATGAAGGAGTCACTGATGATTTTGATGAGGATCCAACAGATAATGGATGGGCATTTGTTGCTATAATAGAAGATCAACCGACACCTACTATTCAACTGGTAGAGTAGGCCCTCACAGCTAAAATTGAAGATAAGGATGAATGGATTATTGATTCCGGATGTTCACATCATATGACTGGTGATAGAAGTAAATTCTTAACCTTTCAAGAATATAATGGAGGTCTAGTAAGATTTGGAGATGATAAAGCTTGTTTGATTAGAGAAAAAGGCACTATGTCTTTTGATGGTAAGAAGAATACTGATAATGTTTACTATGTTGAAGGTTTGAAGCATAATCTTTTGAGTGTTGATCAATTAGTTGAAAAAGGATTTCAGTTACAATTCAAGAATGGTAAATGTAAAATCTTAAACAAAATTGGTTTAGAAATTGCAACTGGTAATCAGACTAGAGGTAATATCTTTCATTTGAATAACAATGAGAAAACATGTTTGATTGCACACATTGATGAAAGTTGGTTATGGCATAAGAGACTTTGTCATGTAAATTTTGATTGCATTATGAAAATCAGTATAACTAAGGCAGTAAGAGATTTACCTAAGATTGTTAAACCTCACAATCCAGTATGTAAGAAATGTCTATTTGGAATGCAAGTTAGAGCATCTTTTAAGAGTATACTAGATAAATCCAATAATTCTCTTGATTTAATTCATACTAATTTATGTGGTCCAACAAGAACTAGAAGTTTACAAGGAGATAGGCATTTTATACTAATCATTGATGACTATTCTAGAATGTGTTGGGTTACCTTTCTCAAGGAGAAATCAGAAGCTTTTGGGAAATTCAAACTATTCGAAGTGATGGTAGAGAATGAATTCAGTAAGAAAATCAAATGTTTGAGATCAGATCAAGGAGATGAAATCACATCTAAGGAATTTAATACATTGTATGAAGTCAATGGGATCAGAAGACAATTATTAGTACCCCAGACAACCCAGCAGAATGGAGTTTTGGAAAGGAAAAACAGAACTATTTTGGATGCAGCTAGAAGCATGATATCAAAAGCAAACCTGCCTCATATGTATTGGAGAGAAGTAGTGAATACAATAGTTTACACATTCAATAGACTTCACATCAAAGGTGAAACCGGTAAGACCCCTCATGAACTATGGTTTGGTAATACTCCTACTCTTAAATATTTCAGAATATTTGGAAGTAAATACTATATTAGAAGAGATGAGTATATTGGCAAATTTGATCCTAGAAGTCATGAAGGAATATTTCTTGGTTATTCATCTATGAGAAAGGCATATAGATGTTTTAACAAGAGATTGCAAAAAATTGTTGAGAGTGCAAATGTGAAGATTGATGAACAGTTTAGAGGAAATTCAAGGCACATGGACTCTGAACCAGCAATAGAGATAATAACAAACGAACCTACAATGAGTACACCAGTACAGAATGTTGATCCAGTTACACCAGAATCATGCGAGGATTCAACAGTCACTAAAGAACAACAACAAGTAAAAACACCACGGTATGTAAGATTGAACCACTCTGAAGATCAGATAATTGGAAACAAGTATCAAGGAGTTATGACTAGAGGAAGATTGGAAAATGAAGAGGTATGTCTTATTTCTCAAATTGAACCAGCATCAATTAATGAGGCATGTAAAGATAAATATTGGATTAAAGCTATGGAAGATGGATTGGAACAAATTGAAAAGAACAATACGTGGACATTAGTATCTCAGCCTAAAGACAAAAATGTAATTGGAACTAAATGGGTATTTAGAAATAAACTTAATGAAGATGGCAAGGTAATCAGAAACAAAGCAAGATTAGTGTGTAAGGGATATTCACAGAAAGAAGGAGTTGATTATAATGAAACCTTTGCCCCGGTCGCTAGAATTGAGGCAATCAAATTATTCTTAGTTTTTGCAGCCCACAAAAACTATAAAGTATATCAAATGGATGTTAAATGTGCATTTCTAAATGGAGATCTTGAAGAAGAAGTTTATATTGAACAACTTGATGGATTTTGATTGACAGATGACAAAGATATGGTTTGTAGGTTAAGGAAAGCTTTGTATGGACTAAAGCAATCTCCTAGAGCTTGGTATGCTAGATTGGACAAATATCTTTTGAAGATTGGATACACTAAAGGTAATGCAGATAACAATCTATATTACAAAGTGACTAATGATTACATCTTGGTTCATGAAGTTTTTGTTGATGATATAATCTTTGGAGGAGAAGATGGATTGTGTAAAGACTTTTCTAATAAAATGCAACAAGAATTTGAAATGTCTATGATTGGGGAGATAAAATTATTTTTAGGATTGCAGATTTCACAGACTAATAAAGGTATATTATTATGTCAATCTAAGTACTTGAAGGAATTACTAAAGAAATTTGGCATGGAAAACTCTAAACCGGTAAGCACACCTATGACTACAACTGATAAATTATCATTCAAGGATGACTCAACACCTGTTAATCTGACTAGATACAAGTCTATGATAGGAGGTTTACTATATTTGACATAAACAAGACTTGATATTATGAATGCAGTATGTATTGTCTCAAGATTTCAGAGTAATTCTAAAGAAAACCATGAATCAGTAGTAAAAAGGATTTTTCGATACGTACAAGGTACTACAAATCTTGGTTTATGGTATCCTAGAGATGAAAATTTTGATTTATGTGCATACACAGATACAAATTGGGCAGGAGATGTAGATGACAAAAAAAGAACCACCTCCGGAGCATTTTTTCTTGGTAGCAGATTAATTTCTTGGTTGAACAAGAAACACAATATAACATCACTATCAATACCAAAATCAGAATATGTTGCAGCAACAACTAATTGCACTTAGGTATTATGGATCAAGCAAATTTTGAAGGACATAAAGGTAAAATGCAAGGAACCTATAACTATTTACTGTGATAATATGGTAGCAATTGATATATCTAAGAATCCAGTATTTTACTCTAAAACTAAACATGTTTCTATCAAATTCAATTTTTTGAAAGAGAATGTTGAAGCAAAAGAAGTGAAATTGGTTTATGTGAATACTAAAGAGCAGATTGCAGATATTTTTACTAAGGCTTTGCCTAAGGAAACTTTTGAAATCTCAGAGAGAAGCTTGGAGTTCTAACCCCACCAGTAGAGACTTAGACAGTTGATGTTTGTCACCAACCAAAAGAATTAACAGAGAAATCTTTTGTTCTGGCTTTGATGAGGAGAGCTACTACTCAAGGGGAGTAGTTGGATAATTGGTATTTTGTAATGAGTTGGTATTTTCTATTTGTATTTGGTTTTGTATTGATTTGGCATTTGATGTCAAAGGGGGAGAGATATTATGGAAAAACACATTATCTTTTGGAAGAGATTATTCCTTAGAAGGGGAGAGATATTATGCATTTTGATTTCTGGATAATGATCTCTTTGGGAGATTGTTAGTTTTTTTATTTTTGGCATTTCTACTTTGGCACTTAGATGGTTTTTCCATCTTGTGTTGCCATCGTTGCCAAAGGAAGAGATTGTTGGTATTTTGGATATGTTGATATGGTTTTGTCATTGATGTCAACACTTGTCAACATTTATCAGCACTTGGAGATCTTTGGTTTTGATCACCGGCAAGTCAGTGACTTATGCACAACCACTGGTATTTGGTTCATCAACAGGTTATATTGTTCACCGACACTTGGAATGACTTGGAGACTACTTGGTTATGTCGAAGACATTGTTTGGACACTTTGTTATGGTGATTTGTTCATTGGTCTATTCGGGTTTGTAGATTTTCTATTACCGACAAATAGGTCCAGGATATGCACCGACACGAATATCTATTCTAGATCAACATGACACATTATGGAGATGATTTGTTATTATTGGAAATGCATTGATTCGACATGATGCATCAGATATTGATTTATTTGTAATTTATTTTATTGTAATATTCTTTGTAAGCCGACCTACATATTTGGTCTTAGGCTTCGGTATATATGTAAGATCTCATTTGTGAGATTGATATGGATGGAAATGGGAATGTAAGAAAGTGCAAATAAGGTATATGCAAAAATAAGCAGGGCTATACATGTAGACATCAATTGAAGATTAAAGGAAGGTTTTGAGAAGATGATTAGAGCTAAATCGGTACTGAATCCAGCATATGAAGATGTTATTTTTGTTGGCATTCTGATGATGTTGTGATTGTCATTCATGGACACACACTTTCTTTGTGAACACTTTCTTGATGTATGAGTTATGCTCAACCGGTATTTGTTCCAACTAGTATTATGTATTATAGTCTTTAGACTATTGGTGTTTTGCAGAAGATGTTTACCAATCCCAAATTGACTAAAGACCTCAAGCGGTATGAGGACCTCAAGTGGTTTGAGGATCTCAAGCAGTACAAAGGAACAAAGCGGTAGTTAACATTCTTCCAGTCTTCATTTTTGACAACCGACAATTAGTAAAATTATATGAACCGGTATTACTCTGTGATGAGTTATCATCCACCGATACTTTGGCAGTGATTTTGTGTCATGTTACCAAATGTGTCTAGATGCACTGAACCTAAGAACTTGTAATTTAATCAAATTGGACCGACATCAAATCAAACACATTTGTAAGGACATCATGTCTAGGGTTTTAAAAAATGATGAGCTTTTTGTATGTGTGATCATAGAAGAGAAGATTAGGTCTGTGTGAAGAGTAGGAGTGTGGAGATATTGAAGATTGAAGTAATGCTGAAATGATTTAATAGTGAGCTATCAAGGATCTAACTGATGAGGAGGTAATGAAAGAAGGTTAGTCTTCTTTGAGGTTGGTGGATTGTTGTTCTCAATGTTCTTCCCAAATCAATCCCTAGGCACAAATGGGATTCTTCTAAACCTTTCTCCTATCTCCTCCTCTCTATTCAACACTACTTGCACCCTATTGTATTGGACATCACTCCTCCTTACATTCCATGCTAAGGCATTCAAGTCTGAAATGAGGTCCTCTTGAGTGTCACCAAAAATGAACAAGTTTGGTTGTCCAACTGGCTGAATCTCCTCTCTTCCCGGAATGGGCAACTGTTGGAGAACCATGGTTTACCTAATCTTATTTTCTCCTTTAAGGATTTCAATCATATTAATCTATTGATTGAACATCTGGACAGGTCTACAAGGTATGATGACTGTCCTTCACTTCTCAAGAATGGAAATTTCACAATTTGATACAAAGAACGTAGGGTTACTCAAAGCAACTCTCTAGGTGCAAAAGGTCAATTTGATCAAATGGCTCAATACAATGCTTTGGATATTGTAGTAGGGTGTCTCAAGTCTCTACTCATCAATTTTGATGATTTGAAACAACCAATTTCTTCCCCTTCCTTACCGATTTCATGAATTGGTCAAATTTGCTCCAAAAAGGCTACTAGAATTAGCCCTAGTTTTTAATGAAATTTGTTCACCCTGCTCAACCTGCTAAACTTCATGACAAACCCTTGGAGATGTGGTCATTTGATGTTGAAAGCTCAAGGATTTTTGCTATGGCAAGTACTGTATAGACTGTTTTAGTGCTGTCCCACAAAATAGGCACTTTTCAAGGGTTTTTGAAAGTTTTAGTGAGGGTTTGCAATTTACAAGTTTTCTTCATGATACTAGGCCAACTTAAATGCTTCAATCCTTGATTTAACATATGCCAAAAACCTCAAAAGGTTCAAAACTTATCTTCTAATATTGTCATTATATCAAACAAGTGCCACACTACTGCCCTTACACAGAAAAACAGTCTAGATGACTGGGACAACAATGGTTTTAAGATTTTGCATACATTTTGAGCCTTGATAAACAAAACACAATTAAAGTATGATAATTAGGGATGTAACAAATGGTTTGACATCAGTTGGAACACCATGCACAATAAATAAGAAAGGATTTTATAACTGCTTTTCATACACAGTCAACACTACATTTTCGATAGCAATAAGGTGCATTTTTGACAGCAACTTCCTTTCTTTGTTTTGTTTGCTTCTTTATTCTGTCCCTAGCCTGCAAGAAGGTGCTAAAGGCATGATAGAATAATGCATTTATCCGCTTCAAATATCTTGAAGGTTTGAATATTTAAAGGATGACACAAATCAAGACAACCTTATATGACTGTGACAAAAAGTACACTGTTTTAGGATCCTTATTTAGGTCCTTTACAATCAATTTGTGTAACTTGTCATCTCAACATTGAAACCACTTGAAAATACATTTTCATGATGCAATAAAGAGGAATGCATCATTTCATACTATCCATTTAGAGAGGTTGGCAATGAGGATCTAACAATGAAATAGTGACTCACTATTTTGCAGCCCGTTTTACACCTTTGCCTCTTACATCCAACCAAGTCATGGGAGAGACAAGGATGGTAAAGTATAATGCTGACTCTTTCCAACTTGATTGTCCTTCAACATTTCAAAGTACAGTGCTATGAACAACAAAGTACCATTCAAAACAAATTTGAGAATACCCAAGCCAAGTTGCTCACTTCACACACTTGCCATGGGCTTACAAACACTTGTGCATTGCTAGAAAAGGAAAATGGATGTATGGTACAGTATGTACAGATCCAAAAAATTCCCTCAAAGCCATGGATGAAGAGACTTTGAAGAAATTAGTTGGACCATGAATGATCTTCCATTGGAACCACAAAACAATGCCTTTCTCAAGAGCACTTCAAACAAAACTTGTTCCAAACCCCAAGAAAAGATTAGAGATCACTACTAAAACATCAAGAGAGATCACAGCAATGAAAAACAGGAGTAGTACGGACTCATGGAGCCATGGTATGGACTGTACTCTCAAAAGTGCAGAAAATTAGTTAAAAACTCACAAAAATGAGAGCAAAATAAGTATTTCTCTTAATTTTCCAAAATGAACAACCCATACAATGATTGGAACATGGTTTATATACATGTGCCAACTTTTTGAAGCCCTTGTACAGATAGGTACAGGCTAGAACTAACCAAAACCACCAAAAACCACTTTTTTGACAACTTTTGACAACTTTTTGACAACTTTTGTTGCTCAAAAATTGCATTTTGACTTCCGGTGACTTGGCACTCAAACAAATGAATCAAAATCATTTAGAAAAACTAAATAAAAATGCTCCAATGCCTTTCAAGGCTTTACAACATCAAAAAATTTAGAAATGCTCATTTGGACCCGAAATTGACAATTTTTGGCCCACTGAGCAAAAACCAAAAATCTTGGAAACTCTTAAACAAAATGAGTTCCAAACCTCATTACACCACAAAAAAAACCTATTAAACCTACTAGAAGCATAAAATAAACACACATGCTTAATTTGCAACAAAATGCTATACCTACTGTGATTTGAGCATTCAGGTGCTCAGGTGCTCCTACACCATACTCCCCTAAGGACAAAGAAGTCATGTGACTCCTTTGGGCAGTAAAGAAAGAGGAATTCCAGCTTCGAGAAAGTCACTTTCAGGTATCCATGTGGCTTCAAAAGCTAGTTTATCCTTCCATTTGATGAGATGCTCCATGTATGTATGGTGTCTTGTCTTTTTGATGATTCTTGAATCTAGTACCTGCTGAGGAATGGGAGTAGAAGAAGAGGGGAGAGAAAGATCAGAAAGGGAATGAGAAAGATCTAAAACTCTTTGTGAATCTGATGGTAGCTCCCCTTTGAATGGCACCAAATCTGCAACATTGAAACTAGGAGACATAGAAACTTCATTAGGCAAATCAACTTTGTAAGCATTATGGCCATATTTAGCCAAGATTTTGCATGGTCCTACTCTTCTCATTTGTCACTTAGTAGGCACTCCTTTCTGTAACCGTGACTTGTTGAGATGGACCATCACATAATCACCCACTGAGAATTGAACATCTCTTTTTGAAGCATCAACTCTCTCCTTAACTTTTTGAGTAGTTTCCTGTAAAGACTTTTGTACCTGCTCATGAATTTCTTTCATAGACTGTGCCATATCTTCTATTGTACCACTCACTTGCTGCAAATTAGTGACATCATTTAACTCAAAAACACCTCTAGGATGCATTCCATAAATAATCTGAAATGGGCTCTTACCAGTGGATTTGTTTACACTATCATTGTATGCAAACTCTGCCTGATGGATGAGTTGATCCCAACTTTGCCCATATTCTTTGGTAAGACATTTGAGTAGATTACCCAATGTTCTGTTCACCACTTCTGTTTGGCCATCTGTCTGTGGATGGTAAGCTGAGCCAAAAGACAAGCTAGTACCCAATTTCTTCCATAAAGTTTTCCAAAAATGACCCAAAAACTTAGCATCTCTATCAGATACAATGCTAGATGGCAAACCATGAATTCTTACAACTTCCTTAAAGAAAAGAAAAGCAATGTGACTAGCATCATTAGTAGTTTTGCAAGGTATGAAATGTGCCATTTTACTGAATCTGTCAACAACCACAAAAATACTATCACATCCTGTTTTTGTTTTGGGCAAACCTACCACAAAATCCATACTAATGCAATCCCAAGGCCTAGAAGGTATGGAAAGAGGCTGATACAAACTAGCATTCATGCTAGTACCCTTGGCTTTCTGACATACCATGCATTGCTCAACATATTTCCTGACATCTGCTTGTATCTTAGGCCAAAAATAGTGCCTCTGAACCAATTCCAAAGTCTTATTAAGACCAAAGTGACCACTCAAGCAACCATTGTGCTTTTCCTGTATCAGATTCTCCCTCATTGAACCTTTTGGCACACACAGTTGTCCACCCCTGAATAACAATCCATTTTGCAAAGTATAGTCAGCATATTCACTATGAAAAGTAATCTGAAAATCTTGACAAACTTTGTAAATATCAGCAAAATCAGAATCATGTGGATATAAATCCTCAAAACATTCTATACCAATACTTCTAATCTGAATTTCTGGAACAGTAAGTAACCTTCTACTCAATGCATCAGCTACTTTATTGCACTGTCCTTTCATATGCTTCAAAGTAAAGGTATATGCTTGTAAAGACTCTACCCATTTAACATGTCTGTGACTAAGCTTATCCTATGAATTGAGAAAACTAAGTGCCTGGTTGTCAGTGTAAACCACAAATTCTTTAGGAAGAAGATAATGCCTCCATTTCCTAAGTGCCTGAACCAAAGCATACATTTCAAGATCATATGAAGAATATTTCTTCTTAGCATCATTAAGCTTTTCACTGAAAAATGCAACAGGTCTATTATCCTAACTCAAAATAGCACCAATAGCAATATTACTTGCATCACACTCTAAGGTAAACAATTTATCAAAACTAGGTAGAATCAACACTGGTTGGGTAGCAACTCTGACTTTCAACAATTCAAATCCCCTATTGGCTGCTTCTGTCCATTGAAATTTCTCTTTCACACCACCCTTAATGGTTTCCAACATAGGTGCACATATTTCACTAAAACCTCTAATAAATTTCCTATAAAATTGAGCAAGTCCATGAAAACTCCTGACATCACTAGCATTCTTAGGGGTTGGCCAATTAACTATGGCTTCTACCTTATCTGGATCCATCTTCAAATCACCCCCTGAAACAACAAAACCCAAATAGACCAGCTCTTGCTTAAGGAAATCACATTTTTCAAGGTTGATAGTAAGTTGTTCATCATTCAATCTTTGTAAGACAATCTGCAAATGTTGGAGGTGTTCTTCCTTGGTTTGACTGAAAATTAAGATGTCATCAAGGTACACAACTACAAACCTGCCTATGAAGTCATGTAAGACCTCATTCATCAATCTCATGAATGTACTGGGTGCATTTGTTAACCCAAATGGCATGACTAGCCATTCATACAACCCCTCATTTGTCTTGAAAGTTGTTTTCCATTCATCTCCCTCTTTGATGCGGATTTGATGATAACCACTTTTTAGGTCTATCTTACTGAAATATTTTGCTCCCCCTAAACAATCCATAAGATCTTCTATCCTAGGAATGGGGAATCTATACTTGATTGTGATCCTGTTTATTGCTCTTGAATCTGTACAAAGTCTCCAAGCCCCACCTTTCTTAGGTGCTAACACTGTGGGTACTGCACATGGACTAATACTTTTTCTAATCATTCCTTGGTCTAATAGCTCTTGGATTTGTCTTGCCACTTCCTGATTTTGTTCAGGTGTCATTTTGTAAGCAACTTTGTTTGGTAAGGATGCACCTGGGATGAAGTCTATCTAGTGGCTAATGGCTCTCTGAGGAGGTAGAGAGGTTGGTTGACCATCATTAACAATTGACTTAAACTGATCTAGAAGTTTCTGCACCTCATTTGGGATTTCTATCTTCCTTTCTTTCTTTTCATCAACTAGTTTCGTTACCAATGCAAAACCTATGCCATCACCTTCTTTTAGGGTATGGATGAACTCTTTTTCACCAACTAACAAAGTGTTGGGAACTTGTGGTTTGCTGCCCTCACTTCCTTCATTAATGGACTGAATTTTATAGTTGATACCATTCTTGAAAAATGAGTATGAGTTCTTTTCTCCATCATATTGTGCTTTCCTGTCAAATTGCCAAGGTCTTCCTAAAAGCAAATGACAAGCATCCATAGGTAGTATGTCACACAAAATCTCATCTTGGTACTCACCTATGTTAAACTCTACCCATGTTTGTTCACTCACCAATACATGCTACCCTTTTTCCAACCATGTGACCTTGTAGGGCTCATTATGTTGTATTCTAGGTAGATGAAGTTTTCTAGCAGCTTCTTCTGATATGATGTTATCAGTTGATCCTGAGTCAATGATAACTTTGCACACCTTTCCTTGGATTTTACATTTGATCCTGAAAAGAGCTTTCCTTTGAGACATATCTTTCTGGGATGGCTCTTTCATGAGGGTCCTCCTGATCATGAGGTTTTCCCCTTCTTCTGATGGTAGACACCTTTGATTTGGTGTGGTTTCCTCTTGCACAAAATGGACTCTCTTATCACCTCCTTGAGATGAGCTTGGATTTTCTAGGCATCTATATGCTGGATGGCCCAGTTTCTGACAGTTGTAACACTTCATGGTGGAGAAGTATGAACCTCTTCCAGGTCCATTAGATCTACCCCTTCCTGAGTTGCCTGATCCCCTACCCCTATAGTTGGGTCTGCTCTGAGAATCCCCACTTTGCTCAATAAGCTTAGACTCTCCCTGGGACCTATGATCTGTGTACCTTCCCCCAAAACTGCCTCTATGACTGCCTCTATTTCCTCTACCTCTACCTCTACCATTATGTTCTTGTTTCTTCTTGTTTCTCTCTTCTACCTTCAATGCTAATTGATAACACTTCTGTAATGTGTTGGGACACCATAGGCTTAACTCTTCCTGAATATTCCATCTTAACCCATTGAGATACCTAGCTACTCTGACATTTTCATCTTCTTGTACCTTAGATCTAAGGCTTAGTTTTTGGAATTCTTCAGTGTAACTACTGACATCTAGGTCCTTCTGTCTCAAGTTTTGTCTCTTCCTATGTAACTGGATTTCATAATCTTCAGGCATGTAGGTGTCTTTGATCTTAGTTACCATTGTCTTCCAGGTGGTTATGGGTTTCTTTCCCTCTTTCACCCTTTCCTCTTGGATGAATTTCCACCAGGTCAAGGCTACCCCTCTCATTCTGGATTTGGCTACCTTCACTTTCTGTGCTTCAGTAATGCCATCACATTCAAAGTGATTCTCTAGACCCTCTATCCACTCCATTAGTGCTTCTAGTTCCATCTTGCCACTAAAAAGGGACACTCCATCTAGGGCCTTTCTAGTCAAAGCTTTCAAAGCCTGTAAAAAGGTTTCTTGTTCTTTATCCAAGATCAGATCTGGTTCTGGGACTTCTTCCTCTAAGGTTTCCTTCTTATCTTCAACATTTTCTACTCTCTCACTAACTTCTTCAGTCTTGACTTCTACTTGGTTCAACTTTCTTTCAAGTTGCTGTAATCTTTCCCTAAGGAGTCTATTTTCTTCACCCTGATCCTCCATCCTCTTTGCTAACTCTGCATTGGTCACCATGTTGTCGGTGTTGTCTCCCACTGACTCACTACCAGACATATGCTAATCTCTCAACCCAAATCTAAATTGGCTCTTATACCACTATGATGAGGAGGTTATGAAAGAAGGTTAGTCTTCTTTGAGGTTGGTGGGCTTTTGTTCTCAATGTTCTTCCCAAATCAATCCCTAGGCACAAATGGGATTCTTCTAAACCTTTCTCCTATCTCCTCCTCTCTATTCAACACTTCTTGCACCCTATTGTATTGGACATCACTCCTCCTTACCTTCCATGCTAAGGCATTCAAGTCTGAAATGAGGTCCTCTTGAGTGTCACCAAAAATGAACAAGTTTGGTTGTCCAACTGGCTGAATCTCCTCTCTTCCCGGAATGGGCAACTGTTGGAGAACCATGGTTTACCTAATCTTATTTTCTCCTTTAAGGATTTCAATCATATTAATCTATTGATTGAACATCTAGACAGGTCTACAAGGCATGATGACTATCCTTCACTTCTCAAGAATGGAAATTTCTCAATTTGATACAAAGAACGTAGGGTTACTCAAAGCAACTCTCTAGGTGCAAATGGTCAATTTGATCAAATGGCTCAATACATTGCTTTGGATATTGTAGTAGGGTATCTCAGGTCTCTACTCATCAATTTTGATGATTTGAAACAACCAATTGCTTCCCTTCCTTACCGATTTCATGAATTGGTCAAATTTGCTCCAAAAAGGCTACTAGAATTAGCCCTAGTTTTTAATGAAATTTGTTCACCCTGCTCAACCTGCTAAACTTCATGACAAACCCTTGGAGATGTGGTCATTTGATGTTGAAAGCTCAAGGATTTTTTCTATGGCAAGTACTGTACGGACTGTTTTAGTGTTGTCCCACAAAATAGGCACTTTTCAAGGGTTTTTGAAAGTTTTAGTGAGGGTTTGCAATTTACAAGTTTTCTTCATGATACTAGGCCAACTTAAATGCTTCAATCCTTGCTTTAACATATGCCAAACATCTCCAAATGTTCAAAACTTATCTTCTAATATTGTCATTATATCAAACAAGTGCCACACTGCTGCCCTTACACAGAAAAACAGTCTAGATGACTGGGACAGCAACGGTTTTAAAATTTTGCATACATTTTGAGCCTTGATAAACCAAACACAATTAAAGCATGATAATTAGGGATGTAAAAAATGGTTTGACATCAGTTGGAACACCATGCATAGTAAATAAGAAAAGATTTTATAACTACTGTTCATACACAGTCAACACTACATTTTTGACAGCAATAAGGTGCATTTTTGACAGCAACTTCCTTTCTTTGTTTTGTTTGCTTCTTTACTCTATCCTTGGCCTGCAAGAAGGTGTTAAAGGCATGATAGAATAATGCGTTTATCCTCTTCAAAGATCTTGAAGGTTTGAATACTTAAAGGATGACACAAATCAAGACAACCTTATATGACTTAGACAAAAAGTACACTGTTTTAGGATCCTTATTTAGGTCCTTTACAATCAATTTGTGTAACTTGTCATCTCAACATTGAAACCACTTGAAAATACATTTTCATGATGCAAGAAAGAGGAATGCATCATTTCATACTATCCATTTAGAGAGGTTGGCAATGAGGATCTAACAATGAAATAGTGACTCACTGTTTTGCAGTCCATTTTACACCTTTGCCTCTTACATCCAACCAAGTCATGGGAGAGACAAGGATGGTAAAGTATAATGCTGACTCTTTTCAACTTGATTCTCCTTCAACATTTCAAAGTACAGTGCTATGAACAGCAAAGTACCATTCAAAACAAATTTGAGAATACCCAAGCCAAGTTGCTCACTTCACACACTTGCCATGGGCTTACAAACACTTGTGCATTTCTAGAAAAGGAAAATGGATGTATGGTATAGTATGTACAGATCCAAAAAATTCCCTCAAAGCCATGGATGAAGAGACTTTGAAGAAATTAGTTGGACCATGAATGATCTTCCATTGGAACCACAAAACAATGCCTTTCTCAAGAGCACTTCAAACAAAACTTGTTCCAAACCCCAAGAAAAGATCAGAGATCACTACTAAAACATCAAGAGAGATCACAACAATGAAAAACAAGAGTAGTACGGACTCATGGAGCCATGGTACGGACTGTACTCTCAAAAGTGCAGAAAATTAATTAAAAACTCACAAAAATGAGAGCAAAATAAGTATTTCTCTTAATTTTCCAAAATGAACAACCCATACAATGATTGGAACATGGTTTATATACATTTTCCAACTTGTTGAAGCCCTTTTACAGACAGGTATAGGCTGGAACTAACCAAAACCACCAAAAACCACTTTTTTGACAACTTTTGACAACTTTTTGACAACTTTTGTTGCTCAAAAATTGCATTTTGACTTCCGTTGACTTGGCACTCAAACAAATGAATCAAAATCATTTAGAAACACTAAATAAACATGCTCCAATTCCTTTCAAGGCTTTACAACATCAAAAAATTCAAAAATGCTCATTTGGACCCGAAATTGACAATTTTTGGCCCACTGAGCAAAAACCAAAAATCTTGGAAACTCTTAAACAAAATGAGTTCCAAACCTCATTACACCACAAAACAAACCTATTAAACCTACTAGAAGCATAAAATAAACACACATGCTTAATTTGCAACAAAATGTTATACCTGTTGTGATTTGAGCATTCAAGTGCTCAGGTGCTCCTGCACCACTAACCAAGCATGTTGTGCTAGTATCTAGATCACTCATGTGTTGATTACTCACATCTTTGACAAGTCTGAAACCCTTAACTAGGTAGGCCTAGCAAAGCCTTTGTAAATTCTCTAACAAGGTGGTTCACAACTGTGAATCTGAAATCCTCTCACAAGGTAGTCTTTAACATAACTTATCTCCTAACAGAGATCTAGATTCCTAATAGGATCTATTCTGGTAAAGAACATTGTATGACCTTAACCGATCTGACCTTAATTGATCTGGTCTCTATTCTACAGATAGTTACTTGTGAGTTTCTTCTCACCGTGGTTTTTCCCATTTGGGTTTCCACGTCAAAACATCTTGTGTTATGGTGATTGTACTCTTGTGGGTGAATTCTTTGTTTTCTATTTGGTTTGCATTTATCTTAACCGGTTATCTGCTAAATAGTTTAGAAGTTTGAGTTCAGTGTTTTTTGGTATACTAATTCACCCCCCCCCTCTTAGTATTCATCAATTTTGAGCAGTACATTATCATTGGATTTAACCATCCAATTGTAGTCAATGTGACTCCCATTTTGTGATTGAGCAGTGAGCTCTAGGTAGCTGGCCTTTTTGCATGTGCAGACTCCATATTGTACACACATACTATCTACAGTAGTATCATCTGATTGTGGGTAAGGCTTCCTACCATGGTTTTTCCCCTTATAGGGTTTCCACATACAAATATCTATGTTATGTGTTGTGGATGTTATTGTCTTTCTGTTTCATGCATTAATCTTTACCGGTATTGCAATTAACTGATAAACTGTCTACCGGCATAAATTTTGGTTTAACGGTATTAAGCATTAAGTTTTAGTTAAGATAATTTTGGTTTAAATTTTTTAGACAACTGATTCACCCCCTCCTCTTAGTTGTCTCTAGGACATAACACTACTCACAACTTCTTTCTGTCGGTGAGACACCTTCTCTACTACACCGGTTCACTCATCTACTACTCTCATCTGTTGTTGCATTTACTGGTACACCTCTCCTCTTGTTCTTCTCTAGTGGATCTCCTCCTCACTGCTCTACTCTTTACCGATACTATACTCTGTTGGTTCTATGTCTACCTTCTCTACAACTTCTTTCACTTCCCCTTTCGGTATGGATACCTGGTTTTCCCTCACTCTCAGTCTTTTCTCAGATACTCATTGAGCACTTGACTATTTTTTCTCTCACATGCAGAAGTAACATTCAATTACTTCGCAGAAACACTATCTTCTTCTATTCAGCAGCACTATCAATATCTTTTGCTTGCATATTTTTAGCCTGGTTTTCCCACCAAAAGCCAATTCAAATCTTAGGTGGTTAAGGTTTCTCCATCAACCTCAAGGAAAACCAAATCCAATCAAATCTTGTCCGATCTGATCTCCTAGATAGCAAACTATACATCTCCACCATTAACGCACCTTCCAATACACATCTTCTAATCTTAGCAAGCGCGACCTCATCTCTCGACCTACCTTTGTCAAAAATCCATTAATGTTTTTGTTGTTTCCTTCTTGAGGTCTTCTCACAATCTAATCTTTTGGCTTAGATCCAAGTACCAACAACTCTCTGATTTGTTTCTGTTGCTCATTCTTCATCGAGCTGCACTCTTCTGATCTGATCCACAAATCATGGGATCCATATTAAGTGCACACTTGTAGAGGCAACTATCTCTGCATGACACTCCACCGACCTCTCCATGCTTGCCACTTCATGTCCATGTGGCTTCCATGTTGACATCCTCCTTTGCTTGAACAACTATGTCGGTTTGGATTGGATCACCAACCAATTCCATTACCGGGTTCATCTACTAGTATACTAACCCTATCAGTTAAACCCTCAAATGGATCTATCATCAACCTTGCACTCTGCTTCCCTTTCAATGGAATACTCAATTGGTCAACACTCTTGCTAACCTGCCTTATAAACATCTTCATCAGATGGGGAGTCTTTTGCATCTGCACCTTGTCCATAATGCCGATGAACATTCATACCGGTAAAACCTCATGATGACACCATGTCATCAACCCTCAACAAACTCTATCTTCAATCAGGCCATTTTCCTCTATATGTATCTACTCAGCCTTGCTTTCTCCCTGACCAGCTTAGACCTTATCATAACCAGTTTGTCAAAGTGAAAAACTCATCACTCTTCATATGTACTGGCATCTCAACATGCCTTTTCAATCAGTCCAGTGCATATCCCTGAATTCATGCACTTCGGGCATTCCTTTGATTCACCAAAAGATTTGGTGTGAGACTTCAAAAACCCTACCTTTGCCTCATCTTCCTTATCTCATGACTATGATGCACACTATGCATAATAGGAGATAAGCTCCACTTACTGGTCGAGTGAAAACTTGTTATCTGCATCCTACAATGCACTCATGTGACTTCCCTATTTGTGCAACACATCTTCAAACAGGCACATGTGATCCCATGTGAGCACATTCATTGTCTGTCATTTGCTTCTAATGATGACTACATCTTTATCTGGTGGGAATATAGTTGCTCTACAACCACACAACATACCGGTGACTTGTTCATCCTTTTCCTCTGATGTTGATGTGATTTAGGTATCATTCTTCCTCTTCATCACAAACAACAACTCAAGCACCTTGCTCATCCTGCTTGTTGACTGGTCATGAGCTTTGTGGTTGACAACCACTCACTTGGTTGATCTGTCTTCTCCATGTCAAAACATTACTTACCCATTGACATCTTTTCCTTATCGGTGATACACTATCTCGGTAACCTATCCATCTCATCCACACAAGTTAGGCATTAACTTGTGTACTGGTGACCTGTGTGATTATTCCTCTGAGTGGAATTCTCTTCCTTACCTTATAGGTATCCTACAACACAAGGTGATATCAAAGATCTCAACCTGTACTTCTCCATGACAATGTTGCATATTTATCTCTCATACTAGTAGTCATCCCATACCGGTTGACATCAATGACAACACAATGTGAACAATAACACAAAATGTCTAACTGGATCCAAATAGGACCACCATAAAAGCACGCTAGCCAATGCAAAGTCACAAAACACTCAAAACACAATCAAGAAGCACCTTCAACATGATAGAAATTGATTCCATAAGCTAGACCAAAATCGTCTGACCAAATCATCAAATATTGCTTTCTGGTAAAGCTAACTGGTACCAAGAAATATCAAGTGGGAACATAGGTAATAACCAAGAGAATGGAGAGGGAGGGGAAAGAAATAATAAGAGAATGATAGAGAATAAAAGAAAGGGAGGGAGTCAAGGATAGAAATGGGGTTAAGGAAGGAATGGAAGGTAGAGAGGGTGGGATATACCTAGAGAGGGGAGAGAGAATTGAGATAGATGAGAAAGGGAGAGAGATAGGTCTAGAGTTTGGGAAAGATAAAGAGAGTGAGATATAGAGTAAAATTAGGATAATAGGAGCATGCTGATTACTAAAATTTGAGATGTTGATTACTGAAATTTGACTGTTTAAAATTTTAAGTGATCTTCTAAAATCTAGAATCTACATTATGACTCCTAGAGATCTTAAACCACTCTCAAACATCCTAACAATATATACATAAAATATAACTTAGAGTATAAGAAAGATAAATGATAAAGAGAAATACTTATATGTTATATTTAATGTATATATCCTTTTGAAAACCCAAATGGAATATGAAATGAGTTACATACAAGTCCATATTACTAATTTGAGTTTTTGTAAGAAAACCCATACCTGTTTTTCCTTACTAAACATAACGCGTACGTGTTTTTTATTACTAAACATAGCATGTACAAGTTTTTTATTTTCAAAAACCCATATGCATTTTTAATTTTAAAATTTGCAAATGCATTTTGACTTGGATTGTCTTGGATTTTGGCTCGGTTATATGAGCCTTAACACAAATTGGTTATTTAAATTTAAAAATAACCCGTACGTGTTAGTAGTTTTAAGACATTTTTTTAAAGGCTGTCCACTTTTTTGCGCATCATCTTGGTGCACTTACCCTTGTCATTTATATCAAACTTGTGATCTGAATGTTCTTTAAGTTTGAATGTATCTGAATGATGTTCTTTGGGTCATTGATGTTGTACATTGATGTAGAGTTTCTATATGGTTCTATAGAAGTCATGCAATTGCATGATGTATGTCTACAGATGTTTTTAATGATAAATTATGATATGTTAAAGTGTTTCCGGATCTTTGCTTGTATGGGAAGTGAACCCATATAATGTTTCAATTAAATCTAATTGTTTTGGTGAATAGTCTAACATGCTTTTTGGTCTAGTATGTGACAAATAAATATCAAATGGTTATCTAGTTTAAGAGTAGTGTTTGTAGATGAATATTCTCTTTATATCTCATTTTTTAGGTTATCAAGTGATCTACAATTGAAGTTAATTTAGTTTGAGTTCTAGATGTTACTACTTATCAGATTGCCATTAGTTTTATGTCAAAGTTATACTATATACTCTAGTCGGTTATCTATTACTGAAATATTCAATCGATATGTACAGTCTAGTCGGTTATAGAAGAAAGCAGTCACAGAACACAGTATACACCGAGCTATCTACTGAGTATCTTTATATGTCTACCGAGTAGCAAAGATGACACATCGAGTTGATTTAGAACCTAGAAATGCATATGAAAACGTGTTACAAGATCGAGGCACATCTAACCGTTATCACATTGGAAATTGCACTTAAAGATTGTGTATGATTTTGAGGTTATCTAACCAATGAAATATTTTGCATGGTTATTCATTCAATAAATCATGTTTGTAAGATCGAAGCAATGAATTGGATCATCGTCATAAGAGATCTATTTATACAGCATGAGTTAAGAGTTAAAGGTGTGTGCATGAGTGTAAGAAGATAGTTACAAAGACACAGAGGTCACTAAGAAGGTTTTCAGAGAACAGTCAAAGAATAGAGTAAACAGAAGGGTTTACTAAGTTACTATATGGGTTATTGAGGTATGCAATAAGCAAGGTAATCTATTCTGAGCACATAGAATCTGCTATAACATTCTAGATGTAAAGTTGCAGATATTTGTAATGATTTTATTGTAATATTTGGAAGTTGTAAGAGAAACCTTTAACAGGGTAAAAGACTCTAATCAAGTCTATAAATTGTAAAGCCTCTAACCAAGTGCATCATTTAGATGAAGTGTTGTAAAATCCTTTAGCAAGGTAGATCTAACAGATCTTGTTACTCCTAACAAGGTATGCTATCAGAAATAGCTAAACATGTAGCTCTAACCGAGCACTCTTTATTATTGCAGTAGTGAAGTTGTGGGTTCCATCCCCATCGTAGTTTTTCTCTCTAACCAAGAGTTTCTGCATAATCAAAATATATGTGTTATGGAGTGAATCGTGTATGATTTTTATCTATTTGTTTTAGTTTTATATTATGTTACTGCACTATTCGGTTTATGCATAATAGTAAAGATATTGTTAAAGAAATGTTTTGAAGTACTGATTCACCCCTCCCCTCTCAGTACATTAGCTTTCCATATTGGGCCTAATAATTGGTATCAGAGCTTGAATCTTGGAAAAGGGTTTAACTACCTAAAGAGAAAGAGCTTATCAATGGAAGGCTATAAACAATCTTAGAGGATTGTGTATTTGCAAGAAGAGTTGGATCATGCTAATCAAGTGATTGCAGACATGCAAAGGCAAATACAAAAATCTCTAAAAGTGAGAAGAAGATTATCTGATGATTTGCAGAACTCTCAAGAGTTATTGGAACAAATTGAGACATCGTCTGAGAATAGTATATCTAAAGAGACTAAAGAAATGATTGGAGTATTGAAAGAAAAGAACAAAGCATTGGCTGATCAACTGAAAGCAATGAAAAGAGAACATGAACATTTCAGCACACAGATGACTAAAAATCTAGATGCATTGAGAACAACTGAGGATAAAGTAAGAGATCTAGAAAGAGAGAAAAAACAACTTGAAGTCTTAGTATCTGATAAGAATGATGAAATCACAAGGTTAACTGGAATTCAACAAAACCTATCAGATCAACTAGGTTATGACATCATGAAGTAGTTCTAAAAAATGATGAGAATCAAGCATTGAAACTTGAAGTATCAAAGTTAACCGATGAACTTGAAACAAAGAAGAAATCCAAAGAAATACTGAAGAAGAGTTATGAAGCATCAAAGATGTTGGATGAGCAATTGAATACAAGAAGACCCAACAAAGATGCAGGACTCGGTTACAAAGGAAAAGTCTCTACCAAGAAAGGAATTCATACTACCGAGAGAGGAGAATCATCAAAGCAAGCTGGAAACAAGAATAACATCGAAAGAAAGAAGCCTATTTGCAACTACTGTGGAAATCAAGGTCACACTACCAACATATGCCAAATCAGAAAAGGTAAGCAACCAAATGCCACTAAGTCCAATGGTTATTGTTACAATTGCAATAAATATGGTCACACATCTAATCAATGTAGGACAAAATCTGTTAACAATTATCAAAAGGCAAAATTCAAAGGGTTTTGTAAAAACTGCAATAGATGTGGACATAGTATCAAGAAGTGCTAGTTTAAGCAAAAGAACTAGATGTGGTATGCACACCGAGCAAATGCTAGAGGTTACCGAACTCACACAAATCCTTACCGACAGTATTTTGTAGTACCATGGGATTATAATACAAGGATATGGTGTGAATGTTGTAGAAGATATGGACATATAAGTGCCAACTGTTTTATAAGGTTTGGGATGTACAACCAAAGATCATGGAGAAATCCTGGTATGACATGTTTTCATTGTCACAAAGTGGGACACTTAGGTGGAGATTATAGAGATCAACCTAGAAAAGACACTGAAGAAATAAAAGAAAAATTAAAGATGATTTGGAAAAAGAAGGAAATTGTGTCAAATGAAGAAATCACCTTACCTACAGAGTTAGGTGCACCTATTCCAAATTAATTGGTAAAGGTATGAAGGGACTGCATTCTCTGAAGGTTAAAATCTTAACAATTCCTATTCTATTATGTACTTAATTCAAAATTTGCATAGTTAAGATGTAATAGTAAGCTTGAAATTCTATTAAAGTCTTTTGAAGCACTTTACAGGAAACTTGTCAAGTCGGTGAATACAGGAATCCGGTCAAGTCGGTAAATGAAGGAAGTTTGGTTACTCGGTTAAAATGAAAAAGGGGATTAAATTGGTTAAAGAGGAATTGAGTGCATTTAATGTTTTTGACCTAACCTGCATGGAACCTGAGAAGGTATTTTGTGTACTTAAAAGCATTTTCACGGTCACTTACACTTACCAAGTTTTCGAGAAAGCAGAGCAAGTGATTCAAAGGTGATCAAACCTCCTACAAAACAAATTCAAGGTATTTATATCAAATCTCAACACATTGTTAAGCTAGTTTACCGAGCGTATCCAGTTGCCATTATCTGCTAAGTATAAAGCGTCTGTCATTTGAAATCCTGAAACCCTAAGGACTCTTTGTTAGTTTTTTATCTAAAATCTTCAAATGGTGCCCAAGATCCAAGATCCCATAGTTGTCAAGAATATAGAGAAGCCCTCACTGAAATACTCTTTGACCCCCAAAGTCACTTCTGAACCGGATGACAAAACTGCCTTTTCACTCATCCCAGATAGAGTGTTACTAGTCGAAGATGTGAGATTCTTCACCAAATGTCGTGTTGAAGAAATCGGTCATGTTGAAATCAAAGACACCTATGATGAGCTATGTACCGATGGTATATTGAACATCAAGTATGAGCACATCAAGATCAAAGGATTAACTGAAGCCCTAACCTATCCTCATGTGTTCAAACCCCAGTGGGTCAAGTTTGTTTTGAGCAGAGTTCACGATGATTTCATGTGGCTAGAAGAACAACCATTTAAGATTACCAAAGAAATCATTCATCTGATTACTAGTTACCCTATCTATGATCATGCTTGAGCCCAGAATATGATATCACAGAAGGAATTAATCAGTTTAACCGGAGTGGAATTTGATTGCAGAGGATTGAAACTGAATAATGTCATTGATGAAGATTTAAAATTTTCCATTAGAGTAATGGGCTACTGTTTCTTCTAATCGGCAAGGGAAAACAGTGTTCCCTGTGTAGCAGTAGACTTGGCTTACAAAATTGTGAAAAAGGGAATGAAAATTGACCTATGCGAGGTATTGCTAAAGAACCTATTTCAAAGTCTGAACAGCATCAGGAAGCCAGAGAAGAACAACTCGGCTAATACTCTAAAGTTTGGATCACTACTGGTATGCATGTTTTTCTACTTTGAAAAATTATTTCCATCAGTCGGTAAAGTTGTTTGGGAGCTACACTGAACTATCACCTATTAGATTAATGACTTCATTAAGAAGCTAGGTGATAATTTCAATGATATCATGGATGATTACTTTAGTAAATTTCAAGAGAAAATGCATAACAGATATAGGATTCCACCCCAGCTAGTAGAGAAATACAAAAATGATATATGTTTTGAAGTTGACACCGATTACTGTTATGTGAATGTTGTGGAACCAAGGACTCAATCTTTGTCACCAATGGGTTAGGAGATTGATTTTGAAATCAAAAAACAATAAATTGATGCATTTCTTACATTGTCCAGACATGCTACGAAGCTGAAGTATGGTACCTATGAGGAAGTAAAGGAAAAGGTAAAGATGAATATTGTAGTACCCAAAGCTACAAGAAAGGCAACAAAGATGATTAAGGCATTGCTAGAGAAATTCAGAGAAGAATCTTCCTCTACACCTATCAAAGGAACCATTGCCATTACCGAAGAGGAATTTGAAGCCCAAGAGGCAGCTATAACACTGAGCACTGAATTGCCTAAGGGTAAAGTGTTAAAGAGAAAGAAACGGGACACATCAAAAGTCTCACCAACTCCACCTCCAGTAAAGCGACCTAACACTAGAGCATCTGTAGCTTCACTGAGTAAGAAGCCAAAGAGTGTTACTATTCCCAAGGTAACAAAGACATACAAGAAATCTACTCAGAGACTTGTTTTGGCAAAAGAGTCTAGTGATACAAAATCAGAAGATGCAAGCAAATTTCAGATTGTCAAGAGCAAGAAGGTAAATATACATAGTTGAAAACTTTTGTGCTAATCTAAAAGAATATGGTGGATTTGGAGGATTTAGATATGTCAAGTATGAAACCAGGAACAATGATGAAAAGAGACAAATTGAAGAAGCTGCCATCTGCACACTTCTAAAGTTCCGGTTAGCTCCATTGGAACTAGCGAAGTCACTTCCAAATGAATTGTATTTGCATATTGATAATAGGTGGAAGTATGCAATGGAATCAGAGAAACAAATTAGAGAGAGAAGTCTGGTTCATTTATTCCTTCATATGTCAGTAGCTGAAATAAAGGAACATCTAACAACCTACAATTCAAAGTTTCTTGTCAAACAAAGAGCCTTAAAACTGATGAATGGGCTATATATTGAAGTAGAAAATGAGACAAAAGAAAAGTGGTAGGAAATCTTTAAAATCAAGGATGCCGGTGAGCAAGCTATAGTTGAAATTATTGATGTCACTGAGCACGATCCTGATGTCACCGAGCAAGGTCCTGATGCTACCGAACAAGACCCTGCTGACACCATTCAAATAGATGAAGATGTCATGGATACAGAGGCACCATAATAGGAAATGTTAGAAGGCACTGCTTATGCAAAACTTGTATCTAGTGAATCAGTCTTGGAACAAGTTTAGCCTTATCCACCGATCAAGCAACCTATCTCAATCGAAACTCCTCAGGATACAGATGAAGGCACCAAAGGTCACAAGTCTGCAACAGGAGAAGGTACTACTCAAGAACAGACATCTCAAGCACCTTCTGGCACTGAAAATGTTGCAAATGAGACACCAAGTACTGAGATACTAAAGGACTCTATAGAGGCTAAAGGAACCGATCAAAGTGTTGCCTCTACCGTGCAACCTACCAAGGGTAATCAAGCCTCACAAGCCATTGTCTTAGTTCCATCGGTGAAAGGTAAAGAAAAGAAAGTGAGGAAGCATAGTTTTAAAGTTGATTTGTCAAAACCCATAGTGTTGCCCAATGTAGACATAGCAAAATTAAAGGGGCAAGCACTCATTGATTTCAGTGAACTATGCAAAGCAAAGGCTGAACAAGAGAAGCAAATGGCCATTCAAAAGGAAAATAAAGTACTTCAGAAGGTAAAAGAACTTTTAATAGATATGATACCTGAAGCTATAGTATCAATTGATGCAGCCATCCACATTCAACTGGATGAACTCCTAACAAAGATAGATCCATCTGGAGTAGATGCATCAGAGTATTTGAGCAAGTTGAAAGACAAAGAGCTCACTGCCAAAATGATAGAAGAGGTCCAAAAAGCTATAGCTATTGGCAAAGTTAAACTTGTCAAATTTATTGCTGAGTTGACTCCTCAACTCAAGCACATTCATTATTTATTTCAAAAACTCTGCACATTTTCTTTATTCATTAGAAACATTAAGAATAAAATAGAGGCAATTGAGAAAGAGATCACTGATCTCTCAAATAAGTTGACCACCGAGCCAAATTTAGTTCAGAATTTTTATACAAAGCTTCAATAGCTCATGGCTCAACAATTAGACTTAAGAAATGATGAACACAAGATCCAGATGGACATAATGACCCTTCAAACATTATTCCTTCCACATCTTTCATCAGTGCAAGAACAGATCAACTGAGCCACATACTTATCTACTACTCAAGAGGGAAGCACTCTAGATGGCTTAATATCACTATTGGCTGATATTCAAGCACAAAATTCTTTAATGGACAGTGTAAAGGATGCACTCTCTATCGCTCTCACCGATGCCCAGACCAAGTACAAATCCTTTTTTGACTAGTTACCACCCCCAAATGGAAATTAAGTTTTCGATGTTTGTCAAAAAGGGGGAGTGATACTATATTTTTGGAGTAATATGTTACAATACTAGGGGAGTGATATAGTATTAATATAGTTTTGGGTGAATGATATAGTATTCAAAGTATAGTATACAAGAGCAGTATACCAAGTAGTATATAGAACAGTAAGCAAAGCACAAGAACAGATCACCAAGCATGCAAAATCAGAGTTATGTACAATATATCGATGAGGGGAGTATATCTGATATATTATTATTGACTATTGTATATACTGTCAGTATAGTCAAACTTTGCAAGTATATAGATTATTGAGTTATAACTTTGAAAGTAGTTTTTGTCAAGCATCTCAACTAATGTCAAAAGGGGAGATTGTTACTACTTATTAGATTGCCATTAGTTTTATGTCAAAGTTATACTATATACTCTAGTCGGTTATCTATTATCAAAATATTTAGTCGGTATGTATATTCTAGTCGGTTATAGAAGAAAGCAGTCACAGAACACAGTATACACCGAGCTATCTAACGAGTATCTTTACATGTCTGCTGAGCAAGAAAGATGACACACCGAGTTGATTTACACCAAGTGAAACGTGTTACCAGATTCATTGAACCTGGACATGCATATGAAAATGTGTTACAATATCGAGGCAGATTTATACATTATCACATTGGAAATTACACTTAAAGATTGTGTATGATTTTGAGGTTATCTAACCAATGAAATATTTTGCATGGTTATTCATTCAATAAATCGTGTTTGTAAGATCGAAGCAATGAATTGGATCACCGTCATAAGAGATCTATTTATATAGCATGAGTTAAGAGTTAAAGGTGTGTGCATGAGTGTAAGAAGACTGTTACAGAGACACAGAGGTCACCGAGAAGGTTTTCAGAGAACAGTCGAAGAACAGAGTAAACAGAAAGGGTTTATTGAGTTACTATATGGGTTACCGAGGTATGCAATAAGCAAGGTAATCTATTCTGAGCACATAAAATCTGCTATAACATTCCAGATGTAAAGTTGCAGATATTTGTAATGATTTTATTGTAATATTTTGAAGTTGTAAGAGAAACCTTTAACAAGGTAAAAGACTCTAATCAAGTCTATAAATTGTAAAGCCTCTAACTAGGTGCAACATTTAGATGAAGTGTTGTAAAATCCTTTAGCAAGGTAGATCTAACATATCTTGTTACTCCTAACAGGGTATGCTATCAGAAATAGTTAAACATGTAGCTCTAACAGAGCACTCTTTATTATTGCAGTAGTGAAGTTGTGGGTACCATCCCCACCACAATTTTTCTCTCTAACCAAGAGTTTTTGCGTAATCAAAATATATGTGTTATGGAGTGAATCATGTATGATTGTTATCTATTTGTTTTAGTTTTATATTATGTTACTACACTATTCGGTTTATGTATAACAATAAAGATATTGTTGAAGAAATGTTTTGAAGTACTAATTCACCCCTCCCCTCTTAGTACATTAGCTTTCCATATTGGTCCTAACACTAGATGGTGTTGTTACAATGTAGTAGTATGGAGGAATGCCTTGCATTCCTTAGTTATCAGTCGATAGAGTTTTGCAGATGGTAATTTTTTGCTCCCTGATGTATTATGTTTCTTCCTTGGGCATTTGCAAGTATATTTGGTGGTCCACACTGAATATTGAGTTCATTGTGGTGGTATGAGTTAATTGTGTCATCATTTGGGGCCAACTCTTAGTGTTTAGGTTCATGTGATAGTGTGCGGTTGCATGGGATCTATTTTGGGAGAATATGGAAGGTGTACCAATATGGTACGATCCTTCACACATTTCATTTACCTTTCACATTTTCATTAGAGGTGTTTTGGGCTGATGGTTGTGTATGAACACAAATGTTTATCTAATCAAGCCAACCTAATTGATGTTATTGAGCTTACATATAATATATAAAGGTTATAGTAATTGTGTAGGTGTATGAGTGTGTGTATTAAATTTTATGTGAATATAATTCCATAATAAAGATAAATATTGTTTTAGATGTATATTAAACTGTGAACTGTTATCAACATTTTGGGAGATGCAATTTTCTATAGTTCAATCCTATTGATTTTGTTATATCAGATGAGTTCTATCTTACCCTAAAGAAGTGATCTCCAATGTGTAAAAGTCATAACTGTATCTTTCCCTAAGGTTGTGTGCCTTAGCTTGCAAGTCTTTCTCAGAGCATTGGGCCCCTTTTTCTTTGGCCTAAACTTTGTAAATAATTTCAAATATATTATTACTGAACTTCACTCCATGATTTTTCCTAGTTTGGATTTTCCACGTAAAAATATTGATGTTCATGTGTGAATGACCTTTTTATTTTAGTTATTTAGAGAGAATTATTGATCAATAAAAAGATTAATTAAGTTTTTGTATATGTTGATTTACCTCCCCTTCTCAATATTTGGTGGTGTTCAAAATAGAGTCCCTTATGCAAATGTTGTTGGTGGTCAAATGCATGATATTGTTTGTACAAGACCATACATTTCATAAGTAGTGGAATTCTTTAGTCTATTTAAGTATAATCCTAGATGGGTGCATTATAATGCAATGAAGTGAGTGTTTAGATAATTGCACGGTAGTATCGAGTATTCCCTATGTTTTCATGGAAATCATACTATACCTGAACATCACTTAAGTATCCATGGATATGTGGACTCTGATTGGGTGGGTGATATTAACAATACAATATCAAATAGTGGTTAAGTGCTCACGATGTTTGGTGGTACAATAAGATGGGTGAGTAAGTGATAAGTTGTGGTTGCTTTATCTAAAACTAAAGTAGAGTATATGACAAATATTCATGTTTCCAAAGAACCTATTTAGGTTAAGGGACTATATTTAGACATTGGTTTTGATGTGAGGTAGGTCAATATCTGTTGTGACAAACAGAGTGTCATTTCCTTGGTAGAAAATTCCTACTTTCCATGCTAGGACTAATCACATTAATGTGTAGTTTCATTTTGTTCATGATGTGTTAAAAGATTGAAAGGTGAAGTTGGAAAAGTTAGACACTTTGGTGAATGTTTCTAATTCATTAGAAAATCCAATGAGAAAAAAGAGGTTTAGATGGTGTTCCATTTCAATGGACCTTGGGGCCTAAACTACAACGTGATGACACCTATGAAGTCTTCATCAAGTGGGAGATTGCTGGGGTCAAGGTGCCTCAACCTTAGGATTATCAAGAATATTTAATTATTTATTTTATGGTCTTATTTTGTTAATTTTATTCATTTAATGATATAATATAAGTTTCCAAATTGCTATGCTACAATTTGAGGCATGATGGACTAATCGAGTTGCAATTAGCATTGAGGAGAGTGAGAAATTGTAAAAATTGACACAAAGGTACTTTTGAAGAAGAACAATGCTTAGGATCTCCTCCAAATTCCTCCCAAGTGACATGTGGCAACAATTTTGTCAAATCCTTCTGCACTAATTTGGAAATATTCTTGATGGGACCAAATTTTCTAGCCAGATAGTCATGGAGTAAACTGGAAAATTCTATTTTGACAAAAGGCTTATTTTTCTCATCTTGAGCACCTTGTATGTCAGGATAAAATAATATTTTGATCAAATATTGTTTATGCAAGAGTTTTGCAACAAAAGGAGTTTCTATTTTTTTATGGTGATTATCCATTAAGTGTAGACAAATTCACAAGTTCATTGAATGTGGATAGATTTGAGAAAATTCTCCTTTTTACATTGTAATATCTATAAATATAAGTGTTTCTAGAAGAGTTGTATAATGGATTTTTTATTAAGAATTCATTATGCTCTCCAAATTATTTTGGATTTCTATATCACAAAGGAGCATGGGCTCTGCATATTGTACTATAATAGCTTTCTACTATAATACAATTGATCTATGCTCTAGTGTTATCAGTTGTTTTCCTGAAAAAGTTTTCCCAAAGTAAATATCTATGTTTATGTGTTAAAGTTTAAATTTGAAATTTAATTGTGTTTATTTTCTTTTATTGCAACGCTATTTAGGGATTTGCAAAGAAATTTGCTTTCACTCTCCTAGAGGACTTGCATTAGGAAGTTGTTTTTGCTCCTCTGCTTTCCTTTCATAAAAGATGATTTTTAGTGTCTACAATTAATTCTCAAGATAATTAATTTATTTTTAAATTAATTATTTGTAGTTACTAAAAAAATACATAAATATATATAACTAGATTCCTATCATATTACAAATAAAAAATATCTAATCTTTTATAACCATCCACTATTAACATATTGCAATAAACATATATCTACTTTTTAAAAACAAATTATCAATACATAACTTAACCAATTAATTTAATTGTACACTTATTAGTTTTTGTTGTTAATGATGATAGCTTCGGTCAGATAAATATAATCATGAATGAGACTTACATAATTGGAATGATTTATATATATGTATACCAATATACCTAATAATTATAATTGAGTTTATTATTAATGTATATATTAATATAAATACATTAATAATCATGTTATGAATAAGCATAAAATTGATTGAATGATCAAATGGTTGATCATCCATTGATCATTATCACTAATGTTCTTTCAAGTATAAATCTGTGTTTACCAATGTGCATTAAATATCGTGTATGATCTAAACCCAGTTGATAGTGTGTATCGACTATTAGATAGTTCAGATAACCATAAGACATCTGAGAGGGGGGGCTAGGGGGTGAATCAGTTGTCACAGATTACTGAAAACATTATCAATTCAAAACAAGAATACTAGAATCGCAGTTAATTCAATTAAGTATAAACAATAATCACATAATAAAAGGCATCCACATAACACCAATATTTGTGCATGGAAAACTAGGTAGAGGGAAAAACCACACTGGGAATAGCCTACCCACAGTTAGATAATACTTTTGTAGTAAGTATGTGAATTTACAATGAAGGGGCCTAAACTTACAGGAAGGCCAACAACCTAGAGCACACCACTCTTCACAAAAGGAGTCTCATTGACTACATACAAATCCAGACTACAATCCGGAGAAGTGTTGAATTACAAAAGATAGCATCTCCTATGCCTGAGTATAGTTCCGGTTAAGCTCAAGACCGAAGGACTAAATCCTCTTACAAACCCAATTCGATCTCCATTGATTGACCAACTCCTTTGTCTAAACGATATTACAATATTCACACATTACATTCCTTGACCATGACCTCTTACAATAACCATGATGATCTCCAATGAGATATTACATCTTATTTATACAAACCCTCGACCATAAATAATCAAGTCGGCTACCAGACAATAAACCAATTACATTATTACAAACCATGTTGGCCTTAAACTAAAATAAATAATATCCAACATATAAGACATCCCGAAAATACAACAATAATTCCTATCCACACGTTACATTAATGTCGATCCATAACCTAGATCAACAGGGACCAAGTATAGGTCCACATGCTTCAACAATGATCTCCAAATGCCAAGTCTCAAAAAATATTTCCAACAACATCCTAAAACTCCATCAAAAGCTGCACCGACACCAATTATGTAATGCATCAAAGTTCTCCACCCAAAGATCTACTGGTGAAATCCTCGTCGGAACCAGAAACCAATCTTTTATGTAGGAAAAATAACATCCAATCACCAAACCAAAACCAACTGACCAAATAGGAGTGTAGGCATTATGAACAAGCCAATTCCATCACCATATTATACTAGAGTTAACCAGATCATGTCAGATCCAAGTTAACCAAAAACCATTCAACCTACCAAGACCAGAAGGGTGTCAGTAAAGCATCCAAACAACTAGTGTTGACATTAATGAAAAAACATGAATGCAACACATAATCAATTCTACCAAAAGGGCAACAATCTCCCCCTTTGGTATTGATGGCAACACTAGATGTGAAAAACATCTAAGTACCAAGAAATGCCAAACAAGTCTCCCCTTGTGGAAGACAACCAACAATCTCCTGCTTATAGCTCTGAATATCAATGTTTCTCCCCATGTGAATAATATCTCTGTAAAGTTTTGACTTTCTTTTTCACATTGCTATCTCTTCCCCTTTGACATCAGTGCCAGAAATCTAACAAAAATATCAAAGTAAAAACTTAAGCCTCTAAATCTCAAAGCTGACAGCCCCCCCTGAGCAATAGCATCCCACATTAGTGCCGAAATGAATAGTAGCTCTAATAATGCATACCGGACTGATGCCAAACTGCATCAATCAAGTCTCTACAAGAGGGGCAGAAAACCCCAATCTATCTCTCAGGTACTCAAAAGATTCCTTGGATAAAGGTTTAGTGAAAATATCTACAATCTGTTCTTTAGTGTTCACATAAACTAGTTTAACTTCATTTGCTTCCACCTTCTCCTTTAAAAAGTTATACTTGATAGATATGTGTTTTTTCTTAGAGTGAAATACCATATTCTTAGATATATCAATAGTAGCAGAGTCATCATAGTGAATAACTATAGGTGCATCACAATCCACCTTTATATCCTTCAAGATGTTCTTCATCCATAAAACTTGTGTACAATTAGTAGCAACAACAACATACTCAGCTTCAACAGTAGATAAAGAAGTACATGACTGTTTCTTGATAATCCATGAAACCAACTTCTTTCCAAGAAAGAAATCTCCACCAGAAGTACTTTTTTGGTCATCAACATCTCTAGCCTAGTCAGCATTTGTATATGCACATAAAGTGAAGTTATCATCCTTAGGATACCACACACCATATTCTGATGTACCTTGCTAGTACCTAAAAATCCTTTTCACCACCATCTCATGATTTTCTCTAGGATCGCTCTGAATTATTGAAACAATACAAACAACATTCATAATGTTAGGTATAGTTTAAGTTAAATAAAGTAGACCTCCAATCATTGATTTGTATCTTGTAGGATTTATCGGTGCAGAAACATCTTTCCTTGTCAATTTCGCACTTGTAACCATAGGTGTACTTACTGGTTTAGAATCTCCCATACCAAATTTCTTCAACAATTTCTTAGCATATTTAGTTTCATAGATAAAAATACCTTTGTCAATCTAAGTAATTTGTAAACCTAAGAAAAATTTCATCTCACCAATCATAGACATCTCAAATTCTTTCTCCATGTTCTTAGAAAATTCTATGCATAAATTATCTTCACCTCTAAAAATAATTTCATCAACAAATACTTCAATAATCAGTATATCATCATTAGTGATTTAATAATATAAATTACTATCAGCATTGCCCTTAGTAAAACCAATCTTCAAAAGATATTTATCCAACCTTGCATACCAAGCTCTAGGTACTTGTTTCAATCCATATAAAGATTTCCTTAACCTGCAAACCATATCAGTATCATCTGATAGTGAAAAACCATCAGGTTACTTAATTTAAACTTCCTCATCAAGATCCCCATTCAAGAATGCACATTTAACATCCATCTGATAAACCTTGTAACTTTTATAAGCAACATAGGCAAGAAATAATCTTATAGCTTCAATCCTAGCTACAGGTACAAAATTTTGTCCATAATCAATTCCTTCCTTCTGAGAATATCCTTTACAAACCAATGTAGCCTTATTCCATATAAATTTACCATCCTTATTCAATTTATTCCTAAAAACCCATTTAGTTCCAATAACATTTTTTTTTAGGTCGGGGAACCAAAGTCCATGTGTTATTTTTCTCAATTTGATCTAATTCTTCTTCCATAGCTTTTAACCAAAATTCATCTTTACATGCCTCAATTACTGATACTAGTTCAACTTGTGAAATTAAACATACTTCATTAGTTACCAGTCTTCTTCTTGTCATCATTCCATTTCTCTTATCCCCAATGATTTGATCTTTAGAATGATTCAATCTCACATGCCTAGGAGTCTTCTGACTCTGTGTTCCTCTTCCCTATTCTTCAGTTACTATAGAATTTTATGATGTTGCTGGAGTAATTGGTTCAACTCTCTATTCTGATAAAGGTGATACTGGTTCAGATATAATCATTTCCACTGCCGATTCCTTCTCATAAATTCTGATTTGACTTTTGCTCAGCTCATCTACTTTGACATTAGCACTCTCCACTATTTTGTACAGTCTCTTGTTATAACATCTATATGCTTTGCTTTCATTAGAATAACCAAGAAATATGCCTTCATCACTTCTAGGATCAAATTTCCCAATAGCATCATCTCTCTTGATATAACATTTACTACCAAAGATTCTGAAATACTTAACTGTAGGTGTATTGCCAAACCATAATTCGTAAGGTATCTTACCGATTTCTCCTTTGATATGTTCTCTGTTGAATGTATAAACTGTTGTACTAACTACTTGTCTCAAATAGATATGAGGTAGATTTTATTCCATCGTCATTGTTCTAGCAGCATCCAAGGTAGTTCTACTTTTCCTTTCCACAACTCCATCTCCTGAGGTGTCCAGGGACCAGAAAATTGTCTTTTGATACCATGTTTGTCACAAAAGTTATTAACTCACCGGATGTGAATTCTCCACCATCATTTGATATCAAATATTTAATCTTCAATCCTATCACAGTTTCCACTTTTGCCTTAAAGATTTTAAATTTTTCAAATGCTTCAGATTTTTCTCTCAAAAAAGTAACCCACATGATTCTAGAATAGTCATCAATGATTAGCATGAAATATCTATCACCATGAAATTTTTTAACTCTAGCAGGGCCACACAAATCAGTGTGAATAAGATCAAGAACATCATTTGATTTATCTTATATACTCCTAAAAGAGGTTCTGACATGTTTTCCCATTTGACATTCTTTACATACCAGATTATAGGGCTTCATAATCTTAGGTATATCTCTAACAGCCTTAGTTGAACTGATCTTCACAATGCAATCAAAATTTACATGACATGGCCTTTTATGGCATAACCAACTTTCGTCAATCTATGTAATTAAACATGTCTTCTCACTGGAGTTCAAATGAAATATGTTACCTTTTGTCTACGTACCGGTTGCAATCTCCAAACTAGATCTGTTAATGATTTTGCATTTTCCATCCTTGAACTGTAATTGAAATCCCTTATCTACCAATTGACCTACACTCAAAAGATTATGCTTCAAACCTTCAACATAATAAACATTGTCAGTAGTTTTCTTACCATCCAATGATATAGTTCATTTTCCCTTAATCATACATGCCTTATCATCTGCAAATCTAACTAATCCACCATCAATTTCTTGCAAAGACAAAAACTTTCCTTTATCTCTAGTCATATGATGTGAACAGCAACTGTCAATTACCCATTCATCCTTATCCTTAATTATAGGAGCAAGTGCCTTCTCCTCCAATTCATTCTCTTTCAGTGCTGGATCATCTTCCTTGATAGCCAAGAATACCCATTCTTTCCTATTGCTTGATCTACTAGCAGATTCTTCTACTGGTTCATCATCTGAATTAGTAATGCCTTCCTCATTTTCTATGTAGCATAGTTCATTTATTTTTAATCTAAACTTATTTTGATTAGGCTTAAATGATTTTTTAACTCTTTCTTCAAATCTTAAATTCCTTTCAAGACATCTAGATGCAAAATGACCAATCTTATTACATGCAAAACATTTAAAGGTTATTTTCCTTCATACTTACTTCCTACTGGTCCTTTCAGTGCTCTTCTAGAAAATAGTGCTTCAAGTTGCTCAAATTTTTCATCTTCTCTCTTCATATCTTCTAATTCTTTTGTATATAAAACTTTCCAATCTTGCTTACTAGTTGTAGATGTAGATGCATGAAAAGCAGGTTTAGTTTTTTACAGTCCTAGAAGGTCCAAATTCCTCAAGCTCAAAAGAAGATAGTTTCCCAACCAAAGTATCTTTGTTGACAGATGTATTAGCCATTGTTCTCAACTTATTAATAGCAGTAGCCTTCATTTTGTAAGCTGGTGGTAGGGCTCTCAAGACTTTAGAAACAATTTCATCTTTGCTCAAAGCTCCACCACAACATTGAATTCCCATAACAATCTCATTTACTCTTTCCATGAATGTAGTAATCCTTTCATCTTCTTCCATCTTTAGATTTTTATATCTCACTCAGTAACCATCAAGTTTATCAATCTTCACTATAGGGTCACCTTCATTAAGGGTTTGTAATTTATCCCATATAGCCTTTCTAGATGATTTGTCTATTAATCCCATAATTTGCTAATCAGAAAGTGCACACAAGAGGGTTTCTCTTTCTCTATAATCATTCTCAAGCTCCTTGTCTAGGTTTGTCAGAGGAGGATTGCTAGATGTTGGATTATAGGGTGTGACACCATCCTTTGTGATCTCCCAAATCTCTTTGCCAAGACATCTCAGATGAGTCTCCATCTGAATCTTCCATACTATATAGTTTGTTCCTTCAAGCCTCGGTATATCCCTTCAAAAAATAGCTCCAGAAGAAATGGATGAACTCAAACTATTAGTCACCATAGGATCTTCCTCAAGCGGTTAAGATTTCTACAGAGAGAACCAAAGCTCTGATACCAATTGTTAGATAGTTTAGATAACCGGAAGACAACTGAGAGGGGTGGTGAATCAGTTGTCATAGATTACCAAAAGCATTATCAATTCAAAATAACAATACCAAAATAATAGTTAATCCAATTCAGTATAAACAATAATCACAGAATAAAATCCATCCACACAACACCAATATTTATACATGGAAAACCTAGTAAAGGGAAAATCCATAGTGGGAAGCCTACCCACAGTCAAATAATACTTCTACAATAAGTATGTGAATTTACAATGAAGGGGCTTTCACTTGCAGGAAGGCCAATAGCCTAGAGCACACTGTTCTTCACAAAAGGAGTCTCACCGAATACATACAAATCTAGACTACAATCTGTAGAACTGTTGAACTACAAAAGATAGCATCTCCTATGCCTAAGTATAGTTCCCATTAAGCTCAATACTGAAGGACTAAATCCTCTTACAAACCCAATTCGATCTCCATTGGTCAACCAACTCCTCTGTCTTGATGATATTACAATATTCACACATTACATTCCTTGACCATGACCTCTTATAATAACCATGATGATCTATAATGAGATCTTACATCTTATTTATACAAACCCTCGACCATAAACAATCAGGTTGGCTACCAGACAATAAACCAATTACATTATTACAAACCATGTCGGCCTTAGACTTAAACAAATAATATCCAACATACAAGACATCCTGGAAATACAACAATAATTCTTGTCCACATGTTACATTAATGTCAGTCCATAACCTAGATCAACAGGGACCAAGTATAGGTCCACATGCTTCAGCAATGATCTCCAAACTCCAAGTCTCGAACAAGATTTCCAACAACATCCTAAAACTCCATCGGAAGGTGCACCAACACCAATTATGTAATGCATCAAAGTTCTCCACCAAAAGATCTATTGGTGAAACCCTTGCCAGAACTAGAAACCAATCTTCTATGTAAGAATAATAACATCCAAACACTAGACCGAAACCAACTAAACAAATAGGAGTATTAGAGCAAGGTCAAGGAAGATCCGATTAGATTTGAGATAGTAGATTATCTAGACTATCATTTTTCTCTTAAGAAAAATCACACTCCTTTCTTCATAATGGCAAGTGGAGTCAGATTTGAAGATCATCTTGAAGGAGAATCTAACTTTGTATCATGGTAGTTTAGGATCATTCTTACCTTGAAGGAAAATGAACTAGATTCATTAATAAAGGGAAACATACTTGAACCAGACAATGATGTTGAGAAAATTCAATGGAACAAGAACAATGGAAAAGCCATGAGAGTGATCGTGGATGTAGTTAGAGACCATATAGTTCCAGTTATTTTGAAGTATGACATAGAATACCACATGTTCAAATCACTTGAAGACATGTATGAAATAAACAATAATAGTAGAGCTCTCATGTTGAAAAGATAACTCCATCATGTGAAGATGAATAAGGGAGAAACCGTCACATCATATTTTATAAGGATCGTTGAATTAAGGGACCAACTTTCTATAATTGCTCATCTAATTGACAATAAGGAATTAACTTTGATGGCTCTAAATGGACTCCCAACATCATGGGAATCATTTATTCAAGGAATAAGTGCACGTTCAAAGCTCCCCAAGTTTGATCGATTGAAGACAGATGACATTCAAGAAGATTCCAGATTGATCACCAAAGGGATTGACCAAAATATCACCAATGAAGATATTCATGTGTTGAACTCTCACTCTCACAAGAAAGGGAAAAAGAGGAACTTCAAGAGGAATAAAGACAAGGCACCAATAGAAAAGGCTCTTCCATGAAGAGGAGAGACATATCCCAAGTGTAGTGTTTCAGATGTGATAAGTATGGAAATTATGTCATGTAGTATCTGGATAGGCCAAAACAACAGGCTCTCCATAAATGCACACTCCAATGAGAAATTGTAGGTGATTGAAGGTATTGTCATTGATGGCAACCTTACAATCCTATGGCACCAGCACCAGTAGACACCAACACAGGCACAAACACCAACACCAACAATGACAAAGATGGACATCGGCACCCTGGCCGACAAGATTTTATTTATTGTATTTTGTAATTAATTGTAATATCTTTTTGTAAGCAACAAGGCGAGTTGTAAATATGACTCATATAAGTATGAGCTCTTGTAAATAATTTTATAGATGCGGATATGGTTAGATTATTGATGCAAATATTAAGCCAGAGTTTGGAATAAGGTTTTGGAAGTTGCAAAGCTTAAACCAGTATTGAACCTGGCATAGCAAATGTTGATCCAAAGCAGTACATGACATTGGATTTTCATAATCCACTTTTGTAAGTCAGTGAGACTTCTCTCTTGTATTTAAGCAGTGAGCTTGAGGCAATTGGCCTTCCTGCATGTGTAGGCCCCTATTGTAACAGCAATATTCTCTTATTGGCCAGTAAGCAAATATTGTGGGCCACAAATCCCACCGAGGTTTTTCCCACACTGGGTTTCCTCATTAAAAATATCGTGTTATGGTGTGTCTTTCATGTTGTGGTTGTTATTCTTATTTATTGCATTAATTCTATTTTACCGGTACACTGTTTTGACATGCAATTAATTTTATAAGTTAAGAAAATCCATTAACCGGTTAGACACTGATTCACCCCCCCCCTCTTAGTATCTTTGGGAATCCTAACAATTGGTATCAAAGCTTGGTCCTCTATTTTCAAAAGCCTAACAACTTGAGGAAGATTCTGACATTGGTACAGATGGAAAATTTGAGCAAGCAACTAGAAAGATCTCTTGTAGACTATGATGTAGAAAAATTGAAGAATATAAAAATTAAAGATGATCTGAAGGCTGCACACGAAATCATTCAAGGACTTTAGAAAAATCTCACCATTTCTAGGAACAAAAGAAGAGAACTTTCTGAGAAGATGCAGATTGATGGTGATGAGAAAGAAACTCTTAATGACCTTGTGAACAAACCGAGAGAAGAAAATAGTATAATGAAAAATGAGATGCAAGATATGACCATGAGATTTTGTAAAGACATTGAAGATAGAAAGAAGAATGAAGATGACTTGGCTAGAAGAATCAATGATGTTGCAAATGAAAACACAAGACTCAGTCATGAAAATGATATGTTGAAGACAGATTTGATGCATACACAAAATGACACAACTGAACTCATGAGACATAAGGATTTCTTGGAAAATGAGTTGGCTACTGCAAATCAACACAAGGAGAAATTCAAGAAAAGTTCAGAAGAACTTGATGACATGTTGAAAAATCAAAAACCTAATGGAGATTAATGGCCTTGTCTTTGAAGTTGGTGAAAGCTCTAGTACTACAAACAATCATGATCATAGTAAATCGGTAAGACAACCTAATGCTTATAGATTCAATGGGAAATGCTTTAACTGTAACAAGTATGGTCATAGAGAAAATCAGTGTAGATTTAGAAACCATCAGAACACCAATGTACCCACCGGTCAATGCTCTAAATGCAATAAAGTTGGTCATAATTCATTAAATTTTAGAATAAATGTAAGATGTTATATTTGTGGAAGATTGGGACACTTATCTAATCAATTCAGAACACATACAGACATAGGATATGGAAAAGCTATTCAGAAAAACAATGTGACTTGTTATGCTTGTAACAAGATTGGACATATTGCAAAATTTTGTAGAAGTAAGGCATCACTGGCAAATAACAAAGGATCCAGTTTGAAAGGCAAAGAAAAGGTTGAAGAGGTAAATCAAGAATTTTCAAAGCAATGGATTAGAAAATCTGACATGAATGTTAGTGAAGCTATTCCTTCACTGGTAGAGTAGAGTATCACTCCACCAGTAGGAGATTCTTCATCTAATTGAGAAATAATCCTTTGGGGGTATTGCAACAAATTGAAAACATGCTAGTTTACCATCGGTTGATGATGAGAAGTTGGATTACTTCTTTACCGACAGATGAGTTAAGTTTTGACTTAACTGGCAGGCATTAAATGTGGTAGTTGAAGGAAGTAACATTACAAAGCAAGTTTTTTTGCTCTTTTTTATTCATTGAGCATTCAAATCTCTAAAGAGCGCAAAAATCCCGAGCAAAGGCATCCACAACGAAAAGTGAAGCAAATCATCCTAAGGCAGATTAAGGTATTTATAACTATGTCTTCTTCCTTTGCACTTGAATTCATTGCAAACCCTATGATGATTGAAGTTATTAAGCGCCCTAGACCCATGTCCAAACTTATTCCCAAGATTGCGAAGAAAGATGATACCCTAGGAGCATTTTCGAAAATACCTAAGGGAGTAGTTTATGCAGAAGATCCTAGAATGTATATGCATTTTCATATTGAGGAAGTAGGAGCTAAAGAAATAATGAACATGTATAGAACTGTAATTTGTGATGAACAAGGAAATGTTAAACTAGAACATGAGATAGTGGAAACCCTAGGCTTTGTGGACATTCTCAATATCCCTGATTTTTCTAAGGATGTAATAAGGATCGTCTTGAGAAGAGTACATGGAGAATTATTTTGGTTGGATTTCATCCATAAGATCGCCAAAGAGGCAGTTAGGGTAGTGGCAGGCTTACCTTCCACTGGTAGAAGGCCTGATAAAAATAAAAAGGTTCTAAATGACACTATGATGACCCTAACCGGTGCAACATTTGATAAAAGATCCCTAAGAGTCAACAATGTGAAAGATATCAATGTTATATTTGTTAGCATGATTCTTGGTTATAAGGCTACACATGCAAATAGACTAAACTCTGTTTCCAGTTTATGTATAAAAAATGCATATGACATGGTGAATAACAATGCAAGAATTGATGTATGTGAGTGGCTAATAGATGAACTGATAGAAAACTTGAAGAAAATCAAAGGTGATAATAAAGGAACTTTCAGATTTGGCAACCTGCTTGTGTGTTTGATGCTATACATTACCAAGAAAATTCCCAGTATTGGTAGGAAAGACTTTGATTTTGATATCTCGGAAGGAAAACAACTGCTAGACATACTAAACAACATGAGAGATGATAGGGAGAAAAACATAAATGAATATTTTCAAACCTTGAAAGCAAAGATGAAGACAAGAATAAGGCTATCTCAAGCAATTGTTGATAAGTATCAATAAGAGATATGCTTTGTGATCAAGAAAGATGAAATTTGGATGGAGGCAGTTATCCCCAGGACTATTTGGGTCATAGAGATGGGATATGAGGCAGCTGACAACATAGTTGAAACCTATGCAAAATCCCTCTTAGAAGCACCTAAGGAACCAAAAGAAAAAATATTTGGCAATGCTGAAACCATAGAAAGAAAAATCCAATCAGAGAAAAGAATCAAGAAAACTGAATAGATAGTGAGGAAGGGAACAAGACAGGCAAAATAAATAAAAGAAGATGTATTGAACAAAATTGGTATTAAGGAGAGTGAACTGGAAGGAATACAACTAGAAACACATCTTTCATCAGTTGCTACTTCCTCAGACAGTGATATATTGACTGAGTTCAAAAGGGTAGAAAGAAGCATAAAACCCTCACCAGTACCCTCACCTACACCCAAAAGGACAAGACAAAAACAACTGGCAATTAGGCCTCCAGCTTAGAAGTTAACACCAAAGAAAAGGAAAGAAAGACAAGTTATTCCACCTTTTGACAAACTTCTGAATGAGATAACTAAGGATGGGAAATTGAAAAATGTCAGTAAGTTATATAACACACTTTCAAATGATGAAAAGGAGAGCATAGAAAATAGTGTAATCTTAAACTTAGACATCTATAAGAAATTTTTGATGGAGATTGTACATGACATACCCAATGACCTATACAGAAGATTAGAAGCTAGAAGGGTAGCTATTGTTGAACTAGATAAAAAGATAACAATAGAAAAACTACTTGCAGTTCACCCAGTGAACTCCACTCAAGAGATTGATGAGCTGATCCATGAAGCCAACCAGACAGTATTTTCAACTAGTCACCGACATGTTGCACTAATGGCAGGCAGAGTAAATGAAATAACAAAACAAACTACAGATCAGTGGAATATATTTTTTGTTGAGAAAGAAAAACAAGAAGACCTTAAAAGACCAAAGACTATCAATGTCTACCAAAAAGATAAGGATAACGGGAAAGGTAAAGTAGTTGGACCTCCAAGCCTAAAGATAACTGATAACTTTCCCCCACCTCCTTTCGATACTCCACTAGTATAAACTGTTGACACACAATCGATAACGAAGACTATGGAAACACCACATGAGGATACAAATCCTCATTCTGAGGTGCTATACACAATGAACATTGACACACAAGAAGTTAATATTGTGGTGGATAAGGAAACAACTGAAAAGAGAGATGTGGCAACTAAGCCACCATCAGGAAATATTGGATTTGAAAACATTGGAATTGGGGAACAACAACAAACTAAAAATCAAATGAACCCCTAGACACTGGAAAGGTAGATACCACAGGTGTGCATACTGATGCATCTATTGAACCACAGACAACTACTGAAACTAGAAAACCTACCAAGTCACTGACAGTAGATAGTATAGAGGTAAATAAGGAAAAACCAGAAGTGGATAACATAGTGAAATCTTCTGAGGCACAAACAAACACACCATCAGGAGAGAACAATGAGAAACCGGTAGAGCAACATGTTCATACTGAGGAAAACACTGAGATGCAAACACAAACTGACCCTCCGGAGAAAGAGGAAAGTAAATCTATCACTACCACCGATGGATTACAGATTGTAATGATAGTTGGACAGTCATCCGGAACATCCATGATTGAATTTAGACCTTCAAATGTAACAAAGGTACTATTAGATTCAATAAAGAAAATAATTGAGTGCAATGCACAAGCTTATAAGGCTATAGATGACACTTTACCAATTTTGAAAATGATAGCTCCAAAGTGTAATATAGAGAATAAAGATTCTTTGAGCCAATTAGACACACTGCCTAAGTATATTATTGGAAATCTAATAACATTAGATCAGATAAATGAAGACACCTTTAGAGAGAAAATGAATAAGAAAAAAGAAAAATTATTTGAGGAAACAGTCAAGAATAATAAGGAACAAATGGAAACCTTATTATCGGTATTAGGCAAAACAATCTTGGACTTCAATAAATTGTATAGAGACACATGCAAAATAGATATTTTGACAAAAGATATAGATAAAGAGATCAACATAGCTCAAAAGGAAATAAATGATATTGCTGACAACTTGATAGGTTCTTCAGATTCAATATTAGTAATTGAACAGGAAATTGCAGGATTTGAAGTGAAAATAGAAAAACTTGAGAAAGACAAGGAAAGGATAAATATAAGGCAAAAGAACTTAAGTGCAAACTAAGTCCTAAACTGGATATCCTCATCTCTTTGAGAAAAAAGATTTATGAGGCTCTTGTTCCAGGACTTAAGACACTGGAAGAGAAAATGCACCTTCTCACCGGTACAATTCAGAGAACAGAAGTAGCAATAAAGGACAGTGAAAGGTTCAGCAACAGTCTAAATTTTGCATTGGCGGAAATTTATCAGATTGTAACCCACTGGTTATAGGGAGCTAGGAAGGAACTACACTCAATTGACATTAAATGATAGCCTTTGTCATTGATGCCAAAGGGGGAGTAGTTGAGGATGAGAAAAAGAATAACTGAAAAAGATCATCAGCTCAAAGGGAGAACTCAATTTTGCAGCAGACAGTTTTGGTAACACAATTTTGGCAAGACAAATTTTGGACAACATTTTTGGATATACTTTTTGGCATTTTCTCATGAGTGTTGCCATCAATGCCAAAGGGGGAGATTGCTGGAAAATGCAAACTCCAATGAGAAATTGTAGGTGATTGAAGGTATTGTCATTGATGGAAACCTTACAATCCTATGACACCAACACCGGCAGACACCGACATAGGCACAGCCACCGGCACCGACAAACATGGACACTGACACCCTGGCCGATAGGATTTTATTTATTGTATTTTGTAATTAATTGTAATATCTTTTTGTAAGCCTACAAGGCAATTTGTAAATGTGACTCATATAAGTATGAGCTCTTGTAAATCATTTTATAGATGTGGATATGGTTAGATTATTAATGTGAATATTAAGGCAGAGTTTGGAATAAGGTTTTGGAAGTTGCAGATCTTAAACCGGTACTGAACTTGGCATAGAAGATGTTGATCCGAAGTAGTACATGACATTGGATTTTCATAATCCACTTTTGTAAGTCAGTGAGACTTCTCTCTTGTATTTAAGCAGCAAGATTTAGATAGTTGGCCTTCCTGCATGTGCAGGCCCCTATTGTAACAGTAATATTCTCTGATTGGCCAGTAAGCGAATATTGTGGGTCACAAATCCCATCGAGGTTTTTCCCACACCGAGTTTCCTCATTAAAAATATTGTGTTATGGTGTGTCTTTCATGTTGTGGTTGTTATTCTTATTTACTGCATTAACTCTGGTTTACTGGTACACTATTTTGACATGCAATTCTTTTAATAAGTTAAGAAAATCCATTAACCAGTTAGATACTGATTCACCCCTCCCTCTTAGTATCTTTGGGAATCCTAACACAAGCCTCCATTCTTGAAATTGAAAAAGGTAGCATGGAGAATGAACCCAAGAAGTTTGTCTTCTATTCAGTCATATCAAGCCAAGTCTCAACTAGCGTCAACACCTAGGTGATTGTGTTAGGGGTCCCACTGATATTGAGAGGGGGGGGTGAATCAGTATCTAACCAATAATAAGAATTTATTATGTTAAAACATGCAGAACATAATATAACAGTGTACTGGTATGCAAGAAATAATGCAATAAACAGAATCAAGAATATCCACATGAAAAGTACACCATAACACAAGATGTTTAACAAGGAAACCTGGTGTGGGAAAAACTTAGGTGGGATTTGTGACCCACAATATTCACTCACTAGCCAATAAGAGAATATTACTTACAATAGGGGCTTGCACATGTAGGAAGGCCAACTGCCTAGAGCACATTGCTTAGTGGGAAGTCACACTAACTTACAATAAGGATTATATTAATCCAATGACTTGTACTACTTTACAATAGCATCTCCAATGCCAGATTCAGTACCGGTTCTTGCTCTATTCTTTACATATACCCTTGACCTATAATTCGCACATTAGGTTTGTCTAATAATTTTCTTTATGCCCTTTTTATCACCTATCTCACTTTTCAAATGTCAATAATGATCTCCTTTATATACAAGAGTCATTTTACAATTTGCCAAGTCGGCTTACAATAATAAACAAAATATTACATAACAAAAATCCCGTCGGCCTTTGTGCCAGTATACATATTTTCTTCTATGCCGGTGCTGGTGTAGAGTGATCTGTTGATGTCGGTGCACTGTCTTGCCTATGTAATGCTTTGCCGGTATGATATCTTGCTGGTGCCATAGGATTGCAAGGTTGCCATGAATGAAAAAACCTTCAATCACATACAATGTCTCATTGGAGTGTCCATATGCCAACAAATTGATAGTGGAGCCTCGTGTCATATCACCCAATTCAAAGAACACTCAGACACTATGGTGGATAATTCTAATGAGGAAGTAACCATTGGGGGTGATTATAACTACCCAATCAAAGGGATTGGAACCTGTAACATAAATCTGAAATTAGGCATATCTCTACAGCTCATAGGAGTATTATTTGTTCCAGGGATAAAAAGAAATCTAGTATCCATTTCTGCACTTGAAGACAAAGTGTATAGGATAACCTTTATGGAAGGCAAAGTTCTAGCATGGCCCAAGAACTCCAAAATCAAGAAGGCTCATAATATAGAAGTCAGACACAGATGCCTTTACAAATGAAGCACCACTCCCACTCAAGCCTTAATTCATGAAACTTCAAATTCAAATGAGATTTGGCATAAAAGATTAGGGCATCTCCATTTTTATGCTCTACCCTCCATAGAGAAAATGGTGATTGGTTTTCCTAAGCTAAATCAAAATAATGAAGGAACATGCAAGGGTTTTTATTGGTATTTTGGTATGGTTTTGTCATTGATGTCAACACCTACTAAACATTTATCAACTCTGGCACTTTGGAGATCCAGCAACATTCACCGACAAGCAAGTGAATTCTGCACAGTCACCGGTATATGGTACACCGATAGGATATAATGATCACCAACACTTGGAATGGCATGGAAAACACTTGGAAATGTCAAAGACATCGTTTGGACATCTTGTCTTGGAAATTGGTTATTGGTATATTCATATTTGTTGTTACTGGCAAATAGGTCCAGGTTACACCGACAGGTTTATCTTTTCCAGATCAACATGACATGCTATGAAGATGACTTGTTATTATTGTAAATGCATTAAGCTGACATGTTGAATCGGTTATTACATTAGATATTGCATTGTTTGTAAAATATTTTTATTGTAATATCTTGTAGAGCCGACCTACTAAAATTGGTCTTAGGTTATGGTATAAATGTTAGATCTTATTTGTAAGATCGAACGTGGAAAGCGAAAAAGGATTGTAAGAAGGCATATGTGAGATTAAGCAGAGCTATACATGCAGATTGTTGGCATTATGTGAACCGGTATGAGGATATAATGACATTGTATGTTGTCATTGATGTCAATATGTTGCAGAGGTGTGAACCGACATATGTGAAAACTGGTATAACACTGTGAACCAGCATTTGTGCCAAAGTGAAGTGGTGTGCTTGTTCAAGGTGAACTAGCATATGGTTATGGGAACCGGCACATGGGAGCACTGTATGACTACCGGTTGGTAGTCTCAACTTTAGGGTCTCCGGTTGAAGTGTTTCAAGCCTGTGTGGCTCAATCGCTGACTTTGTGCGATGAGTTAGCATGACAACAAAGAACAAGATCATGTTGCCATGTAAGCCCTATGTGCATGAAGGATTGTGCATGAAGAAGATCTTGCCTATCTACCTCAGGAATATGAGAAGACTATAAAACGGTGATAACGTGTAATGGGTTATCAGCCACCATGAAAATGATGGAAAATGAACGATGGAGATTAATGCAGTATGCTCAATGGTCAGTATTGAATCATTTGAATTCCTTAACCTATTAGGTTTAGGGTTTAGGGTTTATGCTACTGACCTAACTATTTTTTATAAGGTCAATGTTTTGACTCTTTCTAGGGATGTTGGCAAAAGTTGTGTGTGAGTATCCAAGAGAAGGGATACGTGATTCTTGCCAGACCAAAAGGAGAGAAGTGATATCTACAAAGTGTAAGTGCAGAAGGAAAAGAGGAGCTTAAGTGGATCTACATTGACATTGAGTGCTATTACCAGATCATTGTAATACTTATTGATCTCTAACCACCTCAATAGTTGGAAAATCCCTTAATAGGGTAGCCTTAACCAGCTTGATGTAAATCCTTTAATAGGGTAACTCTAAGCTACTGAGTTTGAAGTCCTTTAGCTATTGATATCTTGAAATCCTCTAACAAGGTAACCTTTAACAGGGTTTAACCCTTAATCAGGTATTGTAGCCATCCCTTAACCAGGTGATCTCTAATAGGATCAGTTCCTAGCAGAACCTATTGTAATGTCTCTAATCGGACAAGGCTCCTAACAAAATGAACTTCCAAAGAGTTCAAAAATAGCTTGTGGGTATTCATCCCCACTGTGGTTTTTCCCAGTTGGGTTTCCACGTGAAAAATATGTGTGTCATGTTTGATGCTTTTATTTTGTGATGCTTTGCTATTGTTTGTCAAGCATGTGATGGTTCTGTGTTTTAGGCCTGTCAATAAAACATGTTGAACTAGTTGTTATTATGATCTGATGATAGATCACATGTTTATGCATAAGGGTGAAATGGTAGTGTAGTCTCAAGTTGAGTGAAAGGCTAAGTGAGTAACCGGTTAATGCTTGTCTCAGACATTCATAGCTTTACTAGTTGCACTTTGTTTCAAACCAGTATCTTTGTCTACTAGTCTTTAGAAGTGTTTGCTGTCAAACCAATTTAAGACTGTATTTTTGTCTGTAGTGATTCACCCTCCCTTCTCAGTACCAGTTTGGTACTATCTACTAATCATTGAGTTATCAATTGGTATCAGAGCATCCTCCAGGTCCTCTATGCTATAAGCTTAACTACTTGAGGTAAAGATCCCAGTCAAATGATGAAGAGGGAAGGTCCAAAGTTTAATAGGAAAAATTTTAGTATTTGGAAAGACAGGATGAAGATATTCATTAGAAGCATGGGTGCTCAACACTAGAGCTATGTTTAGAATGTCTATGTTTCCCCTACCTGTACTCTCACCGATGACCAAAGGAGAGAGATACAAGAAAATGGGCAAGTCATGGAAGCCCTAATTAGTAGTTTATCTAACATTGAGTTTATTTATGTTCAGGACAAGGTAAATCCCAAAGAGGTATGAGATGCTCTTGAAAATATCTATGGCGGTGATGAACATGTAAAATAGGCTAAGGAAGAAATCCTGAGAGGGAAGTTTGAAGATATGCGGATGGTTGAAGGTGAGACCATTCAATAGTATGGAATAAGAATCAAAATAGTTGTTGGAAATATCAAGAGTGTAGGTGGTAAAATAGAAGATTCCACTATGGTAAGCAAAGTCTTGAGATCCCTATTGCCGGTCTTTGCAATAAGGGTTGCTGCTATTCAGGAGCTGAGATCAATAGACAAGACTAAGGTATCCTTGGAATCCATCATAGCAAAGTTGACAACCTATGAGCTAAATAGTTTTGATGGCAGTGTTCAAAAGACTGAATCAGCTTTTAAAGCCTCTGCTATACCATCCAGAAAAGGAAAAGAAGCTAGCACTAGTGTTGAACCAAGACAGAGTAGAGAAATGGATGATGAGGAGATTTTGATGGCATTTGAAGCTCTCCTTACTAGGAAACTTCCTAAAGGAACTGATAAATACAAAGGTAATCTTCCTTTGAAATGCTTTTCTTGCAACTGGATAGGACATATTGTTGTAAACTATCCTAATGGCGACAACAAGGACAAAATAGAAAGGTTCAAGAAATTCAAAGGAGGAAACTGGAGAAACTATTTTGTGGTAGTTGATGAAGGTGTCACAGACGAAGAGTTAGAGGATGAAGAAAATGAAGATATTGTGTTTGTTGCTGTCAAAGAAGATGTGTCAGACAAGAAGGCTCTTGTCTCCCAGTTTGATAACTCCAATGAGTAGATCATTAATAGTGGCTGCTCTCACCATATGACTAGTGACTGGAGCAAGTTTCTATCCTTGGAGGAGTATGATGGTGGTGTGGTTTGCTTCAGCAATGATGCACCATGCATGGTCAAAGGCAGAGGGTCCATCTCTCTGAATGGAAAGAGTAGTGCTAACAATGTGTATTGGGTTGATGGTCTCAGACACAACCTTTTGAGTGTTGCCTAGCTGAATGACAGTGGCCTTACTCTAGAATTCAAGAATGGAGTTTGTAGGATCAAAGGAAAAGATGGTGAATTGGTGGCCACCGACATGCAGACCAAAGGTAACCTATTTCATCTGAATGCAAATATAAGTACATGTCTTACGGCTAAATTTGATGATAGCTAGATATGGCATAGGAGACTCTACCATGTCAACTTTGATAACATTGTAAAAGCCAGTAAGATCAAGGCAGTTAGAGGGTTGTCGATGTTAAGAAAAATAGATAATACCTTATGCAAAGAGTATCAATTGGGGAAAATATCTTCCTCAGCCTTTAAAGGTAAATCTTTCATTGCTGACAACTTACTTGATCTTATGCATACTGATTTGTGTGGTCCTATGAAAACTAGAAGTGTGCAGAGTGATAGGTACTTCATGATTCTCACTGATGACTGCTCAAGAATGATGTGGGTCACATTCTTGAAAGACAAGTCTAAAGCCTTTGTAAAGTTTAAAGCTTTCAGAGCATTAGTGGAGAAGGAAAGCGATAAAAGGATCAAGTGCCTGAGAATTGATCAAGGAGGGGAGTTCACTTCCAGTGAATTCAACAAGTACTATGAAGAACATGGCATCAAGAGGCAATTGTCTTCCCCCCTAATGCCACAATAGAATGGGCTAGCAGAGAGGAATAACCGAACTATGGTTGAAGTAGCTAAAACCATGTTGATTCAAGGAAAGGTAGCTCACACCTTTCGGAGAGAAGTGGTGAGCACTATAATCTACACAATGAACTGGGTACTCATCAAGAAAGGTAAGGATAAAATTCCTTATGAGTATTGGACTGGTAAGACACCTGTGGTTAGCTACTTTAGAATGTTTGGTAGCAAATGTTACATCAAGAGAAGTGAACACCAAAGCAAATTTGATGCGAAATGTGATGAGGGAATATTCCTAGGATATTACACCAAGAGCAAAGCTCTCAAGTGTTTCAACAACAGGACTCAAAGAATTGTGGAAAGCATCAATGTAAGAGTTGATGAAACCTCTAAGAAAACTAAGGAAACCGGTAATGAGCAAGTAGTAAGTGAACCGGTTGCAACCTTCTAGGAACTGGTTGTCAGTCAACCGAGTACCAGTAATAGTGTTCCTACACCAGCAAATGTAGATGCTGATATTGATGGAGATGAGGATGAAGAAGAAAAGCAAGAGGAATCTATCAAAACCATTCCTCAGTATGTCAAGCTGAATCATGATCCTAAGAAGATCATAGGAGATAAGGATGCAGGAATCCTTACAAGAAGAAAAGTCAGAGAAAACTCATGCATGATCTCTGAATTTGAGCCTAAAACATTCAAAGAGGCACATAAGGATGAAGACTGGATCAAGGCAATGGAAGAGGAACTTGACCAGATAGAGAAAAATGGTACATGGTCTTTGGTACCCAGACCAGAGCACAAAAATTCTATTGGTACCAAATGGGTCTTCAGAAATAAGCTAAATGAGGATGGCACAGTGATTAGAAACAAAGCCAGACTGGTGTGCAAAGGATATGCCCAAGAAGAAGGAGAAGACTATGGTGAAACCTTTGCTCCTATAGCCAGATTGGAAGGAGTTCGTATGCTTCTAGCATATGCAGCTTTTAAGGGCTTCAAAGTATATCAAATGGATGTAAAATTTGCATTCCTAAATGGTGTACTTGAAGAGGAAGTGTATATAGAGCAACCAGATGGGCTTTCCCTATATGAAGACAGTGACATGGTCTGTAGGCTACATAAAGCCTTATATGGTCTAAAATAGGCACCTAGAGCATGGTATGAACACCTGCATTCCCATCTTGTGAAGAGTGAATTTGAGAGAACAAGTGAAGATAGCAATATCTACTTGAAGTCTAAAGGAGATCAGATCCTGATCTGTGAGGTATTTGTTGATGACATTATCTTTGGTGGAGATGACAAGATGAGTCATGAGTTTGCAGATGAGATGAAGAAAGAGTTTGAGATGTCACTCATAGGGGAGATTAAGTTCTTCATTGGACTGCAGATCCAGCAGATGAGAGATGGAATCTTTATCACTCAGTCCAAGTATGTCAAAGAGGTATTGAAGACCTTTGGCATGGAAGATAGCAAACTGGTTGGTACACCGATGGTGACCGATTGTAAACTATCCAAAGAGGATGACTTAGCATTGGTTGATGAGAAGGAATACCGATCAATGATTGGTAAATTGCATTATGTAGTGCATAGCAGACTGGATATTGCACATGCAGTTGACATTATTGCAAGGTTCTAGAAAATTCCAAGAGAATCCCACTTGGTTACAGTCAAGTGTATTCTTAGGTATCTGAAGGGAACAGTTGACTATGGATTTTGGTATCCATATAGCAAGGATTTCAACTTAAAAGTGTTCACAGATGCTGATTGGGCTGGTAATGTAGATGACCGGAAGAGCACAACCGGTGGTGCATTCTTCCTTGGTGGTAGACTAGTCTCCTCGATGAGTAAAAAGCAGAGTTGTATTTCTTAATCTACAATGAAAGCGAAGTATGTTGCAACTTTCATGAACTGCACTCAGACAATTTGGATGAACCATGTATTGAATGGCTTCAAAGTTCCTGTATCTGAACTGGTAAGTATATTTTGTGACAATACTAATGCAATTAATATCTCCAAGAATCCAGTTTTACATTCTAGAACCAAGCACTTTGAGCTTAAGTATCATTTCTTGAGGGAAAAGGTTCAGAACAAAGAGATTGCACTAGAGCATGTGTCTAGTAAGGAGCAGTTAGTAGACATATTCACCAAGCCTCTCCCAAAGACTACATTTACATACTTAAGAGGTGAATTAGGGGTATTGCCCCTTCAAGAGGTGAACTAAAAGCATATGCTCCACATTAGTCAGGTATTGCATAGTCAAATTTATTTTGGATTGATGTGTTGAAGGATGCTACTCCTCAAGGGGAGCAGCATAATGGAACAGGGAAGCTTGTGCCTCCACTTTGGCATTGTTGTCAAAGGGGGAGAAGGTGTGAAGTGAAGATATATCTTTGTATATTGGAAGTAGAGAGATATCTTTGTATATTGCCATCAATGCCAAAGGGGGAGATTGTTGGCATTATGTGAATCGGTATGAAGACATAATGACATTGTATGTTGTCATTGATGTCAATATGTTGCAGAGGTGTGAACTAGCATATGTGAGAACCGGTATAACACTGTGAACCAACATTTGTGCCAAAGTGAAGTGGTATGCTTGTTCAAGGTGAACTGGCATATGGTTATGGGAACCGACACATGGGAGCGATGTATGACTACCAGTTGGTAGTCTCAACTTTAGGGTCTCCGGTTGAAGTGTTTCAAGCTTGTGTGGCTCAATCGGTGAATTTGTTCGATGAGTTAGCATGACAACAAAGAACAAGATCATGTTGCCATGTAAGCCTTGTGTGCATGAAGGACCATGCATGAAGAAGATCTTGCCTATCTACCTCGGGAATATGACAAGACTATAAAATGGTGATAACGTGTGACAGGTTATCAGCCACCATGAAAATGATGGAAAATGAACAATGGAGATTAATGCAATATGCTCAATGGTCAGGATTGAACCATTTGAATTCCTTAACTTATTAGGTTTAGGGTTTAGGATTTATGCTACCGACCTAACTATTTTCTATAAGGTCGATGTTGTGACTCTTTCTAGGGTTGTTGGCAAAACTTGTGTGTGAGTATCAAAGAGAAGGGATACCTGATTCTTACTAGACCAAAAGGAGAGAAGTGATACTTGTAGAGTGTAAGTGCAGAAGGAAAATAGGAGCTTAAGTGGATCTGCATTGGCATTGAGTGTTGTTACCAGATCATTGTAATACCTATTGATCTCTAACCACCTCAACAGTTGGAAAATCCCTTAACAGGGTAGCCTTAACCGACTTGTTGTAAATCCTTTAACAGGGTAACTCTAAGCTACTGAGTTCGAAGTCCTTTAGCTATTGAGTTCTTGAAATCCTCTAACAAGGTAACCTTTAACAAGGTTTAACCCTTAATCGGGTATTGTAGCCATCCCTTAATCAGGTGATCTCTAACAGGATCGATTCCTAGTAGAACCTATTGTAATGTCTCTAACTGGACAAGGCTCCTATTAGAGCGGACTTCCAAAGAGTTCAAAATAAGCTTGTGGGTATTCATCCCCACCATGGTTTTTCCTAGTTGGGTTTCCACGTGAAAAATATGTGTGTCATATGTGATGCTTTTATTTTCTGATGCTTTGCTATTGTTTGTCAAGCATATGATGGTTCTGTGTTTTATGCCTGTCAATAAAACATGTTGAACTAGTTGTTATTATGATCTGATGATAGATCACCTATTTATGCATAAGGGTGAAATGGTTGTGTAGTCTCAAGTTGAGTGAAAGGCTAAGTGAGTAACTCGTTAATGCTTGTCTCAGACATTCTTAGCTTTGTTGGTTGCACTCTATTTCAAACCGATATCTCTGTCTGCCAATCTTTTGAAGTGTTTGTTGTCAAACCGGTTTAAGACTATATTTTTGTCTATGCTAATTCACCTCCCCCCTCTCAGTACTAGTTTGGTACTATCTACTCATCATTGAGTTATCATAGACATCATTTGAAGGTAAAGCTAGGATTTTATGTAAGCATATAAGAAATACACTGGTACTGAATCCAGCATATGAAGATGCTATTTTGAGCAGTACATTCTTACTAGATTTAACCATCCAATTGTAGTCAGTGTGATTCCCATTTGTGATTGAGCAGTGAGCTCTAGGTGCTTGGCCTTTCTGCATGTGCAGGCCCCATTTATGTACACTTACTATCTGCAGTAGTATCATCTGATTGTGGGTAAGGTTTCCCACCATGGTTTTTCCCTTTACAGGGTTTCCATGTATAAATTTTGGTGTCATGTGTTGTGCATGACTTTATCAATTTTTTCAAGCATTAATCGTTACTGGTATTACAATTAACTGTTAAAACTGTCTACTGGCTTATTAGACTGATTCACTAGTATTAAGCATTAAGTTGGTTAAGTTGTTTTGGTTTGAAATTATTAGACAACTGATTCACACCCCCCCCCTCTCAATTGTCTCTAGGACCTAACAATTGGTATCAAAGCACTGGTCCTCTTTTTGCAGAAGTTTAACAGCTTGAGAAGATCCAATGTCTACTAACTATTTCAGGAAGGACAGTCCTAAACTTGATGGAACCAACTATGGCATATGGAAGATCAGAATGAAGACTCATATAAATTGCATTGGAAAGGACATCTAGGATGTTACAAAGAATGGCTATACTACTCCAACTCAGAGTCAGCCCAATCCACCTAACTTGACTAAAGATGAGGAAAATGATTGCAAAGCAAGAGAAGCACTTTTGAGCACATTATCAGATCAACAAATCATGGGATTATCAGATAGGTCTACTGCTAAAGCTATTTGGGATCATTTGGAAACACTGAATGAAGGGGATTCCACAGTCAAGATTCCAAAACTTGAAAGCTTCCGGGTTAGGTATGAACATTTGAAAATGGAAGAAGATGAAAGGATTTATGCTTTTATGGAAAGAGTAAATGAAATTATTTTGGGTATTAAATGTTGTGGAGGAACTCTAAGTGAAGATGAAATTGTTTCAAAAGTTTTAAGAGGATTGCCACTAGCATACAAAATGAAAGTCACTACTATAAATGAGTTAAGAACAATGCCTAATACATTAGTAACTAGGTATACATTGATTGGAAAACATTCAGCTTTTGAAATTGAAGAGTTTGGTCCTGTTGCTACTATAAAGATAGATTTAGCTTTTAAAGCATCAACATCGTCTGCATTATCATTTGACAAGTCTGATTGGAAAGCCTTTTATGCAAGACAACTTGAAGAAAGCAAGAAGGAAAATGAAGAACTTGAAGAACTTGAAGCACTATTTGCAAGGAAAATGCCTAAAGGTCCAGTTGGAAGTAAGTATGAAGGTAAAGCACCCTTCAAATGTTTCAACTACAATAAGATTGGTCATATGGATTCAAGATGCCCTGATAGACATGCTAGAATAAGAGAAGAAGCTAGAAGGACATACAAGCCTAACGCTGAATATCAAAGATATAGATTTAAGAAGAATAAAGACAAATCTTGTTACATTGCTCATGAAGGAGTGACTGATGATTCTGATGAGGATCTGGCAGATAATGGATGGGTTTTTGTTGCTATAATAGAAGATCAACTGACACCTACTGCTCAACTGGTAGAACAGGCCTTGGCAGCTAAAGTTGAAGCTAAGGATGAATGGATCATTGATTCAAGATGCTCACATCATATGACTAGTGATAAGAGTAAATTCCTAACTTTTTAGGAGTATAACGGAGGTCTTGTAAGATTTGGAGATGATAAAGCTTGTTTGAATAAAGCTTGTTTGATCAAAGGTAAGGGTACAATATCTCTTGATGGTAAGAATAATACTAATAATGTCTACTATGTTGAAGGTATAAAGAATAATCTTTTGAGCGTTGGTCAATTAGTTGAGAAAGGATTTCAGTTACAATTCAAAAATGGAAAATGCAAAATCATGAATAGAACTGGTTTAGAAATTGCAACCGGTAATTAGACTACATGTAATATTTTTCATTTGAATAATAGTGAAAAGATATGTTTGATTGCTCACATTGATGAAAGTTGGCTATGGCATAAGAGACTTTGTCATGTAAACTTTGATTGCATGGTAAAAATCAGTACAGCTAAGGTAGATAGAGATTTACCTAAAATTGTCAAACCTCACAATACAGTATGTAAGGAATGTCAATTTGGAAAACAAGTTAGAGCTAGTTTCAAAAGTATTCCAGAAAAATCTAATAATGCTCTTGACTTAATTCATATTGACTTATGTGGTCCAGCTAGAACTAAAAGTTTACAAGGTGATAGGTATTTCATGCTAATCATTGATGACTATTCTAGAATGTGTGGGGTTACTTTTCTCAGAGAAAAATCAGAAGCATTTGGAAAGTTCAAACTATTCAAAGCTATGGTAGAAAATGAAACCGGTAAGAAAATCAAATGTTTTAGATCAGATCAAGGAGGAGAATTTAGATATAAGGAATTTAATACATTCTCTGAAGTGAATGGAATCAAAAGACAACTATCAGCACCTCGGACACCACAACAAAATGGAGTTGTAGAAAGGAAAAATAGAACTATCTTGGATGCAGCCATAAGTATGCTATCAAAAGAAAACCTACCACATGTATATTGAAGAGAAGCAGTAAGTACAATGATCTATACATTCAACAAAGTTTACATCAAAGGCGAAACTGGTAAGATCCCTCATGAAATATGGTTTGGTATTACTCCTACTCTTAAATATTTCAAAATATTTGGAAGCAAATGCTATATCAGAAGAGATGAGTATATTGGAAAATTTGATCCTAGAAGTGATGAAGGAATATTTCTTGGTTATTCATCTAAGAGTAATGCATATAGATGTTTTAACAAAAGATTGCAGAAAATTGTTGAGAGTACAAATATGAAGATTGATGAACAATTCAGAGGAACTTCAAGGTATATAGTATCTGAATCGGCAACATAAATTTTGACAAATGAACCTACACTAAATCCACCAGTACAGAATGAAGATCTAGTTACCCCGATATCATCTGAGAATTCCTCTGTAACTGAGGAACAACAACAAATTGAAACACCCCGGTATGTAAGATTGAACCATTCTGAAGATTAGATAATTGGAAACAAGCATAAAGGAGTTATGACAAGAGGAAGATTGGAAAATGAAGAGGTATGTCTTATTTCTCAAATTGAACCATCATCTATTAATGAGGCATGTGAAGATGAATACTAGATTAAAGCTATGGAGGATGAATTAGAGCAAATTGAGAAAAATAACACTTGGACATTAGTTCCCTGACCTAAAGATAAAAATGTGATTGGAACCAAATGGGTATTTAGAAACAAACTTAATGAAGATGGTAAGGTAATTAGAAATAAAGAAAGACTAGTGTGTAAGGGATATTCTCAGAAAGAGGGAATTGATTATAATGAAACCTTTGCACCGGTAGCAAGAATTGAGGCAGTCGGAATATTTTTAGCTTTTGCAGCACACAAGAACTACAAAGTATATAGAATGGATATTAAATGTGCATTTTTTAATGAAGATCTTGAAGAAGAAGTCTACATTGAATAGCTTGATGGATTTTCTTTGACAAACAACAAAGATATGGTTTGTAGATTAAGGAAAGCATTGTATGGTTTGAAACAAGCTCCAAGAGCTTGGTATGCAAGATTAGATAAGTATCTTTTGAAGATTGGTTTTTTCTAAAGGTAATGCAGATAGTAATTTATATTATAAAGTGACTAATGATGACATCTTGGTTATAGAAGTTTTTTTTGATGATATAATCTTTGGAGGAGAAGATGGATTATGTAAAGACTTTTCTATTGAGATGCAACAAGAGTTTGAAATGTCTATGATTGGAGAGATAAAATTATTTTTAGGAGTGCAGATTTCTCAAACTGATAAGGGTATATTCTTGAGTCAATCCAAGTACTTAAAAGAGTTACTAAAGAAATTTGGGATGGATAACTTTGAACTGATAAGCACACCTATGACTACAAATGACAGATTATCCCTAAGGGATGAATCTACACCTGTTAATTTGACTAGGTACAAACCTATGATAGGAGGTTTACTATATTTAACACAAACCAGACCTGACATTATGAATGTAGTATGTATTATTTCAAGATTTCAGAGTAATCCTAGAGAAAATCATGAATCAACAGTAAAAAGGATTTTCTGGTTCTTACAAGGCACTTCAGATCTTGGATTATGGTATCCTAGAGATGAAAACTTTGAATTATATGCATATACATATGCAAATTGGGCAGGAGATTTGGATGATAGAAAAGTACACCGGGGGAGCATTTTTTCTTGGAAACAGATTGATTTCTTGGTTGAGCAAGAAACAAAGTTGTACATCTTTATCAACTGCGGAATCAGAATATGTTGCAGCGGCAACTAACTGTACACAAGTATTATGGCTTAATCAAATGTTGAAGGACATAAAGGTAAAATGCAAGGAACCTATTACTATCTATTGTGATAATAGTGCAGCAATTGATATATCTAAGAATTCAGTATTACATTCTAAAACCAAACATGTTTCTATCAAATTGAATTTTCTAAGGGAACATGTTGAAGCAATGGAGATAAAATTGGTTTATGTGAATACTAAAGAGCAGATTGCAGATATTTTCACTAAACCTTTTCCTAAGGAAACTTTTGAATATCTTAGAGATCAGCTTGGAGTCATACCCCCACAGGTAGAGACTTAGACAGTTGATGATTGTCATCAACCAGTAGAATTAATAGAGAAATATTTTATTTCCGGCTTTGATGAGGAAGCTACTTCTTAGGGGGAGTAGTTGGTATATTGAATTGATTGGTATTTTGTATATGAACTTGGTTTTGTTGCAACTTTGGTATTTGTTGTCAAAGGGGGAGTGATATCTATGGAAAAACACATTATCTTTTAGAAAAAGATTGGTATGAAAAACATGTTACTCTCAGGGGGAGAGATTGTCATTTTGGGAGAGTTTACCTACTTCGGTAAATTGTTGGTATTTGGCATTTTTGTTTTGGCACTTTGATGATTTCTCTATCTTGTGTTGCCATCAATGCCAAAGGGGGAGATTGTTGGTATTTTGGTATGGTTTTGTCATTGATGTCAACACCTACTAAACACTTATCAACTCTGGCACTTTGGAGATCCAACAACATTCACCGACAAGCAAGTGACTTTTGCACAGTCACCGATATATGGTACACCAATAGGATATAATGATCACCGACACTTGGAATGGCATGGAATACACTTGGAAATGTTGAAGACATCATTTGGACATCTTGTCTTGGAAATTGGTTATTGGTATATTCATATTTGTTGTTATTGGCAAATAGGTCCACATTACACCGACAGGTTTATCTTTTCTAGATCAGCATGGCACGCTATGAAGATGACATATTATTATTGTAAATGCATTAAGTTGACATGTTGAATCGGTTATTACATTGGATATTGTATTGTTTGTAAAATATTTTTATTGTAATATATTGTAAAAGGAGTTGTCTTAGGTTATGGTATAAATGTAAGATCTTATTTGTAAGATCGAACGTGGAAAGTGAAAAAGGATTGTAAGAAGGTATATGCAAGATTAAGAAGAGCTATACACACAAACATCATTTGAAGGTAAAGCTAGGTTTTTATGTAAGCATATAAGAACTAAGCCGGTACTGAATCCAGCATATGAAGATGTTATTTTGAGCACTACATTCTTATTGGATTTAACCATCCAATTATAGTCAATGTGACTCCCATTTGTGATTGAGCAGTGAGCTCTAGGTACTTGGCCTTTCTGCATGTGCAGACCCCATTTATGTACACTTACTATCTATAGTAGTATCATTTGACTATGGGTAAGGTTTCCCATCGTGTTTTTTCCCTTTACAGAGTTTCCACTTACAAATTTTGGTGTTATGTGTTGTGGATGACTTTATCTTTTGTTTCACGCATTAATCCTTATTGGTATTACAATTAACTGTTAAAACTGTCTACCGACTTATTAGACTAATTCACTAGTATTAAGCATTAAGTTGGTTAAGTTGTTTTGGTTTGAAATTATTAGACAACTGATTCACCCCCCCCTCTCAATTTTCTCCGGGACCTAACAGTTTTTCCCTAGGTAAGAATACAAAAGGAACTTTCCATAATAGTAATAGAAAATCTAAAAATGTATTAGAACTAATTCATTCTGATTTATGTGGACCTATGTCTGTAACCTCTTTAGGAGGATTTTTGTACTATGTAATATTTGTAGCTGACTTCTCTAGGAAAACTTGGATATATTATCTTAAATGTAAAGAGTCTGAAGAAATCCTTATGAGGTTCAAGGAATTCAAAGCTCTTGTAGAAAACATATTAGGGAAGAAAATCAAAATATTAAGGACAAACAATGGGGGGAAATATACTTCAGAAGTTTTTAAGGAGTTTTGTGTAAATGCTAGGATTAGGAGGGAGTTTACTGTACCTTATAATCCCCCCAAAAATGAGGTGGTGGAAAGAAAGAATAGGACTATAGTAGAAGCTACTAGAGCTATGATGTATTATCAAAACATAGAAACTTCATTTTGGGCCAAAGCCTCTAAGACAACTGTCTACATCCAAAATAGATGTCCTCATTCACTTCTAGACAACAAAACACCTGAAGAAGCATTCACTGGCATCAAACCCAATATGTCATCTAAGAATATTTGGTTGTCCAATCTACTTACATATACCTAAAGAAAAGAGGTCTAAGTTAGAAGCCTCATGCAGGAAAGGAGTGTTTGTAGGCTATAGTGAAACATCTAAAGCCTATAGGATATACATACCTGGTCAAAGATTAATTGAACTTAGTAGAGATGTCATTTTTTAGGAAGACATTGATTCCAGTAGATCCAAAAGCTCTCTTGAGATAGAAGATCAAGATCCTCCTAACAATATGAAAGAGGATCATGCTCCTGAGATTCAGAGGGAAACTCCTAAAGAAATTAATAGTGAAGGTCAAATTGCTCCCTTAAGTGAACCTAGTAATGAAAACTGAAAGAGACCTCTTTGGGCTAGGAAGATGATTCAAGAAGCCAAGAATTATACATCACCAAAGAGAACCTTCAAAGAAAGCAAGAGACCTCATAGATTCTCTAATTATGTTTCCTTGATGAGTGAGATCATAAATTCAGAACCATCCTGTGTTGAAGAAGCTCTCAATAAGAAAGTGTGGAAAGATGCTATGTTAGAAGAGTATCAGTCCATTATAAAAAATGATGTCTGGGACATCATACCAAGACAAAGAAAAATCTGTTGTATCATCAAAATGGCTCTTCAAGTTCAAACATGTTGCAAATGGTAGCATTGAAAAACACAAAGCCCAATTTGTTGCCAGAGGTTTCTCTCAGAAAGAGGGAACTAATTATGAAGAGACTTTTGCCCTTGTTTCTTGATACACTTCAGTTAAAGCCATAATTGCTATTGCAACATCAAAGGGATGGAAGATCCATCAAATAGATGTGAAATTCGCATTCCTAAATGGCATGATTGAGGAGGAAGTCTATCTAGAAAAACCTGAAGGATTTCTTATACATAAGGATGAATCACATGTTTGCAGATTGAAGAAAGCTTTGTATAGACTCAAATAGGCCCCTAGAGCTTAGTATGAAATAATCGATCACTACCTCTTCGGGTTAGGGTTTTCCAAGAATGATGTAGATCGAATCCTCTACTTTAAGGTAATTGATGGTGATATGTTAATTCTTATTTTATATGTTGATAACCTATTAATCACAGGAGAAGATCACCTAATTACCCAGTGTAAAAAGGACTTAGCTTCAAAATTTGATATGAAGGATTTGGGTATCCTACATTACTTCCTTGGATTAAAATTTTGGTAGTAGGTAGATGGCATCACTCTAAATCAAGGAAAGTATACTATTAACATTTTGAAGTAGTTTGGAATGATGGAGTGCAGACCCTTGTCTACACCTATGGAAACAAATCTGCACAAATTTAAGGAAGTAGCAATAGACTCAGAATTTGTAGATCCCACTCTCTACAGACAAATAATTGGATCCTTGATGTATTTGGTCAATGCTAGACTTGATATTTGTTATGCAGTGATTGCACATAGCCATTTCATGTGTGAACCAAAAGAGATACATCTTGTTGCAGCAAAACACATTTTGAGATATCTTCGAGGCTCAATTGGATATGGTCTTAGATACAAACATGTAGACCTATATCTACATGGATACGCTGACTTAGACTAGGTTAGAAGTGTGGTTGACAAGAAGAGAACATCAGGATGTTTCTTCAGTTTAGGATCAACAATGATCTCATGGATCAGTAGAAAACAATCCTCAGTTGCAAAGAGCTCTATAGAAGTTGAGTACATTGCAGCCTCCATGGGAGCAAGAGAAGTTGTGTGGCTTAGGAAATTGCTTGTAGGACTATTTGGTCAGCCCTTGAATCCTAGTGTCATCCATTGTGACAACTAGAGTTACATCAAGCTTTCAGTGAATCCAATGTTTCATGATAGATCAAAATACATTGAGATTCCTTATCACTATGTCAGAAACATGGTAGAAAGGAATGTGATCCGGTTGGAGTATATTAGTACAAGTGATCAAACAATAGACATCATCACCAAGCCACTCTCCAAGATAAAGGTTGAACACTTTCGGGATAAACTCGATATGGTTGAAAATGTAAATTAAATTTGAGATTGAGTCTATAATTATTTTATTTGTACTAATATTTAAAGATGTTTAATGTGTAAACTCTTATTGTCATGTGTGTGACTCCATGACTTCATGGCCCCTATGGACATTGTTGAAAGGTGATGATTTTTTAATAATGAACACTTGTATCTAATTGACATTGTGAGGTGACAACTTTACAATGATAAATTTTACTATCATGATGGATATCATGTAACTTGATATCTGTGGACATATCATGATAGTTAATATCTCTTAGACATTATGGTAGATATCATGAGACTTGATGTCATTAAATAAACCATAAATAACTTTGTAAGAGATCATCATGGTGGATATTATGAGTCTTAATATCTGTGGATATGCCATGATCTAATATCCATTATGGTAGGCATGATGAGACATGATTCCAAGTGCACATACCATAAAGATGGATATTTATGAGATATGGTGAATATCACGTGACTTGATATTCTTGGTTATACCATATCTCTTGATATCTCGATAAAGGTATCTCTCTTCCTACACAATTAATGGATCTATTGTGTTATACTCTTGGATAGATTTTATCCTCCCTAACTAAGAGCGAGTGTTAATGATGATAGCTTCAGACAAATAAATATAATCATGAATGAGACTTACATCATTGCAATGATTTATATATATGTATACCAATATACATAATAATAATAATTGAGTTTATTATTATTATATATATTAATATACATACATTAATAATCATGTTATGAATAAGCATAAAATTGATTGAATGATCAAATGGTTGATCATCCATCGATCATCATCACTAATGTTCTTCCAAGTATAAATCTGTGTTTACCAATCTGCATTAAATATCATGCATGATCTAAACCCAATCGATAGTGTGTATTGACTACTTTCATCGATTCACTATAATCAATAATGTGTATCAATTTACCATAATCAATAATGTATATCGATTAATGATTAATCATTTTAACATACCAATTATGAATCAATTGTGTTAAATACATTATAAACTATCGATTTGAATCGGTTTTGTGTTAATGGATTATAAACTACCGATTATGAATCGGTATGATGTTGTAATAAATAATGAATGGACATTACAGTGGAGAGACATCTCTCCACACATTTGGAGACATGTCTATCCATCGATATGTCTTCTCACCCATATATATAATCCATGAATAGATCAGTGAAAGGGTGTATAGAAATACATTAGTGCATGCCTTTGAAGATCGGTCCATTCTCAACACTTAGCAATATAATCATACTTGGTGAATCAGCTTACTGTGTGCATATAGTATTTCCTCTCTATACTTGCAGCAACCTGCAAGATTCGTAGGTTAGTAAGAGCATATTTGTGAAACATAAAATTAAAAGACACCTCTATTTCTATCTGTATGCGGGAAAAGCGGGTTGATGAAACTCAATATGTGAAAATGTTTCAAAACACTTGTCCACACACACACAGAGGACTTCTTGGTGCAAGCTATGGAGTAATGAAGTATCACTCAGCTTCCCAAGGTTGGTCCCATGGTTCTCTATCTTACAATGTCCCTCAAACCAATGTTTTTGCTCTCAGATCATTGAGCAAAATGGTTTAGGGATGGCAAATGCAAGAACGAGGGATGCTTTTGATAGATTTTAGAATGAAATGCATCCTAAGCTATGCATGATCTTAAACTGCAATAAACTAGATTATAAGATGACAAGATTAGTATAAATACTATCCTAACATGATATATTAGTCTATTATTGAGCTAAATGATAAAGAAAGTATTCTAAACATGCATATTTAGACTAATTCCTGATTTCAAAGAGGCTAAAATGATGAGCATAAAAATGATATATGAAAGCTTGAATGTATTTGAGCATAAGTGTGATACTACAAATTTGGAGGATGATTTAAAATGGAGGAATGAGAGCTCTATTTATAGCAAAAACAGGGCAACGGATGGTTAGGATTGAAAGAGTTGATCAAGGGTTGAGTTTGAAAGTTGGGGATCCATGTTTGCAATTTGCACCAATGAAATGGTGACAAATGCCAACCTAGGGTTGGGTGAGAAAAGGGGTTGGAAGCATTAAATGCTTGAGAAGACCTTATGGTTATCTAGAGATAAGGGTTAAGCTTAAGTTAGGCTTACCCATTGGATTAAGAGTTAATCCAAGGATAAACCTTTGTGCAAATGATTAAGAGATAATCATGGTCAAAGCATTAAAGGCCCGATGAGACCCTTGGGTTGGATAAAGGTTGAGTTAAAAGAAATTCTTTAGCCATGTAAGAGGGTTTGAGTTAACCATTAATGGTTATTGAAGACTTTGGGGAATTAAGTGGTTGAAGACTTGAAGCCTTTAGTGGTTATCAAAGACTTTGAGGATTTGAGAAGTGACCTCCCTTTGCTTAGGGATGTGACAAAGTTTAGAAGATGGGTTAGGCTAATTAGAAACGATTAGAAGAATCTAGAAGAATTTAGGAAGGGGTTTAGGAAGCAAGTGGGAAATGTAGGAGAATACAAGTGGATGGAGGGATAATAGGATTTAATTGAATTTAATGAATTTCATTCAATTTGGTTGTAATTAAATAAATTAGATTTATTCAATTTAGGATAACTATTTAATTAAATTTGAATTTAATTAAAAGTGGATAGGGGGAATTTAATTGAATAAAATGATTTATTCATTAAATGGGTATAGTGAATTTAATTTAAATAAATTGAGTAATTTACTTAATTAAATAGAGGAATGCAGGTAATTTAATTAAATTGGATTTAATTAAATAGAGAAATGAACATAAAATATTTATTTTGGAATATGGTCATTTTTATATGTCTACATTTTGCCCCTATTTGAAGTGACGTGTGTGCACATATTATTTCAAAGAAAATGATGCATTATCGTAATTTATGATCAAATGTCATTTATGTGTCGCTCTTTTGATTTGCAAGTCGTACCCCAGATTTGATTTGATGTGTGATGCCCTAGATTCGATATTTGATGGTGATGCCCCCTCGGGAGATGAATCGATATTTTAAAAAAATTTGATTGAATTTGATGAGTTGTGTGTGGTGTGTAGGATTTCGTCGATGTAAAATGTGTGTAAATTGATTCATCTCCTGATAATGTATAGCGTGTAGGGTATAGGGGAGACCGCAACCATAGTACATGTTCGTTTGGCTAACCCTAACGTCATTTTCCCTCCTATAAAAGGGGAAAAGTGGTTTAATTAGATTCATTTGTTCATTGTTGACTTTGGAGAAAGAAAATTTGGTCTATAGAGAAAATGCCTATTCTGTATTCCAAACACCAATTCAAGCACGTTCAGAGGTGCTGGAGACCTACAGCGTATGGACCACCAGTAAGTCAACATTTTTGACCCTCTTTTGAGTTTTGATTTGGTCGTTTTTAGTCATTTTTTGATGTTTAAAAGTTGGTTTTAGCGTTTTAGCATGTCAAAGTCATAGATTAGCGTATACGAAGTTTTAGGTAGCACATCAAGTCGAATTTTAGGGTCACGTCTGAAATAAAATAGGGTAGCGCATAGGAAATATAGGTTAGCGCATAGACTTAAAATAGCACATGGCGATAGTCGGGTAGCGCGTCAGGTCAACAGGTTAGCACGTAGGGTAGACCTAGCGCATAGGGGCCATAGGGGTTCGCATGGGTAAGGGGGTTTAGCACGTAGGGTTAACCTAGCACATAGGGTCAAACAGGTAGCGCCTGGGAGGTATAAATTAGTGCATGGGTAGGGTTTAGTGCATAGGGTAGGTTAGGTGGCACATGGGGGGAAAGATTTAGCACGTAGAGTCAGTCTAGCACATAAGGTGAATAGATTAGCACGTAGAAAAACAGCTTAGCGCGTGGGAGAATTTTAGCGCAGCGGGAGTCTATTTTAGCACATCGGGAAAAATTTTGCAAAATGAGGTGGTTTGTAAATTTGTTGTGTCGTGCTGTCATGATTTTATGGATTTGTCCAATATGAGTGTCGATATAACTTGTTTTGATTTTTGATATTTCAAGTTATGTATAGATATCAATGTATTGTGTTTGATCAGAATATGATTTGTGTTTGCACTCTGTTTCAAGCTCAATGTATGAAGCCTAATTTGTGTTACAAGCTGATATGGGTTGGAAACTTTAGTTGTGTTACAAGCTGATATGGGTGGGAAACTTGAGTTGTTTTACAAGTTTATGTGATTGTGGAGACTTGAGTTGTGTTACAAGTTTTGATATGGTTTCTGAGAACTTGAGTTGTTTTACAAGTTGATATGATAGGATTTTGAACTTGATGTAGATGAGCAAATTGTTTCATTTTGTTGATGTGAGCTTGATTTTGATATCATTGTTTTGATGTGGAAACTGATATTGGATTTGTTGTGCTTGTTGACAGGAGCAATTGGGTGTGGTTCAGTCGTGAGAGAGATGTTTGAGACCGTGGTCATTGATACCGCAGTTGACCTAGGCTGATCTGGATATCATCGAGAGATGTGGGTTGACCTCCCTATTAGATATGCCTCAGTTCACTGTGAACCGGGGGCTACTTACAGCATTGGTAGAGAGGTGGCATAGCGACACGAACACCTTTCATTTTGCTACTGGAGAGATGACAGTCACACCAGAGGACTATTACAGAATCCTGCGGATTCCCGTAGTAGGTGTGCTACTACTGTATAAGCAGTCGGAGAAGGGTGGTACAAAGGCTCTTCGCCATATTTTCCATGATGAGATGGTCTGCGGTTATGAGATCTCGTGGCAGGAGTTCTTAGACCTGGATTACGCACCCCTTCCATCTATACTAGTAGGGTTTATTGGTGGATTCCTTTATCCTGATCGTAGGTCAAAGGGATTCTCTATGGGATGGGGGCTGGTATTGGAGGAAATGGTCACATAGGGTCAGAGGTTTTCATGGGGATCAGCTATGTTGGCTCATTTGTATAGGGGCTTACATGAGGTGGTATACCTTGGTTACGGCAGTTTGTCAGCTGGCGTGACACTGTTACAGGTATGGTGCTGGGAGCACATTCCAGTGGCGAGGCCACTAGCAGATAAGGACAGGCCCGTTGGAGTGACATATGCCTATGGATACAGGGGTCTAGTTGTCCAATGCAAGCTAAGCAAACAAGAGCATTGGAGGAGAGTACTCAATGATATTGATACGATCACATGGCGACCGTATACAAGATGCAAAGTATGTGTGGAGGATGGGCTAGAGATGCCCTTTGTTTTTATGACCAGATACCTAATCAGGAGGACCCCATTTGTTATAGAGAGGTTTGTGGTGACCCAAGTTTTGAGACAGTTTGGTTGCCAGCAGGGTATTCCGCAGGGAGCTTGCTTATATGCATGACAGAGGTAGGATGTAGTCGATTGGGGCCCAACCATTGATAGCGTAGTGGTGATGGAGGAGTTTTTTGGGTTGGTGGGGCAGATATGGGATTATGCCCCAGAGATTCTAGATGCGGGCATGACCGATGAGTTTGCCAGATTGTTTGCTACACGAGCAGTGGCCAAGATATCGGATCCAGAGGAGATGCGGTCAGCTTTTGATTCTAATGATGAGGAGGGAGAGGGAGATGATGATGATGATGGAGAGGATGGAGGAGGACGATGAGGGAGAGGAGTCAGAGGGAGATGGGGAGAAAGAGAGAGGAGAGGAGATAGGGGTGTGGAGAGAGTGGTGAGACAGGGGTGATAGACAAGGGGAGAGGTGGATTGGCTATTGGAGCCAATGGAGAGGGGAGAGTGGGGGAGGTGTTAGCTACAGTGGGGGGCACTGATGAGGCGAGGCGACCAGTGTAGAGGAGGAGGACGGATGTGCTCCCACCCCTAGCACTGAGGATAGGTAGAGTGGGAGGGGTTGCCCCTACACAGGTACCGCTACAGGTTCGAGTCCCTACACATGTGGAGGATGCTCAAATTTGGACCCTACAAGTGACTGTATAGCAGCTGCAGGCACAAGTGTTGACATATTAGCGGTAGATTGTGCAGTTGACTACTGAGCAAGATACGGAGATAGAGCGGAGAGGGTGAGCGGAGGAGCTGGTATCCAGTATGCAGAGAGCAGGGGCGGGTGGCCCGATGAGAGACACCCAGAGAGAGCTAGCATTGAGAGCTCAGGAGGCAGAGTACTATCAACGGCACTATGGGGTGGCGGTACCTAGGGATCAGCGAGTACAGAGCTTTACACAGTCGAGATCCAATCGATCACGAGATAATGGGTCACGATCTAAGAGCCGAGGTGTCACAGGGCCATCGAGACAGGACCCTCCTGGAGATCCAGGAGCAGGGGCATCTGGAGCCAGACCATCGCCGTCCGGGGATAATCATACTTGAGAGATGTGGTCTCTATTGTATTTTTGATCATTTGTATTCTTTGTACTAGACACAATGTTGATACATTTTGTACATTTTGATCATTTTTTAGATATATATATACAGCACCATTTTCGTTGATCATGTGGTGTGTTTATATGGATGCATGTTATGTGGGTTATTTCTTTATGATGATGCAATGCCTAAATATATGATATAATGAATGATGTAGGATGTATGCTTTTATATGCTGTGAGATGTATCTTGAAAATGAGATGTATGATTCGTTATGCAACTAAATGTAAAATGATATGCAGCTATGTTAAAATGATATGTAATTAGTTGTAAAATGGTATGTAGCTATTTTAAAATGATATGCAATTATGTTTTTGGTAGCATCCTAATTTTGTATTTGCCATCCAATATAGCCATATGTTGTTTGCTTTCTTTGGAGTTATCATCATTGAGCATTGATTTGTTTAGGATATGTTGAAAATTTATACAAGCATAATGGTATAATTGAACCATAATGACCTGAGAAAAAGTTACATGATATTTGATTTTGCAAGATAGCACAAGCACCAAGGTATAATTGAACCAAGATGACCTGAGTGCATATTGCGTAAATAGACAAGATTAAATCATTTGTATGCGTGAAGTGGAATCAGGCCTTCAGTGATATTCGATGTATCACATCTCGAGGCAAGTATTCACACAATACAAGTGATTGCCTCCCAGACAGAAGACTAAGAAAATATTGGAAGTTCCTTATGATCTCTAGCTTTGAAGCATTTAGTGAGAAAAGGAAGAGAATCCAATAATTCAAAAAGTGCAAAATGCAAAACTAGTCAAGATTTTTATGCGATAATGCAACATTTAGTACTTCAGAAAATCATCCATCCTTGGTATTTTTGTGAATTGTTTTGTTTTGTTTTGCGATGAAGCGTAATTTTTGGTTGTTGGATGTCATGCTTTTGAGTTTTGCAAATAGCTTTGATGTCTGGAATGTTTGCAATATTTAGACAATTTGAATGCCCCTAGCTGAGTGGGCCTCTTGATGTGAATATGTATAGTGATTTCCAAGCCATGGTGGATTTGTGGTAAGAGGATATATATGGATAAACCAGGATAGTGACTACACTAAGTATGTCCTGAATGGATATTTGCTAAGGGTCAGGCAATGGCTCATAGTGTTTGTCCAGATAAAATGGTATGGAGATAGATAGAGGAGCCATTCTTTCACAAGAGCGCCTGTTTACTAGGTTTTCACCATTTGTTTTTATTGTACTTTATGTTATTGCTTTTTCTGGATTTTTTTGATTTTTTTTTTTTTTTTGGCTTTCTCCATGCATTAGGCTTCTTAAGTGTAGTACTTTTTCAAATGAATGTTGTTAGTTGGTTCGTCGAGCACATCTCCTTCTGAAGTTGTTAGCTGATAGGCACCTGATCCATAGACTGATATGATAACATAGGGACCCAACCAATTAGGTTCAAATTTCCCTTTCTTTTCTCGATCTTACTGATTTCTTGGATTTTCTTTGAGGACTAGGTCACCAACTTTGAAGTTGCGAGGGATGACCTTGTGATTGTAGCTCCTGCACATGCGTTGTTGATATGCTTTGAGATGAGTATAAGCATGCTGACATCTTTCATCTAATAGTTCAAGTTCTTGCAGTCGGTTAACTCGATACTCTTCATCTGGGATTAAGCCTTTCAAAGAGACTCTGAGAGATGGGATTTCTACTTCCAGGGGTAAAATGGCTTCTAATCCATATAACAATGAGTATGGTGTTGCTCCTGTAGGTGTGCGGATGCTAGTTCTATATGCCCAAAGTGCTGGATTGAGTTGTACGTGCCAATCTTTGCCTGTATCATTCACTATTTTCTTGAGGATTTTCAGTATAGTTTTGTTAGATGCTTCTGCTTGACCATTTCCCTGTGGGTAGTATGGTGTAGAGAACCTATGTTGGATTTTGAATTTTTCACATAGTTCTTGGACATCTTGGTTTTTGAAAGGCTGTCCATTATCTGTGATGATTGAACTTGGAATACCATATCTGTAGATCAGATAATTTAGGATAAAAGAGGCAATTTGTTTCCCAGTCACTGTGGTCATGGGAACTGCTTCTATCCATTTGGTAAAGTACTCTATTGCAGTTATAATGAACTTGTGTCCATTTGAAGATGAAGGATGAATTTTGTCAACTAAGTCTAGTCCCCACTGACAAAAGGGTCGGGATGTTGTAAATGGTTGCAGTTCCTGTGTTGGTGCATGTATCAGATTGCCATGGATCTGACATTTAGGACATTTCTTGGCGAAGTGATATGAGTCTTTCTCCATTGTAGGCCAGTAGTATCCCATCCGTAGAAGCTTTTTAGCAAGAGTAGTACCACTTGAATGTGTGCCACAAATACCTTCGTGAAGCTCGTGTAAAGCAGAATCAGAATCATTATGATCAAGGCAGGATACAAAGTATTAGCGGTAAGGGTGTAACGGGAAGCTTGTCGGATAAAGTTACATTTTTGGTTACGGGATTGGTCAATTGGTAAGATATTGTGCTTGAGGTAGTCATATATTGGTCCATATAGCAGAGAATCTGAACCAGTCAAGGCATAGATAACTTGGGATTCAGAGTGGTCATAGGCTGGGGAGAAGAGTTTCTCTACCAGGAACTCGTAACGACTCTATTGCTCTGGAATTTGTAGTAGTGAAGCGATAGTAGCCATTGCATTGGTTGCTTTGTTGTTTAACCTTGGTATTTGCTCAAAGGTGATGTGCACAAAATACTGTTTGAAATCATCCACCATTCACTTGTAGGGTAGTAGCTTGTCATCATTTGTCTGATAGTTGTTGTTGATTTGATGGATGACAAGTTGTGAGTCTCCATAGACTTTTAACTCTGTGATTTTCCATTCTACGGCCATTTTGATGCCTATAACCAATGCCTCATATTCAGCCACATTATTTGTGCATGGAAACATAACCCTATATGATCTTGGTATTGTAGACACTCAAAATTGTCATGTCTAATTAAATAAATATTTTATTTATTTAATTATCTAAGCCTAATTCTTCTATTAATTAAATAAATTTTTATTTATTTAATTAATTCATTTATCCTCTTCTAGCCTTATTTCTCATTTAAATAAATACATTTATTTATTTAAATTATCCCTTTCCTAAATTAAATAAATATTTTATTTATTTAATTGTCCTATTTCTTCTATTAATTAAATAAATCTTTATTTATTTAATTAATTCATTAGCTTTTTCTACCTATGACACATGTCATTCATCTCTTAATTCATACACTACCTACCTCTTTCATTATTTTACTATTTTCTCTACCTACCCTCTAATCCTAGCCGACCTCCTTTTTACACCTCTCAATCTTAACCCTCCATTTCTTATTGTGTCTTCTATTTAAGGAGATGCTTTCTTCATTTTCAAACCCTAACTACTTGATCAATTGGCTACGCTACGATCCTACTTGCAACCACATTCCGTTCTTTGTTGAGCTCTTGTGCATACAAAAATTTGAGAGCAAATATATCAAGCAAGATCAATGGAGATAGGAAGAATGGAGATCAAAACCCTATTGGGCATGTGATGGTATAATCTTTGTGATTTTGAGTTATTTTGCATTGTCTTAGGTTATCTTCATATGTTATGGTGGATCTTTGTTCATTGTTAGGCTAGGGTTTTGTGGTTGGATTCATTTTAGCCTTTCAATATTGTTATTATTGTTATCCATTTTCACCATAAACATTTTGTGCTGTGTATATGAGCCGTCAAAATATAATTGCCATGGCTTTGCAGGTGATATTGTTAGAATGGACTCATCTGGAAATTCTGACTGTAGAGGAGCATCATCTATCATGAGAGCATCTGCCAATTGATCTGCAATTGCTTGTCCTTTTATAGCTTTTCTGTCCACGTATTCAATGTCGAATTCACTCAAAATCATTACCCACTTGGCCAGCCGCCCAGTAAGTGTAGCTTTGTTAAGAAGATATTTTAGTGGATCAATTCTGGCAATCAACTTAGTCTTGTGAGTGAGCATATAATGTCGTAATTTTTGTGAAGCAAAGACCACAACGAGACATGCACGCTCGATTGGTGTGTAGTTTAGCTCATATCCCACCAATGTGCGACTGATATAGTAGACTGCTTTTTCCTTGCCGTCAGGTATTTGCTGTGCTAGGAGTGCCCCCAGTGCTGTCGGAGTAGCCGATATGTAAAGTAGCAATGGTTGATCTGGAATTGGTGACATCAAAATTGGCGGGTTCAAAAGATAGTCTTTGAGCGCCTGAAAAGCCTGTTGACAGTTCTCATCCCATTTGAACTTGATGTTTTTGTGTAGCAGGTGCTGGAAAGGGTTACACTTATCTGCAAGTTGTGCTATGAATCTTCATATGGACTGGAGTCTCCCTTGTAAAGATTGAAGTTGACTGATATTCTTGGGTGGTGGCATGTCCAAGATAGCCTTGACCTTCACTGGATCAGCTTCTATTCCTCTTTTAGACACAATGAATCCTAGGAGCTTCCCGGAGGTTACTCCAAAGACGCATTTCTTTGGATTTAGTCTTACCCTATATTTTTCCAGCCGATCAAAGACAACTGAAAGGATGTTCAAGTGTGTATCTCTGTCTATTGATTTTCCCAAAAGATCGTCAACATAATCTTCCACGGTTATGTGCATGAGATCATGAAAGATAGTAGTCATCGCTCTTTGATAAGTAGCGCCTGCATTTTTCAACCCAAAAGGCATGACATTCCAATAGAAGGTTCCCCATGGACAAGTGAATGATGTTTTATGTTGATCTTCAGGTGCAATCCTGATTTGATTATATCCAGAAAATCCGTCCATTAAAGATAGCATTTCATGACCTGCTGTGAGATCAACGATCAAGTCAATGTTTGGTAATGGGAAATCATCCTTTGGACAAGCCTTGTTGATATCTCTAAAGTTTGTACATATCCTTATGCTGCGATCCGGTTTACTGACGGGTACTAGATTGGAAATCCATTCGGGATAATCAATTGGGCGTATGAATCCGACATCCAGTAATTTCTCCAGCTCTGCCTTGACTAGCAATGCCACTTGTGGATGCATTTTCCTTAATTTCTACTTTACTGGTTTTGCCCCCGGTTTGACTGTCAAATGATGCATAACCAAATCCGGATCCAGTCCAGGCATATCAGCGTATGACCATACGAAGTTGATTTGTCATCCCTTAAAGAAGCTCATGAATTTTGTCCTCTCGGCCTCTGTCAATGATTGAGCCAAAAATATGTTGTGTGGGACCTCTGCTGTACCAATGTTTGTCTTTATAGTCTCCTCTACCAACATAGATGATTTTTCCTTGTATGATGCTGGGAGAATGTCAAGCCTTCCATCTTCGGGCGCCTCAGAGAGGTTTTCACCCTCAGATACGTCCTTTCTTTTTACTTTTTTGGAGTCAGATAGCGCCACAGTGTGGTTTTCGCCATAAGACCCTTGTTTTGTTTTTATTTTCACATTTTTGCGACTAGAAGGCTCGACACCCTCACCAAAGTATGCTATGTTGTTAAGCTCTATGGCGTATCCTACTTTGTGGTCTCCAGGGGGAAGATCATCTCGAATGCCAAGGTAGTCAATAATAGCTTCGTCATTTTGAAATGTATCAAATTGTGCTGGTCCTTCATGATCCCAGTCAATGAGTTGAGGATGAACAAGGGGAAGGTCATTAGTGTTTTTAGAGTTTGCTGGATCAAGAGTGAAGATGTGGTTATATTCAGGTATGTCAAGGTAATTGTCAAGGTCATCGATGGCACTCTCCTCATCAATTTCGATCGTGAACGAATCCAAATTGTCATCACTAGTAGAGCCTTCTGGGACAGGTGTCCTCATCCTATGTGATTTTGACCTAGGACCTTGAAACGAAGCTTGTGCGGGATCCTTATGGGTTGGTTCTTGACCAACTCTGAACTTTTTGTAAAATTCCTCCTCCTCTGTAGGTTCATCTAGCTCTCTGAATGTCTCGGTGAGCTCATAGTCACTGGAGGATTTGTCTAAACCCCACTCCCACTCATTAGAATCTGTGGAAGGATAATCCTCTTATTGAACTTCGGCAACTTTGATTCGCCATACCTCTTTTGTTCTTTTATTATGTAGTCTGGGATTCAGAAAACCAAGCCCCTTGGAGCGTTCCCTTCTTGTAGTTAGCTCAGGTTGTAAGGGCTCCATGACACCTTCTTTGCGTAGTCCGAGAGGGCTTTTTCCATCATACCCGAATCTTTGCAAAATTTTGAAGCCTTTGCCATAGTTCTCATAGGGTATAATAATCTGATCATGTGTGTCCTCTTCAACGTCCTTATAGAGTATTTTATATAAATTTTCTTCTTCTAGTTCACCCCATTTTTGAAAGATGGTAGGATCCCATTTGAGTATCATGATGGAGATTTTCTTGTTATGATGAGGCCTCCCATATTATTTTGGAGAGCTCAGGACTTGTCGTAAAAACATTGTCTGATTCAGAGTGTATTCTCCCATGCCTTTGTCTTGAAACTTGCCTCTAAGTTCACCTTGTTTGGATGTCGAGGGTTTTAATGACTCAGGATCAATGTATGCCGAAGAAGGAGTAGCCTCACGATTACTAGGAATGATAGTTTCAGTATGTGATCTCAAGTTATTACAATATCTGAATGGATTTGGATCACCATTGACCGTTACCTCGACTCCATTGTGAGGGAACTTTATGCATTGATGGTATGTTGATGGGACTGCCCTCATTTCATGAATCCACGGACATCCTAGCAATATGTTATACGTGAGATCTAGATCTAGGACTTGACAAACCACATCTTTTGTGACTGGCCCTATTCTTAGCGGTAAGGTGACTGTGCCCTTGGACAAGCGCTCTTCATCATCATAAGCCTTAATGGTGATTTGGTTTGTAACATTCATAGCCTTGTCAGAATATCCCAATTGTCTGATGGTGCTCAATGTACAAATATTAAGACCTGCTCCTCCATCTATCAGGACTCACTTTTTTCGGTGTTTATGTATGAAGGCTTCAACATGTAGAGGTGCATTATGTGGCTGACTTATGGAGGCGTCATCGGCTTCTGTGAATGTGAGGGAGTGTGGAACGGATAGGTATCCCACCATGGCTTGGAACTGATCCACGTTCAGATCAGTAGGGATGGCAGTATCTCTCAAGATTTTGTCAAGGATAGCTTTATGTGCAGGAGATATATGTAAGAGCTCAAGAATAGAGATGAGTGCAGGTGTCTTCCCTAGTTGTTCTACAAGGTCGTACTCAGGCTTTGTTGATGAAAGATTGGTATTCTTAGTGGAGGTACCTGGCAATGTAATCTTACCTCGATGGGTTGTAACATGACATTCAGAGGTAGATTCGGACGAAGATCCCACACCTTTTAGGACAATCTTGGGTCTCTGAGAAGGATTCTCAGGATTTTTGTTCTTGATAGTAATAGTAGAGATATGATTGTCCATTGAGATGTGATTGATAGTAGAATCATAATTGTAAGGTGTTCTAGTGTAATTGGCTTGATCATCTGTGACTTTGGCTTTTCCTTTGTCATGTTTTGGGAATGGTTCCTTAAACATCTCATGCTCTTGATTAGATGAATGTCCCTCAATCTCAATGTCGCCTCTATCAATGAGATCTTGCACAATGTTTTTCAATCGATGGCAATTACTTGTCTTATGACCCTTGCTCTTATGAAACTCACAAAATTCATCATCATTCCACCAATTTGGTTTGACCTTTGGTTCATATGGAGGAAAATCTGGAACTGTGATCACTTTGTTTGCCACAAGCTTTTTGAATACTGATTCAAGTGGTTCCCCCAATGGAGTGTACTTCCTTCGAGGTTTTGAAGTTGTTTGGTTGTTCACCTGATTGTTGGTAGAACTTGATCCAGAAAAGATGAACTTTGGTCTCACTGTATTTGCATCGACAACACCATCATTAACTGTGTTCTTGTTCTTGTTCCAAAATTTTGGTTTGTCCTTTCCTTTAAAGTCCTCTTTGTTTTCTTTGAATAGTTTGATAACTCCTTGTTCAATTAAGACCTTTTCTGTTGCTAGGCCCTTTTCAATAACGTCCTTGAATGTAGACAAACAAGCTTTTCTGAGATCATAGCCAATAGCCTTATTAACGTTTTGAGTGAACATTTCTACCATTTGTTTCTGTGGGATTTCACAAGAGCATCTGCTAGCTAAGTTTCTCCATCTCTGTAAAAATGTTGCGAAAGATTCTCCTTCCTTTTGTTTCATATTGCACAAGGTAGTAACTGAGACATCTGTTTCTATATTGTAAGAGAAATGCTGAATGAATGCCTCTGCTAAGTCACCCCATGACTTAATACCGGGAGGTAATTGAGAAAACCATTCCATAGCCTGATCGCCTAAGCTTTGTGGAAACAACCTCATCAAGTATGTTTCTTCTGCCGCTACCTCAATGCAGGCTGTGAAGAATTGTCTTATGTGTGCCTTGGGGTTTCCTCTCCCTCTATATTTGTCAAATTTTGGCATCACAAAGTGTGCAGGAAATGGGGGCATTGGGATGCTCTTATCAAAGGGATAAGGACATATATCTCTCATAGTGTATGTTGGTTTTGATGTACTCATGTCCTCCATCTTCTTTTGTAGATCTCTAATTTGTTGTTCCAAATTACTTTTAGGTGGAGATCGACTTCTTGTAGCATACCCCATGTTTGAGACACCCATTTGAGGAGGAGCTTGTTTCATGTATGGATGATATTGATCATAAACATGTTCGTATGGAGGAGGTCTATATTGTTGCGACATGTATGGAGCATTTGGCATAACTTCATGTTGAGGGACCCCATATCTATTTTGTGTGTATAAACCATATTCAATAGGCCTTTCATTTTCCATTGTGTTGCCCCCAATTTTGACATGAGGTCTCCTTGTGTCAAAATTTTGAGGATGTCCTTGAGTATCCACTTGTTTTGATTGATTCATACCTTGAGCATGTGATTGAGCATAAGGCCTCCATGATGGTCCTTGAGTATAAGTATCATATGTTTGAGCTTGTGTATGTGGGATTGCTGGTTTTTGAAGCAAAACTGATGGTGACTTAGGCATCATATTATTCGGTCCTCTATTTCCTCCACTATTTGGTCTCCTTTGATCCATGTTGGGTTGAATTTGTTGTGAGGGTCGACTTTCCATAAGTTGAGATAAGTCAAAATCATGTGGTATTTTAGCTCCACTATGTGCCATCATGTTTAGAAAGTATTGTCGATCTCTCCTCATTATCTCTTCAACCAATCTATTGAATCGAGGATTCATTATGGATTCTTCTATGTCTGCTGATAATATTGAAGAGTTGTCCACTATGTCATTGTGTGTAGCATTGTTGTTTATAGTGTTTGCGCTTTCCACATTTGGATTGTGTCTATAAACATTCATGTCTGGTAATGTCGTGTGCTCAGGATTGTAGAATAGATCATTGTCATACTCATAAGAACTCATGTTTACGGATTCTTGAGCTTCTTTAGCTATTCTCCTAGATTTTTGAAGGCGGGTTTCAACCATGAACTAGGTATTTGACCAAGATGTGAGAGACTAGATGAAAAATGGAAAAAGTATGGAAGACCAAGAGTTGTATGGAGTGTAAATGAATCTGAGGTGTACTTGCAATGTCCAAAGTGTAAGACCAAGTATGTAAGTAGTAGAGTAGGTGTGACTTCCAAAGAGAGGATAGTTTCTCTTGATGAGGTAAGCTGACCTTGACCCAAAGTAAGACCAAATGAGACCCAAAGGTAAGAAACCTTGATGAGGGACCACTTAGCAAAGTGTAGTTGTATGTAGTGTGTTGACAAAGTATGATGAGGACAAACAAGTGACCTTTTGACTCAAGTTTAGACAAGTATGAATGTAAAATGAGGTATGAAGCAATGATGGACTATGTGAAACCTTAGAACAGGCTGAATGCTAGATGAAACCTGAAGAGACAACCTAAGAAGCTCAAGTATGCCGAAACTGATTTTTTTTTTTTTTTGTTTGCTTGACTGTTAAAGTTTTCAAATCCTGACACAGACGCGATTCCTAGACACAGATGCCTCTCTGTTTGACACAGACGCTGATAAAAACACAGACGCTATTCTGTACTTCACAGACACGCTTATCCGACGTAGACGCGGTTTGAACAGACACGGACGCGTTTCTGTAACCTTAGTGCAATTTTTCCTATCTGTGAAGTTGTTTTGTTGTGACCAAATCTGATTTTTTTGACTGTTTTTCGTGACAAGAGGACACAATGTTGATGACTCAATGTTTGCAAACTGTTTAGACTCCAAAAGTGTGTTGTTTGATGTAAAAGGTTTTTGCATACACTTGAAGACACAAAAGACACTATGTTTTGCTGTTTTGTCTTGAATGTTTGAGTGTTTAGCATAAGACAAGCACAAATCTTAGGGTTGGCTAAGACAATAGTTGTTGATCCCACATAGGGTTTTACCCCCGAGGCTATGCTATTCAGAGCGGATACCTAGATGCTTGACCTCACTGGCTCCACCCTTGGCACTCACTTCTCGGGTCAGCCAAGCATTAGTCCCCATGAAAACTCCCCATGGCAATTCTATACCAAAGTCATACCGCTTATCATTTCCGTGCACTAACAATATAGCGGAATACGAGGCATTAACAACCGGGTTAAGAATTGCAGTTCAATGGAAGATCCAAGAACTTTGTGTTTTTGGGGATTCTCAACTGGTCATACGGCAAGCAACTGATGATTACTAAACAAAAGATGAAAAACTAATGCCTTACAAACAACTGGTAGATGAGCTGAAATAGCATTTTGCAAAGATAGAGTTTGAGCAGATACCAAGAGAACAGAATCGTGCTGCAGATGCCATGGCTACAATTGCTTCGCTCATTGATCTACCACAAAATGAGACCTGCTATGAATTCCTAGTAGACAACCTGCTGATTCCGTCATATGAAATCACTCCTAAGGAAATGATATGTGTTGTTGGTCCTGAATCCCAGTTATATGGTCCCATATTCACATACCTTCGCGACAATATCTTACCTCCCGATCTATCAAACAATCAACGCCGCACTTTCATTCGCCAATCTTCTCGATACGTCATTTTAGCAGATATCCTATACCGACGAGATCTAGATGGCACCCTTCTTAGATGTTTAGAGAGTGACGAAGCTCAGATTGCGTTACGAGAAGTGCATGAAAGGATATGTGGTCCGCATACTAGTGGTCCTACCTTGGCCAAGAAACTCATCAGGACTGGATACTACTGGCCTACTATGGAAAAAGATGCATATCAGTTTGTCAAGAAGTGTAAGCAGTGTCAAATTCTTGGAGACCTCATACATGCACCAGCACAAGAACTACAACCACTTGCATCTCCTTGGCCCTTTTGTCAGTGGGGACTCGATCTCATAGGCAAGATTCACCCTCCTTCTTCCAATGGACATAAATTCATTATCACAGCCACAGAGTATTTTACAAAGTGGATTGAAGCCGTGCCTCTCACACAAGTTACTGGGAAACAAATCGCTACCATCATCTTGAACTACATCATTTGCCGATACGGGATTCCTACTTCCATTATTACTGATAACGGGCATCCTTTCAAAAATCAGGATGTTCGTGAACTCTGTGAGCACTTCCATATTGCCCACCATTTCTCCACACCATATTACCCCCAAGGTAATGGCCAAGCTGAGGCATCTAATAAAACAATTCTCAAAATCCTTAAAAAGATAGTTGACGACGCTGGCCGTAACTGGCATATCCAACTCAATCCTACACTTTGGGCCTATCGCACAAGTGTCCGCACACCTACAGGAGCTACACCCTACTCACTTGTCTATGGCTCTGAAGCCATCTTGCCTATTGAGGTCGAGTTACCTTCTCTATGGGTCTCCTTGAGAAACATAATCAACGATGAAGACTACAGAGTCTCTCGCTTACAAGAACTAGAACTGCTGGAGGAACGAAGGCACACTGCTTTTAATCATCTCAAGGCTTACCAACAACGAATGAGTCGCAGTTACAATCACAAAGTTAAGCCTTGCACATTTGAGGTAGGTGACTTAGTACTCAGAGAGAACCCCAAGAATCAGCAAGATAGAGATAAGAAGGGTAAGTTCGAACCAAACTGGCTTGGTCCTTACATCATTACAACGGTATATGGATCTGGGGCATATCAACTCTCAACACAGAAGGTGAACCCTTAGAGGATCCTATCAATAGCATGCACCTTCGCAGGTTCTACACATAAGCTCTTCGGAACATCCTAATTCAAAAATACAAAAAAAAAAAGTAAAAAATTCAAAAATACAAAAAACAATAAAATTATAAAACAAAAAAATCGTTACTTGGTGAAAACCTGGCAAACAGGCGCCTTGTGACACAAAAAAAATTGAAAAATCAAAAAAGTAAAGAGAAATAATTTCATCCAACAGTGAAACCCACTTCGGTGGCACCCTGGGCAAGTACCATGGTGAAAACTGGGTCACCAGCGCCATGCGTAGAGACTTTGCTCCTCTCTCCTTCAGGATTCTCTTTCATCCTTTCACTTTGCACACACTCACAACCTATTCATCCATAATAAACTTACCCATTCCCATCATGGCTTGTTATTGATCTACCTAAGATTGGTTAGCCATTCATAATAAACCTCCCTTTTCACATCCCTTTCCATCCATAATAAATCTGATCCTATCTGTGGCTAAGGCAAAATCCTTCGTCTAGTGATGGGTATGGAACTGAGAACATCACATGTTTTGAGGAGTACAGTTTCTTCCAGCTTTCTTCAGTCTATTCGTGCACAGTCCACAATAAAGCAACATTCGCATCACAGATCTGCAATAAAGTTTCATCTTCTCCGCAATAAAGTATCAGTTTCATGGATTCAGTCAGTTTCAAATGAGACACAGCAGCAACAATGAGCTTCAACAAAATCAAATCTTTCAACAGACTCAGACAACATATGGTTCAGTGCTATCTATCCTTTTTGTGAAAGTGAACATTGTGACCACAATCAAATAAGACTTATACAAGTGACAAGAGACACTAAACTTGAGGACTACAGTGGATGTTGGCGTCGAGTCTTGGTTTTCTTTTGATTTTATCTTTTGGTGACATGTCTTTTAGCTTTTCCGGGATGTCTTTGACTAGAGATTCTATCTCCAGGATGTCTTTGACTAGAAAGGCGAGGATGGGGTATCATCACCTATTTGTATTTGCTGTCTGTGGATTGTCTTTTAGTAATGCTATGACTTGTCCAAGGATATGAGGACACTGTGAGTCTAGTATGAACTGGGGCATTCCTTGTTTGTGACTGTCTTATCTCCATGCAAACGGGTACAATGACTTTCTGGGTCGAACATATGCCTCGATTGTCATAACCTACTTGCCATAATAAAGCTCAATGATGATAATGCACAAGAAGCTCTTTCACTTTCATATCTTCTATCTTCCATCCCCCTTTCTTGATTGACTTCCATCGTCCTTCTCGAGTCCGCGTAGCCCGCTATCACATGACTGAGTATGATGACACACCAAAAACATTTGCATTTCATATAGTTACATCTGCATCACCACATATAAGCATTTCATACGTACATATAGATATCACAATTGCATCACATCCTGCATACAACACATGTTAACACATCTCACATTTTCATTAGGTAAATAATCATTTGCATTATCATATTCATCTGCATTACATACATTCACATTTGCATCATGCATCACATATACAACATAAAAGAACAAAAATATATTGCATTACATCATATAAGCATCCATATCATAAAACATGCATCACCTAAGAACATCTCATCACATAAGGTACACATGCATATAGCTGCCGCAAAAAAAAAAAATGGATCATCTCATATATAATCAAAATGTGTCATGATACAATGATGTCAAAAGAATCATATGGCTACAAAATCACCCGCAGGTGTCTACAATACAAAAATGGTACATATACTGATACAAAGGGGAGCCCTCTATGGCTATGATGAACTCCCTCCCTCGGAGCCGCCTGGCCTCGACAGAGTCTGAGCTCTAGATGGTCCCGCTCCAGCATCCCCCTGTCTGTCTGGTGGTGGTGGAGGACCCATGACCCCACCGCTGGATGCCTGCCTCCTACGACTCCCTCCTGTAGCCGTCATTGTGCATGATGATCTATGGAAGCTCCTCGCCCACTGATCTGCTGGCATGACACCATAGTACAGATCCCTCCAGTAGGCGATCTCCTCTCCGGCTTGCAGCACATATGCGTAGCCTGCCCCTGCATCCTCTGTTGCCTGCCTCCCTGCCCTCAGAGCTGTCTCGGCCTCAGTATATCGTTGGATGGCCTGGTCTCTCTCCCGCTCTGTGTCCCTGAGCCTGATCCTGAGGCGATCCCTCTCCCGCTCCAAATCCGGAATCTCATCTGCCTGGCCCTGGTAGATCTCTCTCAGCCCTAGCAGCTCATCCTCCTCAGGATCACCACCCTCAGCCTCTGCCTGTGGCTCCTCCTCTGTAGGTGCCTGCACCTATGCCTCCCCCTGTACCTGTCTAGGTGCCTGAATAGGTACCTGTCTCTGCACCTGTCCCTATCCCTGCACCTGTCTCGGTCCCTGTGCTCTAGGACCCTGTGCTGCTAGTACATGTAGGGGCAATCCACCTCGACCCCTCACCACCTGGGCTGCTCTCTCCTGTCCTCCCTCCCTCCGAGGTGCTACTCGCCTCTCCCCCATTACTCCCGTCCACCTCCGTCGGCCCCTGCCTCCATCTCCTCCACCATCATCATCATCATCCCCTCCCACCTCTCCCTCCAGCAGCTCTCCCGGATCTGTCAACCTTGGAAATAGATGCTCTGCCCAATATGCAGAATACTCTGCGTCCATCCCTGCATCCTCTACCTCCGGCCACATGTCCCACGGTAATGACATCATCTCAGCCATCTGTGTCACGGCCTGATCATATGATAGAAGTGGCTCGAACTGTACCTGATCTCTGACTGTACGGGCATACATGCCCGAGCCTCGCGGCATCCTCTGGATCCGGCCGAACTGTCTGCATACCTTGTCAACAAGCTGCCTCTTCAGAATATAGGGCATCCACCCAATAAGATACCTGCTCCTGAATGCATAGGGTAGCTCCACTACGTCGTCATCCCACTCCTCGCACCCCAGGTACGGCCTCCAGATAACCATATCAATGTCATCTATGACGCGTCTCCAATGCTCCAATCGACCAATTTGAGGCTGTGATGTAATCATATCGTACAAGTGTACAAAACTCCATCCATGCCCTCTGCCTCTGAAGTGGATAGGTCATGTGATAGGAAGGTGCTCATATGCCCACACCTGTAGGAGAGTCACTCCGCAGCCCAAGCCCACTGATCCATGGTAAACAAACTGATGCAGCTCATAGTATAAATGTGCCAGGACACATGGCCCCCATGCATATCTGGTGTGCTCTGTCATCAGTGTCTCCAATGCTCCTCCCCAGCCAACTGCCAATCCCCATGTAGCCCTGTCTGGACATAAGAAACCACTGATGGCTCCTCCAATAACAGCCGGCAACGCTAGCCCTGTCGCAGTCATGGTATCCCATGCCACGTGACCTGCTCTCATCTCCAACCCGGGATCCTGAAATACCCGTCTCAGTGCCTCTCTGTCTCTGTCTTGATCGTATGGAATCAACTCTCCATCGATTGGAATATGCAAAATCCTGTAGACATCCTCCAGCGTCACTATCATCTCCCCCATAGGCAAATGGAACGTGCAAGTCTCGGAGTGCCATCTCTCCGCCAGTGCAGTCAGCAAACCCATGTTTGCCCGAAACTCAGGCACATATAGCACATGTGTGAGACCCATCTCCTCAATAGAAATCATGTCCTGAATCGACAACTCTGGTCGCAACCTCTGAGTCGATGGGAATCTCTCCCGTGACTCCAACATAGGCAAATACTCCTGCAGTCAAAACAATCAATCATTTCAGTTATCATGGCATTCACTGTTTATCACAAAATGCTACTTGCTATCTAAATGCATATGGTTATCTACCCTAGTGACACTCACTGTTCATCACAAAGTGTTGCTATCTATCCTAGTAGTACTCCCCGTTCATCACAAAGTACTACGTGTGTGACATTCCCTGTTCATCACAAAGTGTTACTCACATTCGCACTCCCTGTTCATCACAAAGTGCTGCCTATCTTGGTGCTCCCTATTCATCACAAAGTGCCTTGATCTATCCTAGTCATCCTAGAGGACCTGCTTGAGTGTATCCTCTCAGCAGCTTATCCAATCGACAGCGTATGTTCATCACAAAACTGTCGATTTGACCTCGGAGACCAAAACTTATGCATTTTGACACACAAACGCGCTTTACACTCCTAAACGCGCTTATAGACTATACAAACACGCTTCTGCAACACAGACGTGCTTCCTGAACACATACGTGCCTATACAATTCTCAAACGCATCCGCATTCAACATAAACGCGGTCCCAGGCATAGACGTGCCTGGACCCGACACAGACGCGCCTGTTGGACACAGACACGCCTGGCACTGACACAGACGCGGTTGCGCATTTTTGCATTTTTTAACTACCCTATTCCTAGTGCATTTATTGCTACCTACTGAGCATTAATGACAAAAATTGAAATGCGTGAAGGCACAAGGAGGTTTTCGGGTATTTACCAGCTCTCTTGCCTCTGCTGGTCGCTGGAATCGGCAAACGCGGTCAAATCTATGAACCAAAGCCATCGCTGCTGACTGCTGCTGCTCTTTTCTCGCTCTGCACTGTGATCTTGTAAGGGTGTGGATGACAATGAGGATGTTTTTTGCCTGTGGTCTATCTTATAGCCTACCCTAGCCCTCGCCCTCATTTCCCGAGTCAGTATTTTTCTTCCTGTGACTTTGTCACTTTATCCGGTCAGTCCATTCTAGCCTTTCTTTCTTATCAAGAGATTGTCTGCAATCTTTTCAGACATTTTCATCCAATCTCTCGAGGGGGCATATCATTCCCATTCTAGGGCAACTCTGTATCAGTTCATCTTATCTTCTTTGAAACAACGCGACAAGCCGCATTGTCTCAAAGAGGGGCAAAATGTAGACACTCAAAATTGTCATGTCTAATTAAATAAATATTTTATTTATTTAATTATCTAAGCCTAATTCTTCTATTAATTAAATAAATTTTTATTTATTTAATTAATTCATTTATCCTCTTCTAGCCTTATTTCTCATTTAAATAAATACATTTATTTATTTAAATTATCCCTTTCCTAAATTAAATAAATATTTTATTTATTTAATTGTCCTATTTCTTCTATTAATTAAATAAATCTTTATTTATTTAATTAATTCATTAGCTTTTTCTACCTATGACACATGTCATTCATCTCTTAATTCATACACTACCTACCTCTTTGATTATTTTACTATTTTCTCTACCTACCCTCTAATCCTAGCCGACCTCCTTTTTACACCTCTCAATCTTAACCCTCCATTTCTTATTGTGTCTTCTATTTAAGGAGATGCTTTCTTCATTTTCAAACCCTAACTACTTGATCAATTGGCTACGCTACGATCCTACTTGCAACCACATTTCGTTCTTTGTTGAGCTCTTGTGCATACAAAAATCTGAGAGCAAATATATCAAGCAAGATCAATGGAGATAGGAAGAATGGAGATCAAAACCCTATTGGGCATGTGATGGTATAATCTTTGTGATTTTGAGTTATTTTGCATTGTCTTAGGTTATCTTCATATGTTATGGTGGATCTTTGTTCATTGTTAGGCTAGGGTTTTGTGGTTGGATTCATTTTAGCCTTTCAATATTGTTATTATTGTTATCCATTTTCACCATAAACAGGTATAATGCGTCCTTCAGGAGTGATGAACAAAATGCCAGCACCTGAACCATGTTGTGTATAGGATCCGTCAAAGTATAGGGTCCATTGTTTGGTAGAAAGAGCAAGAACGTCCCTGTCCGGAAATTCAATCTCCATGGTTTGTTTGCCTGGTAGTGGTGCTTCAGCCAGCTGATCTACAATTGTTTGTCCTTTTATGGCTTGTCTTTCTGTGTATTGAATTTTGAATTCACTAAGAATCATGACCCATTTAGCCAATAGGCCTGTAAGAGCTGCCTTGCTGAGTAGATATTTGAGAGGATCAATTTTTGTGACTAGCTTAATGGTGTGTGCTAGCATATAATGTCGAAACTTTTGAGATGCAAAGACCATTGTTAGGCAAGCCTTTTCAATGAATGTATAGTTGAGTTCATAGCCATTCAATGTCCTACTGATATAATATATGGCTCTTTCCTTTCCTTGTTGATCTTCTTGTGCCAATAGTGCCCCCAGTGATATATCTGTTGTTGAGATATATAGGATAAGTGGCTTTCCTATGACTGGTGGTATGAGAACTGGTGGATTCATCAGGTACTGTTTGATTTGGTAAAAAGATTCTGCACACTTGGTCTCCCATCTGAATGGTACATTTTTGTGTAGTAAATGGTTAAATGGTAGACTTTTATCTGCTAGTTGAGCAATGAATCGCCTGATTGATTGAAGTCATCCTTGTAAAGATCTGAGTTGACTGATATTCTGTGGTGGTGGCATGTCCATAATAGCTTGTACCTTTGCTGGATCTACTTCGATACCTTTAGCTGAGACTATATAGCCTAGTAACTTGCCTGATGTAACCCCCAATAGACACTTCTTAGGGTTGAGCCTGACTTGGAATTTCTCCAATCGATCAAAGATCTTTGTTAGGATGTTGAGATGTTATGCTCTGGTGAAGGATTTAGCTAGTAAATCATCCACATAGTCTTCCATAAACATGTGCATCATGTCATGGAATATTGTTGTCATTGCTCTTTGATAAGTGGCCCCTGCATTCTTTAAGCCAAAAGGCATAACATTCCAACAGTACGTTCCCCAAGGACAGGTGAACGTGGTTTTATCTTGATCTTCTCGAGTGATTTTGATTTGATTATAGCTTGAGAAACCATCCATTAGTGAGAGCATTGCATGGCCTACTGTGAGATCTACAATTATGTCAATACTGGGCAGAGGAAAGTCATCTTTTGGACAAGCTTTGTTGACGTCTCTGAAGTTAGTGCATATTCTGATACTACCATCTAGTTTTGATACTGGAACGATGTTGGAAATCCATTCTACATAGTCAATGGGTCAGATGAATCCGACATCTAATAGTTTCTTTAGTTCAGTTTTGACCATGAGTACCACCTATGGATTCATCTTTCGTAGCTTTTGCTTGACTGGTTTAACTCCTGAAGAGATGGATAAGTGATGCATGATTAAGTGTGGATCCACTCTAGGCATATCAGCATATGACCAAGCAAAGTTAATTTGTTGTTCTTTAAAGAAAATGATGAATGCTGATCTTTCTTCCTCTGTTAGAGATTCTACAAGGTGTAGGTTTCTGATTGCTTCTGTGGTACCAATGTTGATTGTTTGAGTGGGCTCAATCAATATGGGTGATCGCTCATGAAAGTGCTTAGGAAGAGTGTCAAGTCTCCCATCGTTAGGTGCCTTAAAAAGGTTTTCACCCTCCGATGCATCCTTTATTTTTACTTTTTTGTGATCTAGAACTGCCATTGATTGGTTTTCAGCATTAGATCTCTTACTTGGTCAATTTTTGCGACTAAGAGACTTGGCACTCCGTGGTTTGCAGACATCATTACTTTGTTCATTGGTAGAGCCTATATCTGGATTTACGGTACATAGGTAATGGATAATAGATTCATCATCTAGGAAAATTGGTATATCATGGATTTCAGGTTCATCCCAGTCGATGAGGTTAGGAAAGACAAGCAGTAAGGAATCGTTAGGTGGATCAAGTTGGCTACTGTGAGTGTTAGGATAGAGTTTTCATCGTGATTGTTCTTGGTTTTAAAGAAGGCTAGGATTTCATCGAGGTCTTTGATGGTATTATCTTCCACATAGACTTATTCATAATGTTTCTATTCGCTTTCCCCAGCGTCATAGATATTCTGCGGTCCAAATTCAAGAGGTCTATCTTCTGCGTTATGTTCTTTTTGAGAAAGGGATATGGAATCGGTATCATCAGGGATATCTGTAGTAGAATTGGAACAGGTACCCCATTCATATTCATTGGAATCAGTCTCAGAGGCATCATCCCAGATTCTATCAGTGCTATAAACTGGTATGTTGTATGGTGAAAACAAATCTTTGATGATAGATACCATTTTGATAGTTTTTGTTGATTCTGTGTCAAATTCATCCTCTATTTTCTGTATTTGTTCATAGACTATGCTTCCTCAGGGAGGAATAATGGTATCCGGAGATGATATTATTTGTTCTTGAGATATTGGTGTTTGAATATGAGCTATTGCTACAGATATGGCCCTTTTGTGTTTTAGAAGCTTTTCTTGATGCAATTTCTAATCTTGACGTTCCCGTGCCTTGTGGATTGTTTCTGTTGATTCAAAGAGTGCTTCCTACTAGGATTCTTCTTTTTACTTCTTCTTTACTATCCATTGAGGTTTTGTAGTTAGGTGGGGTGGCCTTTTTTATAAGAAAGTGAGCTCACAACCCAATCCTGCTTTGTTTTTATTGGGTTGTGAAGGAAGATCTATAGGTTCAGTGACTCCTTCTTTGCGTTTCCCAATAGGTCCTTTACCATCATATCCCATTCACTGCATGATTAAGTATCCTTTTCCATATAGGTGTGTAGGTAGAACAATGTCCAGGGCAGATGCTCTATTATCTTCTTTCTCATCTTTGTATAACCAACTAAGAACATCCTTGTCTTCTAATTCATGTGCTAGAGTGCCCAATTGGATAAAGGTACCATCAAATTTGGTGATGGACTGAGTGACCAGATGTGTTGATGTAGTAGGCAATCCATGAGATCTAGGTGATGTTGGCAATTTGGCCAAACATAAAGGCTCCAAAGAGTATTCTCCCATACCTTGGTCTTTGATTTGTATTTTCTGTTTGGAGTCTCCAAATAATGAGTTGGACTTTGTTGTTGGTAGATCTGATGTTAAAGATCGTTGTTTTTCTCTATTATGAGGAACCAAACTATCTTGGGCTGCCCCCATTGCATTGCAATGTTGAAATGGATTGTGATTAGCAGATATGGATATTTCTTGTCCATCATAAGGAAATTTGACACATTGGTGATATGTAGAAGGTACTGCTTGCATTTCATGTATCCAGGGTCACCCTAACAAAATATTGTAGGTAAGATCTATGTCCAAGATCTGTGATATAGTATCCTTTTGCACTGGTCCCACTTGAATAGGTAATATCACAGTTCCTTTAGAGGATCTTTCCTCATCATCATATGCCTTTATAGTAATTTTCTTGCAGGGATCAATAGACTCTTCTGAGAAGCCTAATGCATGGATAAGCTTTAAAGTACATATAATAAGTCTGGCTCCTCCATCTATTAAGACTCTTTTTACTTAGTGTTTGCAAACAATGACTTCGATATGGAGAGGAGTATTATGTGGATGGCTCAAGGAAGCATCGTCATGTTTTGAGAAGGTGAGGTTATGAGGTCCTGTCATATGGGCAACCATAGCTTGAAATCTGTCTGTATCCAGATTTTGAGGTACATTAGTTTCCAATAGCGCTTGTTCCAATATGTCTTTGTGATTTGGTGATAGTTTCAGCAATTCTAGTATAGATATCTGAGTTAGAGTTTTGCGTAGTTGGCTAATCAAGTCATATTGGATTTTTGGTGTGGTAGTTGTAGGTGACGTATGTCCTTTTAAGACATATTTCTGAGTTCAAGTTGTTACATTGACAGATTCATGATCAAACTTATCTCGGATGGTGATGACATTTACTTGATGATCTTCAACTGATATGTGATTTATGGTGTTGTTGTAGATATGGTTGATACGAGCTCCTTGTGGATCGTTTGAGGTTGAAGCTCCATCTTTGTTATAATTTGGAAGAGGATTTTTAAAGGCTCCATGATCACCATTTATTTTGAGACCATCTATTGTTAAGTCACCTCGATCAATCATATCTTGCACCACGTGTTTCAATCTCATGCAATCGTTCGTTTGATGACCCTTGTTATGATGGTAATCACAATAGTGTGAATCATTCCACCAAGGTGGTTTGATTTGAGGTTCATAGTTGCTAATTGGAGGCAAGGAAAGAATCTTGTGTGCCAAAAGTTCTCTAAATGCCGATTCCTGTGATTTCCCTAGTGGTGTGAAGATACACTTTTGGAAATTGTTTGTGTTGTTGCGTGAATTGTTGTTAGGTCCTGGATTCATGTTTTTGCTTTGAGTATCATTGGTGTTGTTTGTGTTGAATTGTCCTTGATCGGTGTTTGGTGCATATGTGTTAGTATTTGGATTAGCATTTTTAGGATTTTTCGTGTTTTGAGGATTTTCGGACAATGCGAGCACTGGTTGCTTAGATTTGGGATCATGTGTTTCATTGTTGCCTTCATTTTTGTTTCGAGTCCAAAATCAAGATTTGTCGAGGTTGGTGTTGTTTTGGTTATTGTAGTTTGATGAGTTTGTTCCTTCCTTGTAGAATTTGAGTGTTCCCTTTTTGACACATGCTTCGTCTACTTGAATACCATTTTCAATCAATTTAGCGAAAGATGGTATGCATTGAAGTTTTAGTCTGTAACTCACTTCACCATTCAAGTTATCAATGAATATTTCCATTTTCTCCTTTTCGGGAATATCTCGAGGATATCTGGATACCAAATGTTGCCAGCATTGAAGGAACATCATGAATGTTTCATTGTTCTTTTGTTTGGTTTTGCAAACATCTAGCATGGTTATGGCATGTTGGATGTTATAGGAATATTGGGTTATGAATTTGTTAACCAATTCATCAAATGATCTAACAGGTGGTGTAATTTTGGATAACCATTCCATTGTTTGCCCTCCCAAGCTTCTTGGGAATAACCTCATCAAATAGGTGTCATCATGAGCAAATTCAAGGCTCATGGTGCAAAATTCTCGAACATGATCTCGGGAATCACTTTTCCCATCATATTTATCAAATTTGGGAACATTTGAGTTGGGAGGAAAAGGTACCATGTTCAATCTTCTGTCAAATGGATAAGGACAGATTTTGTTTAAAGAGTACCGCACTGTTGTCCCTTGTTGCATATCTTGTATTTGCCTTTGCAAAATTTTCATTTGTTGAGTAAGGGCAGCCAAAGGTATATTGTCTTATCGAGGAAAAAGTTCTTCCCTTGTATTTGTTCTCAGCTGAAAAGGTGTGGTGAATGGTATATTTTGCTCTGGTGTTTCTAGCTCGGATATACGCATTTCTGGTATGCATTGTTCTGGAATGTGTTGCTCAGGTATGTGTTGTTCAAAGTTACGAGTTTCTTCTTCTCTTTGTTGTTCTTGATATGCATATTATCGAGATCCGGTTTTAAAGATGTTTGTGTCTAAATATTCAGGAAGTTTAATGCCTTTACTTGTGAGCATGAGTAGGTATTTTTCTTTGTCATTTTCCATAAGCTTTTCTACAAGTTTTTGGAATGAAGGGTTTTCTTGACATTCCTGAAGAAGTGCTTTAGAAATTTTAGGTTCTTCTAAGTGTGGAACTTCAAAAGGATTTGACAATCTTCGATTCATACTAGACTCGGCGTGTGTCTCGCTTTGTTGGTTTCTTTGAGAGCGAGTAATAGGCATTTTAGTAGAAAATTTCAGTGATGAAAGGGACAAAAGCCTCGTTGATATGTTGTTCAGGGGTGGGTGGTTCGGGTTGAAATGTGTTATAAGTGATACACTCGTCGGGCAAGAATTCTGGATTGATTTTTCCTTTGCGGTTTATGATTTGATTAAAAGCAGATTTTTGACAGTAGGCTCTTGTCTTCAAGGGTTCTTTGTCAAATTCGTTAGATTTGTTTTGGATATAACGTTTGACGTGATGAAAGAATACCCGATGAGATTTGAAGAGTTGATGATTGATGTATAAAAACTTGTTTCTCTTGATGAACTTGGAAAAACTAGGTTGTTGTTTCTTCAACGTGATGTTACGATAAAGGTTCTTTCTTCTCAGAATATGAGGATTAGTCATGCATGAGTGATCAATGGTTTCCTTTGATTTGTTTGGATTCAGTTGATCTTGTTTGAAAAATTTCAAATCTTACTCTATCAAAGTGAAGGTTTAGATGCCCCTTCACGACAAAGTGTGTCAAATGATATGGATAAAAGCCTCCCGATATGGAAACGTGATTTGACAACTTGAAAATTTTAAACAAGTGTTTTTGTGAGATAAAATCCGTAAGATGGTAAAGGATTCTGTTGATACTAATGATGAGGTTTCCAGATTATGATAAGACATGTTTTATCGTGCGATTCATTTAGGATTTTACAATGTTTGTTTTGACACAAATTTAGCTCAAGAAATAGTCTTAACGGTTTGATTATAGTGGGTTGGAATTCTTGGCATCAAAGTCATTCCCCACTTAGGTCATTCCCTTCACACTGGCCATAAACGGCTTTAAGAGTTGATTTCAACTCCTCGGGAAGGCAGGTCTGCTAAAGGATTTATGCTTGAAATACAGAAAGCTTTAAGAGTGGTCTGGATTTTTGATTACCCAGTTAAGGGGAGAGCATATTCCTTCCACTTTCGAGACAAGGCAATCAAGTTGTTCTTTTTACCTTTCAATTCAGTAATTTGCTAATCTCTACTTGGAGATGTTGCTCCAATAAGCATGATGTTCTTTTTAACCTTTCATAGCAAAGTGTGTATTTCCAAAACTTTTGAAAAATAAGCCTGGTCAACAAAGTAAATCGTGATTTTGGTCAACAAAATTAAAGTCGATAGGGGAAATTTTTTCCTCTTTGCTTTGCACAAAATGAAGATGAAGTTCTTTTTACTTTGCAAAATAAAGTGAATCCTTTTAAACACCAAAGGAAGGTGAGGTTCGTTTTAAGCTTTATAGAAAGTAAATTCACTTGTTTCTTTTTAGAGCTTCCAAAAGAAGTGTTTTTCCTAACTTGCAGGAATGAAAGGTTTGCTTTGTTGTTCTTTTTAACATGCAAGAAAGAAAGATGAATTCTTTTTACTGACTTTGAAAGAAAGCAAAGAAAACGAGAATGATCTCCTTTGTTCCTACATAAAATGTTAGAACCTACACACAGTTAGTTAGCAGAAAGAAAATCAAATCATCATGGTGGGCTTGACAGGCCTAGTTTTTATCTTTCGGTTACAAATTATATTCTGTCTGTGATGCACTATAGAAAAGACTGTACATGCTACAATATAACCTAGATGCGCTAGAATAATGTCTCAATGCGCTACACTATTTCTTGGATGCGCTACTCTGTGTGTCGAAAGCGCTGCTCTATTTTTCTCCCACACCGAGACCTATAGGAAAATTAGTGATTTGATGCGCTAATATATAAACTTCACATGCTAAACAGTGAACTAGATGCGCTATCTAACAGACCCGATGCGCCAAACTATTTTTTAGATGCTTTACTCTATTTTCTCCCGCATTGATACCTACAAGAAAAGATTAGTGGAATTCATGTGCTAAAGAAAGGACTTCACGCGCTAGAGTATAAACCCCACGCGCTAAACAGTAAGAGAGATGCGCTAGATTGTTAACCGGATGTGCTAGGGAATTTTTCCCATGCGCTGATTCCTGTTTCCTGCAGACCTATAAAAGTGGTTAAATTCAAAAACTGATTTGATATATGGGGTCGAGCCTCACGATGGGCGCCAAAAATGTATGTGGGAAAAGCAGGTCGATGGAACTCAATATGTGAAAATGTTCCAAAAGACTTGTCCACACACACACACATGACTTCTTGGGGCAAGCTATGGAGTAATGAAGTATCACTCAGCTTCCCAAGGTTGGTCCCATGGTTCTCTATCTTACAATGTCCCTCAAACCAATATTTTTGCTCTCAGATCACTGAGCAAAATGGTTTAGGGATGGCAAATGCAAGAACGAGGGATGGTTTTGATAGATTTTAGAATGAAATGCATCCTAAGCTATGCATGATCTTAAACTGCAATAAACTAGATTATAAGATGACAAGGTTAGTATAAATACTATCCTAACATGATATATTAGTCTATGACTAAGTTAAATGATAAAGAAAGTATTCTAAACATGCATATTTAGACTAATTCCTGATTTCAAAGAGGCTAAAATGATGAGCATAAAAATGATATATGAAAGCTTGAATGTATTTGAGCATAAGTGTGATACTACAAATTTGGAGGATGATTTAAAATGGAGGAATGAGAGCTCTATTTATAGCAAAAACAGGGCAATGGATGGTTAGGATTGAAAGAGTTGATCAAGGGTTGAGTTTGAAAGTTGGGGATCCATGTTTGTAATTTGCACCAATGAAATGGTGACAAATGCCAACCTAGGGTTGGGTGAGAAAAGGGGTTGGAGGCATTAAATGCCTGAGAAGACCTTATGGTTATCTAGAGATAAGGGTTAAGCTTAAGTTAGGCTTACCCATTGGATTAAGAGTTAATCCAAGGATAAACCTTTGTGCAAATGATTAAGAGATAATCATGGTCAAAGCATTAAAGGCCTGATGAGACCCTTGGGTTGGATAAAGGTTGAGTTAAAAGAAATTCTTTAACCATGTAAGAGGGTTTGAGTTAACCATTAATGGTTATTGAACACTTTGGGGAATTAAGTGGTTGAAGACTTGAAGCCTTTAATGGTTATCAAAGACTTTGAGGATTTGAGAAGTAACCTCCCTTTGCTTAGGGATGTGACAAAGTTTATAAGATGGGTTAGGTTAATTAGAAACGATTAGAAGAATCTAGAAGAATTTAGGAAGGGGTTTAGGAAGCAAGTGGGAAATGTAGGAGAATGCAAGTGGATGGAGGGATAATAGGATTTAATGAATTTAATGAATTTCATTCAATTTGGTTGTAATTAAATAAATTACATTTATTTAATTTTGGATAACTATTTAATTAAATTTGAAATTAATTAAAAGTGGATAGTGGGAATTTAATTGAATAAAATGATTTATTCATTAAATGGGTATAGTGAATTTAATTTAAATAAATTGAGTAATTTACTTAATTAAATAGAGGAATGCGGGTAATTTAATTAAATTGGATTTAATTAAATAGAGAAATGAACATAAAATATTTATTTAGGAATATGGTCATTTTTATATGTCTACACTATCTACTCTAAACTACATTAACACCTCCTGAGGGCGAGATACTATTTTTTTTGTTTTTTTGTTTTAAGGACAGGATATTATTACATTCACTGAATTCTTTTTTTTTTGAATTAATTTGACCAACGAATGTAGAGAATTCAAATTTTATAACCAAAATTCTATTTTTTAAAAATAATTTTTATTTTATATGATTATATAAAGACTATTTTTCTTAATTTTCATTGATTTGTGTAGTTGTAAAATTTAATTTTTCCAAAAGAAAATACATATTATAATGCCAACTTGTGCATTAGTTATTAATGACAGGTACATTTGGTACAAATTAATAGATTTGTTTAATGGGAGTTGCATGTTTATTTCCAAAACTTATTCGATGGGCTAAGTAAATATGGGTAAAACACCCCAAGTTTGGAATATTTTTCAGCTTAGAAGCTACAATATAGGATTTTTTTAACCCATCACTATTATTTATTTTTAATAAACACCATTGTTATTAAAAATATAGTTTTTAATAACAAATATTTTTTTAACAAGATCTAAGTTAAAAGCTAATTTGATTTACAAAAAGATGATTTCAGATTGTTAAAAAGAATTTGATATATTATCAAAAATTTATAAAAAATAATACTGAATATTTTTTACCTATATTTATGTCAAATCACCTATTTTATATTACCTTTTTATTTTTGTTGTTTACCATTTTTCCTTTTATTTTTCACCCCACTATTTAAATTCTTTTGTTAATAGTTATTTTTGTTTTCTCATGTCAATGTCCAATATCTATTTTTTAAATCACCCATTTTATATTACCTTTTTATTTTTGTTGTTTACCATTTTTCCTTTTATTTTTCACCCCACTATTTAAATTCTTTTGTTAATAGTTATTTTTGTTTTCTCATGTCAATGTCCAATATCTATTTTTTCATCAATACATTTATTTTCCTATAAGTTTGGACTAAAAGTTATGCTTGACACAATCTTCTCCTTTTTAAATTACTTTCTCACATTTTTAAGAACTAATTTCATGAGAATTCATAAGTGTAATTGTATTTTAATATTTGATAAATTAATTTAATAATTTATTTTCAAATAAATTTATTTTATTAGTAATTTTTTTTTGGCAAAAGTGGTAAACCATTGATATATATTAATATACTTAAAAGGTTACAAAAACTGGCTCAAAGAGCATACCAAGAGGAAAAAACCAGCAAGAAAACCTCTGGTTATAGCTCAAAATGAAATACAAATTACAACATAGGAATCTAAAAAATTACTATCACCTAATCGTGCTACTCATTGACTGATAATTACTACATTGCCAGAATTGGCCATTGAAATCAATACAAAGATTTGAAAAGTTGTAGCAAAATGACCACTGTTATACTCGTAGAAATCCAAAACAAGGAATAGACACAAAATTATCCCACCATTGCTTCTGGATTCATCTCATGGTCAACTAGCTACTCTAAGGACGAAGTGCTAACACCAACAACATGCTCTTGAGAAATGGAGGCAAATTCAACATCTACCTTTATTGTTACCATCACTGGCAGAGAATTAAGATCTAGCAGAGAAGACTGGATGACTTGAGAGCTTGGAGGTTGATGAGGAGGGACCCGCCATCTACATGAGGAGCACTAAGTAAAATAAGAAGTGCATTCACCTTCTACTTAATCATGCTTGTCATCTCTTTCCCAATAACTCTGTAGTGTCTCTCCAAAGCCCTCTGAATGTATGTAAAATTATGAAACTCCAGTGTGTTTTTAATGTTGTTATAAATTGAAAGGAACTCAAGCCTGTTGAGGATAAATTGACATGGGAAGAGGCCACCAACATGTGCTTGACCCTCCCAGAGGTCGTACTTCTGGACTGCAAGTAGGAGTTTATTATTTGGCAAAAAAACATCTCTAACAACTTTACTAGCAATGATCTCCAACAATGAAAGAGATTGTAACATATCTAGAGCACTCGAAAGGAAGATTGAAACCAAATGTGAAGGAAATATGAGCCTCCTTACTTGGGGAAATAAGATTTCTTCCCCAATTAAACATTTGATGCTCTTTCTGACCTGATAGCTATGAGTGAAGAAGACCTGCCCAAGTTGGTCATCTAACATATGGTCTGTGAATGGTCGCTCTGATTCTATCATAGAGATGTTGACTCTGAAGTTACACGACATATACTCCATATGTTCTCTTCTGCAAGTGAAAAACACATTATTACTTTGCATGTCCCTTGCGTCAATAGAAAGCATTTTATTAGTAATTTTTATATATAATAATATAAATTTTATAATATTTTTATTATATAAATTTTACATTAAATCATTTTTATATATAATTTTAAAAATTGTTTTCTATTGCATTGTCATAGATGTCTTAAACAATGATATATATGTATGTATGTATGTATGTATAATTTGATACTTATTTACATAATTAAACATTAATATTTAATATTTTAAGTTTAATTTCACTTATATTTTTACATATAAAAGTTAAACTTTTAGCTTTAAATATTTTAATATAATTTTCCACCATCTAAATTTTTTATCCATTGAGAAAGCTTCTAAGATAAATAGTGATATCATAACTCAATCAACATATTATATTATTTGCAAAGAAGTGAAAGGTTGGAATAAGGCAACCTTTGGTGACATCTTCAAAAAGAAAAGGAGTTGTGCTCTAGACTTGAACAATTCCAAAGCAGTATGGTTGCAGGTGACCCCCCTCACTCCATTCTTGTTGAAGAAGAAGAATGCCTTAAGAATTGGAAGGAAATCCTCTCTAAGGAGGAAATCTATTGGAAGCAAAGATCCAGAATTCAGTGGCTGAAAGAGGGCGACAAAAACTTGGCTTTCTTCCACCACTCAGCTAGCATTCACAAAAAGAGAAACTTTATCAAATATCTAGAGGATGACTCTAGTTAGGAGATCACTGGTGAATCCCAAATTGGTCAAACTACCATTGACTTCTTCATCCATATGTATGCTGAATCTGGAAGAGGTAATGAGTCCCTCCAGGATAGGCTTTTGAGTAAGCTCCCTAATGCCATTGTGGAGGAGGATAACTATCAGCTCCTTGCTCCTATTTCCTCGGAGGAGGTCTAATTGGCAGTCTTTGTGATGGGTTCTTTCAAGACCCTGGGCTCGAATGGCTTCCCTCCAGCATTCATCTAGGATTATTGGGACATTGTTAGTTATGATGTTACTAAAGTGGGGAAGAACTTCTTCGAGACTGGAAAATTACTGAAAAAACTAAACAACACCTACATTGTTCTTGTCTTCAAGTCTCCGAACCCCAATTGCATGAAGGACTTTCGACCCATAAGCCTTTGCAATTCTATCTACAAGATAATCTCCAAGGTCTTGGTGCATATAATTAAGCCACTTCTGGCTAAGTTTATCAGTCCCTCCCAGAAAGGTTTTGTCTGTGGTCGTCAAATCTTGGATGCAACCATTGCTACCTATGAAATAATCCACTCTATGGACAGGAGCATAATTCTAGGTATGTCTTTCAAACTCAACATTTCAAAAGCTTATGATAAACTCAACTAGTGCTTCCTATTTAAAACTCTCTCAAAACTGGGCTTCAACCAAAAGGTTGTTGACATGATACGGGAATGTGTTTCTATAGTTTGGTTCTTGGTATTGATGAATGGGACCCCTAGGGGCCACTTTAAAGCTGGAAAAGGTATTCGACAAGGAGACCCCCTATCCCCTTATCTTTTCATTATGATTGTTGAAGTCTTGGGTAGGAATGTGGTTGATATGATGATCAATGGAAGATTGAAGGGATTAAAAGTGGCTTCTAATATTCCCCCCTCAATGATCCAACAATTTGTTGATGATAACTTTCTTTTTGGTATATCCTCGGTGATTGAGGCTAAACTATGGAAGAATTTACTAGTGGATTATGCCTCTACTTCAAGAAATGTATCAACTATGATAAAAGTAATCTCTTCTTCTTCAACACCTCTGTGGACCTTCAAACTAAAATCCTTTCTATCCCAAAGTGTAAGTTTGATGCTCTTCCTGGGACCTACCTAGGTTTGCCCCATCACTGTTAAAGAGGTTACCTCTATGTTCTTGAATACTATCCTTGAACGAATACATAAGAAACTTGCTGGTTGGAAGGGTGAATTCCTTAGTAGTGAGGGTAAGCTCCAACTCTTTGTTGCTTCCCTCCAAGGCATCCCTGTGTACTTCCTTTCCTTGTTCAAAATATCTGGTGCTATGGGGGAAAAGCTTGAGAGGATCCAAAGAAATTTTCTCTGGATGGGTGTGGAGGAAAAGAAATGCTTCTCTCTGGTCAACTGGGACACTGTTTGCTTACCTAAAACCATGGGAGGTCTTGGCATAAGAAATATAAATGCCTTTAACAAGGCTTTAATATCTAAGGTGGGATGGACCCTAGCTAAAGGTGAGATGTACTGGTGTAGTATTATCAGGGCTAAGTATTTGGAAAGGGATAAGTTTTAATTTGAGTGTTGGTGACCTACCTCATGGGTCAAAATTATGGAACAACATCTTTAAACTCAGGCCTGTTATCAGAGAAGGATTGAAGTGGTAGATTGGGAATGGCAAGAAGACTCTTGGTTGGATGACAAACCTCTAGCTAAATCTTGATTCTGCCAAATTATGTATTCCCTAAAGGAGCATTTTGGTGATTACATTGTTGACTACATGTTGCCAGGAAGAGGAATATGAAAGAACATATCCCTGATCTTTTTTGATTGACCTAACCTATTACCCACTACCCTTGATCTTCAGGATCTTATGCTTGATTGTAGAGTTCCCTTATCTCCCCAGGAGGACAGATTCATCTGGAAGGGGACCTAGTCATGGGAGTTCTTGGTGAAGTATGCTTACAGACAACTCTTGATACCCACTGGTGATGTTGAATATTGGAGGAAGATATGGAACTCACAGCTTATTCCAAAAGTTAACTTCTTCTAGTAGTCCCTTATGCATGGAAAAATCTTGACTCAAGACAATCTGAAAAGGAGGGGATTCCAACTTCCTAGCAGATGTATTTTATATAAAGCTAAGGAGGAATATATTGACCATCTTTTCATCCATTGCCCCTTTGTTGGACACTTTTGGACCATTACCCTTGAAAAATGTGGTATTCAATGGATTTTTCAAAATAACATTCATCAGTTTGTTACTCAATGGACACCTCTCTCCCACTAACCCCTAATTTTTCATCTATGGAGGCAAATACCTCCCCATATTTGTTGGGGTGTCTAGAAAGAAAGAAAGAACATAATCTTTAGAGATGTTGAAACCCCCTCGGATAATTTTTTTTACAATTGTCTCAAAATACTTATGGATAATATATCAGTGACTAGGTGGAAAACCCCCCCAATCCTTCTAAATCAATTGATAAAAGAATTGTTGAACTGTGGAAGCTCCCCCCAGAATTTAAAGTCTTCAATAACATTGCAAAGATCAACAGAAAAAAGACCAAATGGTTAGCCCCAAACCCCTCTTGGCACAAACTAAATTTTGATGGGTCAGCCCAAAATACCTACCAAGCAAGAGGTGGAGTCATCCGTGACCACCAAGGGAATACTATAGCAGCCTATGTGAGTAGCCTCAAGAACCATACTATCACTCAAGATGAGGGAATGACTCTCTTTTGGGGTCTGAGATTTGCTACTGCTATTGGTATTAAACAACTGGAAATTGAAGGTGACTCTAAAGTTATTATGGAAGTTGTCAATTGTAGATTTGTTGTTGGTTGGAAAGTGGATTCTATTTTGAGGGATGCTAGAATGTTTTTGGCTAACCTTGACTGTTTCACCATCCGCCACATCTTTAGAGAAGGGAATGTGGTTGTTGAATCTATGGCTGCAGTGGGTAGGCTACAAAATGGCTTACGATGCTGGAGGAATATTGATCTACTACCAATGATCACCAAGGAGATCTTGGAAAAAGAAAACACCAAGTCTAATGATGAAACCGTATAATTATCATCAGATGAAGAGAACAAATTTTTAAAATTTGAATTTGGAGGGGAAACATGCACATCATGGGTTGGGCTTGCCATGTAGCTACATATCACCTTGTCATCAGCTACAAGGGGGGCTAGATAATGATGATATTTATCGATGTAGTACCGATATCGAGAAAGGCAATTTTCTAATTATCATTTAGATGCATATCATTGGTGGTGATAAAGGTAACATCTGGGTTCGGCTAAATCACATTGGTTGGATTGATGATTCACATCAGTATAATAGATTTTGTGATGCTGAAATTTGTTTAAACACTACTTGCAATAATCACAGTGTTTATTGCATGATTTTATTCTAGAGTTGGCTAAGTTTTCTTCTTGACTCTGCCACTACTCTAGTTTGGCCCTATTTCATTGCTGCCCTATTTCTCATTTTCTCTTCTAAGATGGAAGAAACAACCATTGGGGGTGAAAGACTAAGACTGGAACTTGACAAAATGGATGAATTTAAAGTCAGGCCGATGGTTGGTTTGTCTGCTTGGAAAGGGGGATAGATAAATTTATGGAGAGCATGAAAGGAAACAATGATTTTGGCAATATGGATGAACTTCTTATGTGTTGCATTGATGTTTTTTTATTGATGTCAACACTATCTATTATGGTTGGTTACCGATAGACAGGTTTTGGTTACCGGTAGAAGATCTTGTGCTACCGATAAGGGTTTAAGGTTTAACCCACAAAGCTTTCATTGAGAAACCTTGACAAAATGCTAAGTGGTGTTGGTGCGGCTTCTATATGGAATTCAAGATGCAGAAGGTGATCCGTGATCATGCCTTAATTTATTGGAGACATCACTTTGGCATGGTGGACCCAGATTAGGTCTAGTACCTAATTAGGTTATGGACCGGTATCATGACAATGTGTTCTATACACGTTACCAGGATGTTTTATGGATTGGTTATTATTGTTTTGGTCTAAAGCTGACATGACATATCATTGTAATATGGATATATGTAATTATCTTATTGTGATATCTATTAGGTGGCTGACCTAATTGGTTTAGGCCTTAGGGTTTGTATAAATTGATGTAAGATCTCATTGTAGATCATGGTATGGAAATAGATGTGTCATGGTCATGGAATGTAATATCATATGCGAATGAGATTTGGGTGATCATAGGTGATCGAATTAGGTTTATGTAAGAGGTCAAAGTCCTCCAGTATTGAGCTTAATCGGGACTGTAATCAGGCATGGTAGATGCTGTCTCTGGTAGTTCATTATTCTAGATTATTGTCCAATTATCTTGAGGTGATTATAACCTCTCTATAGTCAGTGATACTCTTTTGTAATGAGCAGTATGCTCTAGGCAATGTGCCTTTCTGCATGTGCAAGCCCCTCATTGTATCACATACTTTCTATAGAAGTATCATCTGACTGTGGGTAGGCTTCGCACTGTGGGTTTTCCCTTTACCGAGTTTTTCATGTACAAATAGTGGTGTTATGTGGTATGGTTGCATTGTGTTAATTCTCTATTTCATTCTTAAGTTTTATTGCTTACCGATTTCTGTTTCTACTATTCCGCTATCCAGTGTTTATGTGCTTCAGTTAAAGGTTATAAGTGGTTTGATTAATATAATCTCTTAACAACTGATTCACCTCCCCCCTCTCAGTTGTTCAAGGGTTATCCTAACAATTGGTGTCAAAGATTTGGTCCTCTTTTGCAGAAGCTTAATTGCTTGAGGTAGATCTTATGATGACTGATACTTCAAAACCACTAGCAACTATTTTCAAAAGAGAAATCCTTAAGCTTGATGGAACAAATTATGGGATATGGAAAATCCGAATGGAGACTCATCTTAGATGCCTTGGCAAGGATATTTGGGAGATTAATGAGAAAGGATATAAACCTTATGATCCCACATCTAGCAATCCTGCTCCTACAGACATGGACAAGAATATTAAAAATGATTACAGTGCTAGAGAATCCCTCTTGTGTGCACTTACTGATCAAAAAATCATGGGATTGACTAATAAATCATCTGCAAAGGTTATGTGGGATAAATTGAAAACTTTGAATGAAGGTGATCCTACTATCAAAATTGCTAAACTTGATGGTTACTGGGTAAGGTATGAGAACTTGAAGATGGAAGATAATGAAAGAATTGCTATATTTATGGAAAGAGTAAATGAGATCGTCATGGGAATTCAATGTTATTGAGGATCTCTGAGTGAAGATGAAATAGTTTCCAAAGTCTTGAGAGCCCTTCCACTATATTACAAGATGAAGGCAACTACAATTAATGAATTGAGAACAATGGTAAACACTTCGATTAACAGAGACATTCTGATTGGGAAATTATCTTCTTTTGAGCTTGAAGAATTTGGACCTTTTGGAGCTATAAAGTCTGAACCTGATTTTCATGCATCATCATCTACTGACAAAAGTGATTGGAAAACATTATATGCAAAAGAATTGGAAGATATTAGGAAAGAGGATGAATAATTTGAGCAACTTGAAGCCTTATTTTCTAGAAGAGTACCTAAAGGACTGATAGGACCAATAGGAAGTAAGTATGAAGGAAAAGCACCTTTTAAATGTTTTGCATGTAATAAGATTAGTAATTTTGCATCTAGATGTCCTGAAAGGAATGCAAGATTTGAAGAAAGAGTTAAGAAATTATTTAAGCCTAATCAGAACAAATATAGATTCAAGAAAAGTAAACAATGCTACATAGCGGATGAGGAAGGAGTAAGTGATGACTCTGAGGATGAACTGACAATAGAATTTTCTAGTGGATCTGACAATGGGAAGGAATGGGTGTTCTATGATTTAAAGGAAGATGAACTAGAACCAGATATCATGAATGAAGAAAAGGCCCTATCATAAAAAGTTGAAGACAAGGATGAATGGGTAACTGATATTGGATGCTCACAACATACGACTAGAGATAAAAGAAAATTTATGTCCTTGCAAGAATACAATGGCGGTCAAGTCAGAATTGGAGATGACAAAGCATGTATGATCAAAGGTAGAGGAATTATTTCTCTAGATGAAAAGCATAATACTGATAATGTCTATTATGTAGAAGGTTTAAAGCATAATCTTTTAAGTGTTGGTCAATTGGTGGACAAGGGTTTCCAACTTCAGTTTAAAGATAGAAAATGCAAAATCATTAACAAAACTAGTTTGGAGATTGCAACCGGTACTCAGACTGGAGGTAATATCTTTCACCTAAACACTGGTAATAAGACATGTTTGATTTCTCATATTGATGAGAGTTGGTTATGGCACAAGAGGTTGTGTCATGTTAATTTTGTTTGTATTGTTAAGATCAGCTCAACAAAGGCAGTTAGAGATATACCTAAGGTTGTGAAGCCTCATAATCTGGTATGTAAGGAATGTCAATTGGGAAAGCAAGTTAGAACTTATTTTAAGAGCATACATGATAAATCTAATGATGTACTTTATTTAATTCACACCGACTTATGCGGTCCAGCAAGGACTACAAGATTTCAAGGTGATAGGTATATCATGCTAATAATTGATGACTATTCTAGAATGATGTGGGTGACTTTTCTTAGGGAGAAGTCTGAAGCCTTTGAGAAATTCAAGATCTTTAAAGCAAAGGTGGAAACAGAAGCTGGATTGAAAATCAAATGTCTAAGATCAGATCAAGGTGATGAGTTCACTTCTCATAAATTTACCAGTTATTATGAGACAAATGGAATTAGGAGGCAACTATCTGCACCCAAGACTCCTCAATAGAATGGAGTAGTGAAAAGAAAGAATAGAACCATTTTGGATCCACCAAGAACTATGATAATGGAAGCCAAATTGCCTCACATATACTAGAGAGAACCACTGAGTACATCAGTCTACACATTCAACAAAGTTCACATCAAAGGTGAAACTGGTAAGACCCCTTATGAACTATGGTTTGGACATAACCTAATGTTAAATATTTAAAAAAATTTGGAAGTAAATGTTATATCAAAAGGGATGATTCAATTGGGAAGTTTGATCCTAGATGTGATGAAGGGATATTTCTTGGATATTCAATTTAAAGCAAAGCATATAGATGTTATAACAAAAGATTACGGAAAATTGTGGAGAGCACAAATGTGAAAGTGGATGAACAATATAGAAATAAATCTATATCATATGATAGGGAACTGATAGTGGAAATTATCATAATTGAACCGACAATGCCTCAATCGGTACAAGACATTGAGACAATTACACCGGCATAATCAGAAAATTCAACTATGAATGATGATCAGAACAATGAACCTGAAGTTTAGAAGACACCAAGGTATCTAAGGTTAAATCATTTTGAAGATCAAATCATTAGAGATAGGAAAAAGGGAGTTATGACAAGAAGAAGACTGGAAAATGAAGAGGTATGTCTTATTTCTCAAACTAAACCGGCATCTGTTATTAAAGCTTGTAAAGATAAATATTGTTAAAGGCTATGGAAGATGAATTGGATTAGATAGAAAAGAATGAGACTTGGACTTTAGTTCCCTGGCCTAAAAATAAGAATGTTATTGGAACTAAATGGGTTCTTAGGAATAAACTAAATGAGGATGGTCAAGTTGTAAGAAACAAGGCTAGATTGGTTTGTAAAGGATATTCTCAAATGGAAGGAATTGATTATGGTGAGACATTTGCACCTGTAGCTAGAATTGAAGCTGTTAGATTATTTCATGCCTATGTAGCTTATAAGAACTATAAGGTCTATCAAATGGATGTTAAATGTGCATTTTTGAATGGTGAACTTGAGGAAGAGGTATACATTGAGCAACCTGATGGATTTTCACTGACAGATGATAAAGATATGGTTTGTAGGTTAAGGAAAGCATTAAATGGATTGAAACAAGCTCCTAGAGCTTGGTATGCAAGGTTGGATAAATATCTTTTGAAGCTTAGTTTTACTCAAGGTAGTGCTAACAGTAATTTATATTATAAGATCACTGATGATGATATTCTGATTATTTAAGTATTTGTTGATGATATCATTTTTGGAGGTGAAGATAAATTGTACATGGAATTCTCTAATAATATGAAGAATGAATTTGAAATGTCCATGATTGGTGAGATGATATTTTTCTTAGGTTTGCAGATTACTCAAATTGACAAATGCATTTTTATCTGTCAAACTAAGTATCTGAGGGAATTGTTGAAGAAGTTTGGTATGGATAATTCCAAACTAGTAAGTACTCCTATGGTAACAAGTGACAAATTATCTATGAAAGATACATCTGCACTGGTAAATCCAACAAGGTATAAGTCTATGATTGGTGGCTCGTTATATCTAACTCAGACTAGACCAGATATTATGGAAGCAGTAAGTATTGTTTCAAGATATCAAAGTAATCCTAAAGAAAATCATGAATGTGCAGTAAAGATGATATTCTGGTATTTTCAAGGAAAAACAAAATATGGCTTGTGGTATACTAGAGATGATAACTTCACTTTATGTGCATATACAGATTCAGATTGGGCAAGAGATATTGATGACAAGAAGAGCACTTTTGGTGGAGATTTCTTTCTTGGAAAGAAATTGGTTTCATGGATCAGCCAAAAACATCCATGCATTTCTTTATCTACTGCAGAAGCTGAATTTGTTGCAGCAACAACTAATTGCACTCAAGTCTTGTGGATGTTCAAGCAAATGTTGAAGAATATCAAGGTAAATTGTAGTGAACCGGTAGTTATCTACTGTGATAACTCTGCAGCTATTGACATGTCTAAGAATCAGGTATTTCACTCTAAGACTAAACACATATCAATAAAATACAACTTTCTGAAGGACAAGGTGGAAGAAAAGGAAGTCTTCCATTGGGGGAGACTTGTTTGGCATTTCTTGGTACTTAGATGTTTTTCACATCTAGTATTGCCATCAATGACAAAGGGGGAGATTGTTGGCAATATGGATGAATTGATTATGTGTTGCATTGATCTTTTGTCATTTATGTCAACACTATCTGTTATGGTTGGTTACTAGTAGACAGGTTCTGGTTACTGGTAGAAGATCTTGTGTTACCAGTAAGGGTTTAAGGTTTAACCAGCAAAGCTTTCACTAATGAACCTTGATAGAATGCTAAGTGGTGTTGGTGCGGCTTCTAGATGGAATTCAGGATGGAGAGGGTGATCCTTGATTGTGCCTTAATTGATTGGATACATCACTTTGGCATGGTGGACCCAGATTAGGTCTAGTACCTATCTAGGTTATGGACCAGTATCATCATAATGTGTTCTCTACACGTTACCAGGATTTTTTATTAATTGGTTATTATTGTTTTGGTCTAAAGCTAACATGGCATATCTTTGTAATATGGATATATGCAATGATTTTATTGTAATATCTTTTAGGTGGCCGACCTAATTGGTTTAGGCCTTAGGGTTTGAATAAATTGATGTAAAATCTCATTGTAGATCATGGTATGGAAATAGACGTGTCATGGTCATGGAATGTAATATCATATGCAAAGGAGATTTGGCCAATCATAGGTGATCGAATTGGGTTTAAGTAAGATGTCAAAGGCCTCCGATATTGAGCTTAACCTAGACTATAATCAAGCATGGTAGATGCTATCTCTAGCAATTCATTCTTCTAGATTATTGTCCAATTTTCTTGAGGTGGTTATAACCTCTCTGTAGTCATTGAGACTCTTTAGTAAAGAGAAGTATGCTCTAGCAAGTGTGCCTTCCTGTGTAGGCCCCTCATTGTATCACATACTTTCTATGGAAGTATCATCTGGCTGTGGGTAGGCTTCCCACCATGGTTTTTTCCTTTACTAATTTTCCACATACAAATCATGTTGTTATGTGGTATGGTTGCATTGTGTTAATTCTCTACTTCATTCTTAAGTTTTATTGCTTACCGGTATCTATTTCTGCTATTTCGATATTTAGTGTTTATGTGCTCCGGTTAAAGGCTCTAAGTGGTTTGATTAATATAATCTACTAACTATTGGTATTTCAGATATGTTGATATGGTTTTTTCATTGATGTCAACACCTATTAACACTAATCAACTATGGCACTTTGGAGGATTGACAATGTTCACCGGCAAGCAAGTGACTTTATGCATAGTCACCGGTATCTGGTTCACCGACAAGATATATTGTTCACCGGCACTTGGAATGACATGGAAAACACTTGGTTATGTTCAAGACATCATTTGGACACTTTGTCTTGGAGAGTTGTTCATTGGTATATTCGTGTTTGCATATTTTCTTTTACCAACAAATAGGTCCATAATAAGCACTGACAGGCTTATCTATTCCAAATCAGCACGACACACTTTGGAGACAATTTATCAATGTTGTAAATGCATTAAGCCGACATGTTGAATCATATATTGTATCCGTTATTGATTTACTTGTAATTGATTTTATTGTAACATCTTTTAGAGTCGACCTACTAAAATTGGTCTTAGGTTATGGTATATATGTAAGATCTTATCTGTAAGATTGATATGCAATTGAGAAAAAGAATTGTAAGAAGGTATATGCGAGAATAAACAGATTTATACACACAAACATAATTTGAAGGTGAAGAAAGGTTTTGTGAAGGCATATCAGAACTACAATGGTACTGAATCCAACATATGAAGATGCTATTTTAAGTAGTACATCATTATTGGATTTAACCATCCAATTGTAGTCAGTGTGACTCCTATTTGTGATTGAGCAGTGAGCTCTAGGCGCTTGGCCTTTCTGCATGTGCAGACCCCATTTGTATACACATACTATCTACAGTAGTATCATCTGATTGTGGGTAAGGTTTCCCACCATGGTTTTTCCCCTTACAGGGTTTCCACATACAAATATTGGTGTTATGTGTTGTGGATGTTATTGTCTTTCTGTTTCATGCATTAATCTTTACCGGTATTGTAATTAACTGATAAACTGTCTACCGGCATAAAGTTTGGTTTACCGGTATTAAGAATTAAGTTTAGTTAAGTTGTTTTTGGTTTGAATTTATTAGACAACCGATTCAATCCCCCCCCCCCTCTCAGTTTTCTCCAAGACCTAACATTTGGTATCAGAGCATAGTCCTCTTTTGCAGAAGTTTAATAGCTTGAGGAGATCCAATGTCTACTAACTATTTTAGGAAGGATAGTCCTAAACTTGATTGAACCAACTATGGCATATGGAATATTGGGATGGAGACACATATAAATTGCATTAGAAAGGACATTTGGGAAGTTACAAAGAATGGCTATACTACTCCTACTCAAAATCAGCCTAATCCACCTACCTTAGGAAAAGATGAAGAAAATGATTTCAAAGCAAAGGAAGCACTTTTGAGCGCATTATCAAATCAGAAAATCATGGGATTATCAGATAGATATATATTTGGAAACATTGAATGAAGGAGATTCCACAGTCAAAATTGCAAAAATTGAAAGCTTCCGGGTCAGGTATGAAAATTTGAAAATGGAAGAAGATGAAAGGATTTCTTCTTTTATGGAAAGAGTTAATGAAATTGTTTTGGGTAGTAAATGTTGTGAAGGAACCTTAAGTGAAGATGAAATTGTTTCAAAAGTTTTAAGAGGATTGCCATCAATATACAAATTGAAAGTTACTACTATAAATGAGTTAAGAACAATGCCTAATACATCTGTAACTAGGGACACATTGATTGGAAAAATTTCAGCTTTTGAAATTGAGGAATTTGGTCCTGTTGCTACTATAAAGACAGATTTAGTTTTTAAGGCATCAACATCATCTACACCATCATTTGACAAACCTGATTGGAAAGCCTTTTATGCAAGAGAACTTGAAGAAATCAGGAGAGAAAATGAAGAACTTGAAGAACTTGAAGTACTATTTGCAAAAAAAATACCTAAAGGTCCAATTGGAAGTAAGTATGAAGGTAAAGCACCCTTTGCATGTTTAAATTGTAATAAGATTGGTCATATGGCTTCAAGATGCCCTGATAGACATGCTAGACTAAGAGAAGAAGCTAGAAGAACATACAAGCCTAACCCTGAATATCAGAGATACAGATTTAAGAACAATAAAGATAAATCTTGTTATCTTGTTGATGAAGGAGTCACTGATGATTTTGATGAGGATCCAGAAGACAATGGATGGGTTTTTGTTGCTATAATAGAAGATCAACTGGCACCTACTATTCAACTGGTAGAGCAGGCCCTGGTAGCTAAAGTTGAAGTTAAGGATGAATGGATAATTGATTCAGGATGTTCACATCATATGACTAGTGATAAAGGTAAATTCTTGACTTTTCAAGAATATAATGGAGGTCTAGTAAGATGATAAAGCTTGTTTGATCAAAGGAAAAGGTACTATATCTCTTGATGGTAAGCATAATACCGACAATGTTTACTATGTAGAAGGTATAAAGCATAATCTTTTAGTGTTGGTCAATTAGTTGAAAAAGGATTTCAGTTACAATTCAAGAATGGAAAATGCAAAATTATGAATAGAACTGGTTTGGAAATTGCAACTGGTAATCAAACTAGAGGTAACATCTTTCATTTGAATAACAATGAAAATACATGCTTGATTGCACATATTGATGAAAGTTGGTTGTCGCATAAGAGACTCTGTCATGTAAATTTTGATTGCATGGTGAAAATTAGTACTACTAAGATGGTTAGAGACTTACCTAAGATTGTTAAACCTCACAATTCAGTATCTAAGGAATGTCAATTTGGAAAACAAGTTAGAGCATCTTTTAAAAGTATTCCAAAAAAGTCCAATAATGCTCTTGACTTAATTCATACTGATTTATGTGGTCCAACTAGAACTAAAAGCTTACAAGGTGATAGATATTTCATGCTAATCATTGATGACTATTCTAGAATGTGTTGGGTTACTTTTCTCAGAGAAAAATCAGAAGCACTTGGGAAATTCAAACTATTCAAGGTAATGGTAGAAAATGAAACTGGTAAGAAAATAAAATGTTTGAAATCAGATCAAGGAGGTGAATTTACATCTAAGGAATTTAATGCATTCTATGAAGTGAAAGGAATCAAAAGATAGTTATCAGCACCTCGGACACCACAACAGAATGGAGTTGTAGAAAGGAAAAATAGAACTATCTTGGATGCAGCTAGAAGTATGCTATCAAAAGAAAATCTACCACATGTATATTGGACAGAAGTAGTGAGTACAATGGTCTACACATTCAACAAAGTTCACATCAAAGGTGAAACCGGTAAGACCCCTCATGAACTATGCTTTGGCATTACTCCTACTCTTAAAATTTTTAGAATATTTGGAAGTAAATGCTATATTAGGAGAGATGAGTATATTGCCAAATTTGATCCTAGAAGTGATGAAGGAATATTTCTTGGTTATTTATCTAAGAGCAAAGCATATATATGTTTTAAGAAAAGATTGCAGAAAATTGTTGAGAGTACAAATGTGAAGATTGATGAACAATTTAGAGGAACTTCAAGGTATATAGACTCTGAACCGGCAACAAAAATACTAAAAAATGAACCTACATTGAACCCACCAGTATAGAATTAAGATCCACTTACATCGGTATCATCTAAAAATTCCACTGTAACTAAGGAACAACAACAAACGAAGACACCCTGGTATGTAAGACTAAATCACTTTGAAAATCGGATAATTGGGAATAAGTATTAAGGAGTTATGACAAGAGCAAGATTGGCAAATGAAGAGGTATGTATTATTTCTTAAATTTAACCATCATCAATTAATGAGGCATGTGAAGATAAACACTGGATTAAAGCTATGAAAGAGGAACTTGAACAAATTGAGAAGAAAAACACATGGACATTAGTTCCTCCGCCTAAAGACAAAAATGTGATTGGAACAAAATGGGTATTCAAAAACAAAGCAAGACTAGTGTGTTAGGGATATTCTCAAGAAGAAGGAATTGATTATAATGAAACCTTTGCACCGGTAGCTAGAATTGAGGCAGTCAGATTATTCTTGGCTTTTGCAGCACACAAGAACTACAAAGTATATCAAATGGATATTAAATGTGCATTTCTAAATGGATATCTTGAAGAAGAAGTTTACATTGAGCAACCTGATGGATTTTCTTTGACAGATAACAAAGATATGGTTTGCATGTTAAGGAAAGCTTTGTATGGGTTGAAACAAGCTCCAAGAGCTTGGTATGCTAGATTGGATAAATATCTTTTGAAGATTGGTTTTTCTAAAGGTGACGCTAACAACAATTTATACTATAAAGTGACTAATGATGACATCTTGGTTATATAAGTTTTTGTTGATGATATAATCTTTGGAGGAGAAGATGGACTATGTAAGGACTTCTCTATTGAAATGCAACAAGAATTTTAAATGTCTATGATTGGAGAGATAAAATTATTTTTAGGATTGTAAATTTCACAGACTGATAAAGGTATATTCTTGAGTCAATACAAGTACTTGAAGGAGTTACTAAAGAAATTTGGGATGGAAAACTCTAAACCGGTAAGCACACCTATGACTACAAATGACAAATTATCACTAAGGGATGAATCTACACCTATTAATCTATCTAGGTACAAATCTTTTATAGAAGGTATATTATATTTAACACAAACAAGACCTGATATTATGAATGCAATATGTATTGTTTCAAGATTTCAAAGTAATCCTCAAGAAAATCATGAATCAATAGTAAAAAGGATTTTCCGGTATGTACAAGGCACTACAAATCTTGGCTTATGGTATCCTAGAGAAGAAAACTTTGAATTATGTGCATACATAGATGCAAATTGGGTAGGAGATGTGGATGACAGAAAAAGAACCACCGGCGGAGCATTTTTTCTTGGAAGTAGATTAATTTCTTGGTTGAGTAAGAAACAAAGTTGCACATCTTTATCAACAGCAGAATTAGAATATTGTAGCATCAATTAACTGTACATAGGTATTATGGCTCAAGCAAATGTTGAAGGACATAAAGGTAAAAATGCAAGGAACCTATAACTATCTATTGTGATAACCCTGCAACAATTGATATATCTAAGAATCCGGTACTACATTCCAAAACTAAACATGTTTCTATTAAATTGAATTTTCTGAAAGAGAATGTTGAAGCAAAAGAAGTAAAACTGGTTTATGTGAATACTAAAGAGAAGATTGCAGATATTTTCACTAAGCCTTTGTCTAAGGAGACTTTTGAATATCTTAGAGATCAGCTTGGGGTCATACCCCCACTGGTAGAGACTTAGATAGTTGATGTTTGTCATCAACTGACAGAAGTAACAGAGAAATCTTTTATTCCGGCTTTGATGATGAGAGCTACTTCTTAGGGGGAGCAGTTGGTATACTGAATTGGTTGGTATTTTGTATTTGAACTTGGTTTTGTATTAGCTTTGGCATTTGATGTCAACGGGGGAGAGATTGGTATGGAAAAACACAAGGATAACAGATGTTACCCCTAGGAGGAGGGAATTTTGGAGTGATTGTTATTTTGGGGAGAGATTGATTACTCTTTGTATCTGATTTTTGATTTCTGGTTATGATCTCTTTTGAGAGATTGTTGGTTTTTGGAATTTGGCATTTCTATTTTGTCACTTTGATGGTTTTTCCACCTTGTGTTGCCATTAATGCCAAAGGGGGAGATTGTTGGTATTTTGGATAGATTGTTGGTATTTTGGATATGTTGATATGGTTTTGTCATTGATGTCAACACCTATTAACACTTATCAACTCTGGCACTTTGGAGGATTGGCAATGTTCACCGGCAAGCAAGTGACTTTATGCACAATCACTGGTATCTGGTTCACTGGCAGGATATATAGTTCACCGGCACTTGGAATGACATGGAAAACACTTGGTTATGTTGAAGACATCATTTGGACACTTTGTCTTGGAGAGTTGTTCATTGGTATATTCGTGTTTGCATATTTTCTTTTACCGACAAATAGGTCCACAATAAGCACCGACAAGCTTATCTATTCCAGATCAGCACGACACACTTTGGAGATGATTTATCAATGTTGTAAGTGCATTAAGCCGACATGTTGAATCATATATTGTATCAGTTATTGATTTACTTGTAATTAATTTTATTGTAACATCTTTTAGAGCCGACCTACTAAAATTGGTCTTAGGTTATGGTATATATGTAAGATCTTATTTGTAAGATTGATATGCAATTGAGAAAAAGAATTGTAAGAAGGTATGCGAGAATAAATAGATTTATACACGCAAACATAATTTGAAGGTGAAGAAAGGTTTTGTGAAGGTATATCAGAACTACAATGGTACTGAATCCAACATATGAAGATGCTATTTTAAGCAGTACATCATTATTGGATTTAACCATCTAGTTGTAGTCAGTGTGACTCCTATTTGTGATTGAGCAGTGAGCTCTAGGTGCTTGGCCTTTCTACATGTGCAGACCCTATTTGTATACACATACTATCTGCAGTAGTATCATCTGATTGTGGGTAAGGTTTCCCACCATGGTTTTTCCCCTTACAGGGTTTCCACATATAGATATTGGTGTTATGTGTTGTGGATGTTATTGTCTTTCTGCTTCATGCATTAATCTTTACTGATACTGCAATTAACTGATAAACTGTCTACTGACATAAAGTTTGGTTTACCAGTATTAAGGATTAAGTTTGGTTAAGTTGTTTTTGGTTTGAATTTATTAGACAGCTGATTCACCCCCCCTCTTAGTTTTCTCTAGAACCTAACACTAACAACTGATTCAACCCCCCCTCTCAATTGTTCACAGATTATCCTAATAGATGAGAGACTATCTAAGCAGTTTGTCACCTCCTAGGAGGATAGAAGGGTTACCATGGGTGGTATTTCATTTAAAATCAATGAAGAGGTGATCGCTCAGTCAACGGGTCTATCCTTGGAGGGTAGGAAATGGAAGAAACAAAGCCACATTTCAGATACCACTAGCCTAAACCAGTTTTTCTATGATGGGGAGAACCCTGTGAAGAGGGTGAGTGACTTCAACTGGGAAGAGCTTCCTCTACCTTGGGATGAGGTCTGCTACATCATAATAAAATATTTCACCCTTGAAGGACGGTATGGGGTCTTCTACTATTATCACCTTCCTTTCCTTAACCATCTTAGGAATAAAGATATTATCTCCATTCCTTTTTTTCTATTGCACTCTATGGACTCTAATGTAAAATATATTGTGGAAGCTAAGAAGAAAGGAAAGGAATTTCCTATTCTACACCAAGACCTTATGCTTCACCTCTACAATTTCCACCTGGCCCTTTGCCCCCCTCGCACGATTTCTGTCTAGAATGTGCCTGAAAACCAACCCCTAGCCATTGCTACTGATAAAATTGACATAAGGCCTTCTCAGCTACCTGAACTTGGCTCCTGTAGTAAGAAGAATAAAAAGTGACATTCAGAGGATGCTAAACCCCTTAAGAAAGTTAGAATCCAAGAAATTGACTTTGATGTGGAGATTATAGATGAGGCTAATACTCCCTGCCACTCTGTGATATTGGCTTCCAAACCCCCTGAGAAATCCTTAAGGGACCCCTCCTCATCCCATGAAACTGGGAATTCCATCCCTTCTAACAATGTGGCCCCATTTTAGTCCACCTTGACTCCCACTCTGTCAACTCTACCCATCCTTCTGAGAGTCCAAAAAAATCCATGAGTCCAGATGTCGGCCCCAAATCCCAGACCAACTCTCTATCCCCTACTCTTAGGTTTGAGAAGATGATGGTGGTGGAGGAAGTGAGCAACATAAAGGAGGAAGAGGACTGCAAACTGGCGGACTTGGGTAAGAAAGTGGAGGATATGTTTGAAAACTTGTAGGAAATCACCAGCAGAATGAAGGCCATTGAGAACAAGCTACAAGATGTCTTCAGGTTTTCTCTGAATGTTATGGACTTCTCGGCGACCACTCTATGTATCCTGTAGGAAAGCACAATCAAAGGTAAAGGAAAGGAGGAAAAAGACTACAGGGACCTCTTCAAATTACTCACCAAGGAATGGGCTAGGAAGCTCCTCCACAAGAGGAGCCATGGAAAAAAGAAATAGATGGTTTTCTATGGTTTGGGTTTCTGGATTTTTGATTGGCCCTAATGGCCTTTCGGCTTATAGTTTTAGTTTTTGGTTATGCTTGAACTTAACTATCTTTTGTCTTGCGTGGCATACTTTAATTAAGACTTTTATTTACCTGGTTAATATGCATAGAATGATCAAAGCTTTTGATAGAGGAAAGTTTAGGGGGCTGTGATTTTGCTGCTGCTCTGATGATAGTTGGCTTGCCATTGTTTTTGTTTTTTCTGTACCTGGGCCAGCTCCCTTATTTTGGCTTCTTTTAATATCAAAAACATATTATATACATTCTCTAATAAATTTTTAATTTTAGTTGAATTTTAAATAAAAATATTACACATTCAAAATTAATTGTAATAAATTTATATAGGTAATTGCTAATCATAGCTTTATATTCATTAACAACAATATTTTTATTTATTTATTTTGGTAATATTCATTTTTAAATATTAAAAAGAAAATTCAATTCAATTTCAATACTTTAAATTTAAATTTGATAAAAGTAACTTCTCTCCTCTCCCTCTCTTCTCTCTCTACCTATCTCTCTCACTCTATCTCTCTCCTTCTCTCTATCTTCTTATATCCCTACCTCTCTATCCTTATATCATACTCTGTCTCTCTCTCTCTATATTTATCTATATCTTCCTCTCTACCTCTCCCTATCCCTATATACTTATCTCTTTATCTATTTCTCTCTACCTTTATCTCTTTCTTTATATACCTTTATCTCTCCATCTACCTCTTTCCTCTCCATCTGTCTATGGGTAAACGCACAAAGTTGGGTCCCAATCCCATGGAAGTCCGCGGGTTGGGAAAAGAGCCCGCTAGAAATGGGTGCCCGAGCCATTAAGAATCGGGTGCCCATTTAGCAATGGGTGCCCGAAGCTAAATAGGCACCTATTTCTTTCAAATCGGGCGCCCGTTTTTGAAATGTATTTTTTTTTTAACCATTTTCCATCATTTTCACTATTTGGAAAATGGGTAGACATTTTAGAGGAGCACAGGTACCCTTTTTTTCACCCTAGCTAATCCCCCAGACCATTTTTACCTCTTTCCAGGTATTTAGTTTTATTTTTTATATTCAGTTTTATTTATTTTTATTATTTTTCATAAAAAAATGTTAATGTATAGTTATTTTTTAATTTTAATGTTTTAAAGTTTGAAAATTGTCTTTTATTTTATTTTATTTCATGTTTAAAATAGTTTTTAGTTTTTAAATATTGCAAAAAACATGAATAGTAAAAACCATAGGAAAAAAACAAAAAACATGAATAGTATTTAAACTGTAGGAAAAAACAAAAAACAAAAATGTAAACGAACAATAAACATTAGACACAAAAAATAGACAATAAACCCTAAACAGAAAAATGAACACTAAACCCTAAATAGAAAAAACTGAACGATAAACCATAGAAAATAAACGAACAACAAACCCTAAAAAATTAACAAACAATAAACCCTAGATGAAAATCAACAATAAACCCCCCTTCTCTCTCTCTCACACACGTACACATTACCATCTCTGTCATTACACACACACTCTCTCTCAATCTCTCATTATCACCTCTCTTTCTCACACACACACATTACCCCCTCTCTCTCTCTCTCACACACACACACAGATTACCCCCCTCTCTTTCTTTCACACGTTACACTCTCTCTATCATTACCTACTCTCTATCTCTCAAATTATCTATTCTCTCTCTAACTCATTGTATCTCAAATTACCTACTTTCCCTCTCTCTCTCTCTCTCTCTCTCTCTCTATTTTAATCATGCATAAAAGTCTGAATGTTTAAAGTTATATTTCTAAATGTTGTATTTAATTATAGGATTCTTTTGTAAAAGTTAGATGTTTAATTTATGTTTAAATTGAACTTTAAAATGATAATTAATATGATTATGTTTTTTTGTGTGTGAAAAATAGGGTTCTTAAATTTGATAATACTCTAACTATCACTATTAATCCTCACTACTTCCTAACTTATCCCAATCATGAAAGAGGATACCAATATCCTCAAAATAATATTTAACATATGTAATTCTAAACTCCTCAAACAAGGATAATATATTCAAAAGATATGAATCCCAAGTGGTCATGTTTAGAAGGTGATTAATTCCATGTAGACTAAATCAATTGAGTTTATGGAATTGGTGATAATAATCTAAAATAATAAAAAACATTTAAGATGGATATTAGGTCTTGATAGGATGAGTCCTTGAAGAATGAGACAAGCCTCTAAATTGTCAAAACATGCAAGACCTATGATATAATAAATTTCCTCTTAATTATCACCATCAAAGGGTATGTGATCTTCATCTACAAAGGGAATGAAAAAATCTACAATAGGATCCTCTAGGAATGGAGAGATATGAGGGCCTCCATGGATCTCCTAAAGTCTATTCCAAAGTGTGTGGGGGAAATCAATATCCAATGCAATACACATAGAATCATGATCTTGATACTAGATCAAATCACTCCTACATGGTCAATGATGTTACACCAAGATTATATAATTTCTAGTGTTTCTATTTTAGGTATGACTCCATACATAAAGGGAAAATGATTACACCACCTAAAACTTATCAAGATACCATTTTAAAAAAGAATCATAGTTATCCCTTTCTAATTTTACCACAAAAGGATGAATAGAGAAACCTATGATACCTCCTCAAATAAAAACTTAAAAGATCAAAAAAATCAATACATAGAAAACATATCAAACAAATTCATCTCATGTAAGACGGTCATTTTCAAGTGCCAAGATGTCCAAGCAAATGACTAGAATGTGAAATCACAAAAAATAAAATATAAAATATGAGGGAATATTCTAGAAAATAATTGTGTGATCTATTAAGATTTATGAACCACCTTTTCAATGCCACATGAAGCATGAAAAAATATGCTATCTATCAAAAGTTACGAGGCTTTAAATTTACATAGCTTGATTTAAGTTAAGAGGACAATAAATCACACTAGTGGTAGATTTAATAAAAATAAGAATCAAATATAGATCAATATTGGAATCACATTTTCTGGGTTGCAACTTTGAACAAGAAAATACCAATATAAAATTCAATATAAAAAAAATACAATTTTTTTTTTGTTTTAATTCCTCCAAGAGTAGAGAGCCTACTATTTATTCAAGCTTCAACTTAGTGTAGTACTACTAGTTGCGATCACTAATTCATCCAATGATTCTAGCAAAGAACACAACAAAGTAGTGCATGTATTGACAAGTTCATAGATATAACTTATGACTTTAATGAATTTAGATAATTTAACCAAAAGAGAGTAGTTGAATCGAATCCTATCAAGTTGAAAATATAAAGTGGTAGCCTAATTGACGATAATGGTTAAAATTTGCAAGGGTACTAAATTATAATTCCATGGAAGTTACCTTCATTATCTAAATCAATGGAGTCATTTATTCATTATCTATTCTCTCTCTCTCTCTCTCATGATTATTTTCTATGATTTTGATGGAACTTATAATAATTCATCTTTAGATGTTATAAAGTATTATTTGAGTTGCATGGGCATTATAATGTTTTATTTTGTAGAATATTTCTTATACTTTGATTTAAGTGGATAATATTTCTTAAATGATGCTTATTATTACCCACCTATTAATAATATTATAGATCTATGTGAGTTTCCTTTTTTTATATTTAAGTTGCTAAATTGTATTTAATTATAAGTTTTTTTGGGAGGTGAAATGTAAATTAAATAGTTTGTAATTATAAATTTTCATGTTTGTAATTGTAATTGTAATTGTAAATTTTCATGTTTGTAATTGTAATTGTAAATTTTCATGTTTGTAATTGTAATTGTAAATTTTCATGTTTGTATATATATGCAGATTATTTTCACATAATGGATGAGTTTGAGATAGATGAGCTATTAGATCTAGAACCACCTCCACCTCCACCCCCTCCACCTCCACCTCCACCTCCACCCGATTAGTTGAGACAGACAATTAGGATGAATATTGATTCTTTGACTAGAGATATTCATACTATTAGGCGTGAGCCTCATCGCAGATAGTATGCAAGGCATTGTACAGTCTGTGCAGGATTTAGATAGCAAGCTAGATAGCTATCGTAGTTGGCGTGAGGGATTGCATGCATTTTACACTGATGGCTTCACATACAAACAAGTTAATGAATAAAAAATAACAAAAATGGATTTGAAACAATATTTTTTGAACCCTAAGACGGGTGAAGAGATAGATCTGAAGAAGCCACAGATCTCTATTCAATGGTGTAGGCACCTGGGCATTGCTAGACACTTTTGGAGTCATGCCTAAAATAGAAACACTAGAAATTATGTATGGAGTCATACCTAAAATTGAAACACTAGAAATCATGGGCCGAATTTGAATTGGGCAAAAAGCCCAATTACTTTGATATTGGATCATTTCAGGGGGTTGGGATAGGCATGCCCCAAGATAGGCCAGGAGCAAAATTGAGTGACAGGGTTAGAAACTGTGTGTGCGGTGATCCATTGGTTTCTCTTCCATCACCAGTTATTCCAGCACCTGCCCATCATCGAGCAGTGGATTCTGCTCTAGGTTCATTGAGTGCCCTACCGGGCAATTTGGTACAGCAGTTGCACGAGGTGAGGGTTGCCCCCAGCTTATCACATGTTTGCATGAGCTATGGGATGTGTGTACCGGTCCACAGAGTGAGGCTCCCCCTGGAGGAGATGGTGATTTTGATGATGATGATGCTACCCATGGTGGTTATGATGATGTCGAGGAGGCTACACATGCTGATGTTGTCTCTTCATATGTTGATCTCCTGTGGGCAGACGATGATCAGCCTACAGAGGTACAAATTTATTTATATAATTTATAGTACAATATTAAATTCCTTATATATACACATATGAACCATAACATGAGTCAATTTTTTTTTAACAGAGGATGGATCATACCACGTCATTGAGGAACTGACATCATGTTACCTCAATACCTAGAGATGTTGGTGCCCCATTTACGATATGCACTTTCATCTAGATACATTGTATTGATATTTACATTTAAAATAAATAATAAATTTTTTGATGTAATGATGTGTATGATATGTTATTTCAATTTTGTAGGGTGCTTCGTGTAGCACTGAGGTGGGTAGTTCTTCACGTGACCCATTGACCACTGAGGATTAACCTCATATACCACTAGTATGTTTTTCATCCATTAATTTGAAGTGTTTATATGCTTACTAATTTATGTACAACTTTGATTCATGTTCGTTATTTTTTGCAATTGTAGGCTTCTGGATTGTTTGATGGCGCATCACATGTATACCTTCGACCATCAGTTACTTTTCCTTCATCACATGTGTGCTTTTCTATGATAATCTTGTAGTCTATATATATACTTTATAATTTATGTATATATAGAAGTTTGATTCATTCTTTATATATGTTGTTCAGGTCGATACAACTACCAGTATTGGTATGGCTATGGGATTGAGCTAGATGCAACCATCGACATTGTCATTTGAGGTGATGATCAGAAAAATAATTTCTAATTTGTTTATACTGTGTACCTATCTTTTATAGGGATTATCAAAATTGATGTACAATATTTTTTTTTGCAGGACTTGACTACAACCACTTTTCTTGTTCATGATAGTGGACCTCCACGTACCAATGAGGGCATTGTAAAGAACGATCATATGGTAATTTACTTTATTTTTTTAGTATTTAATTACTTTATAAGTGAATTATACAAGTAACTTCTTCTCATGTTAAATTTTCTTCTCATGTAAAATCTTTTAATAATGTACAGGAGGGTGCAGACACTAATACTGCATAGGAGGGTGGAGTCACTGATACTCCACATACACAAGATGGTGCATCTCAGGACCACGTGCAGTAGGATTATTCATCTCAGCCACCTTCACGTGGAGTGAAGAGGACTGTAGATGAGATGCACATGAGTTCTTAGATTATATATTTTAGATCATGTCATGTTATTGTATTATGGACTTTTTATGATGACACTTGTTATGTTATCTTGGGACTTGCTATTATGTGATTATATATAGGACTTGTTGTTATGTAATTATATATAGGACTTTTTATTATGTCATTTCAATCCACCATTTTTTTTGATTGGTAATATACATATTTAATTAATATTAATTCCAAAGAGTACATTGCTTTAAATACATTATATTGTCGGTCTCTGTAAGAGAAAAAAAAAAGAGTTGAATCAAAAGACATTAACCCTAGCCTCCAAACCAACATAAAAAAATTCACCATGTCATGACTCCAATTTGAACAGTATCCATCAAAATCTACCACTCTACCAACCCACACCTCCGCATTAACACCCGATTTGAGTTTGACACATATGAGATATCTAAAACCAAATATATAGACCCTTCGACTGAAAAATGCATATTTGCATTTACATACCAAACCCTAATTGCCATTAACAATGTAAAAACACCAAACAAACTTTACATAGTGTACAAGTTTACAAAAAAATGCCATGACCAAAAACATTGTGTACAAATTTTCCATTCACAAGCACCGAGGAAACCATAAACCAAAAATTGTTCACAAAAACAAATTAATCCATGCATAGGGAGCCATAAACCATAGCCACCTCCCGACATCCATGCACACTTCCAATTCACAGAACACGAGCCCTTCTGCCTCGTTGCCTTCCCTTATGTTCGCTTGCATTACCACCACCTGTATTATCAACCGAAGTCACCACTCCACCACCCATGACCTCCCTCTGTCATAGGATATTCTTCAATGAGTCCCATGCAATTACAGCCTCTGCATGCCACTCATCTTTGTTATACTCCGTCGACCACCGCATGAAGGGGACAAGTCCATGAAGCTCTGCCATCCTCTCATCCGCAAAGCATTCACTAACATCAAACCCTGCACCTAGGATAGTCCATTCCAGAACCAAATCCAAACCCACCAACCATTCATCATCCAAAATTGATCTCACCACCCACAAAAAATTATCTATGGAGTCCCCCAATTCAAGACCCCATGCCACTAACATGGTCACCACGTCCATATTCGATCGATATCTATGTCTTGCATCCACAAAAACTCACCAAACAATAACTCCACTAAATGGATGAATTCATCATCCTTAACCTTGAAAAGCCACTTCATTCGTAGCGGCATAATGAGGCCAAAGAAATTAGCCTACAGTCTGTCATTATAGAGAGGAAAATTTGCCTCCATATACGCCTACCACCTCAAATTGTTTCAAGCAAAAATGAGAAAGATAGTGACATGACTACAACCGGCCGCCAATTTATTGTCACTAACACATGCAATGTCCCATCGCTGGATAAATCCCCTTACCTCTTCATAAATGTCCCACTCATAAAAACTAGTGCTACCTTAAAGTCATCAAAAGAAATGGTGTGTCAATATTTTGTGTGTACTTCTCCCACCTCATCAAAACCAACTACGTACTTTGCCACAGTGTCAGCAACATCATTTGTTGACCTTCGAATATGACCCACATAGAAATGTGGTACTTGAGCCAGCATATCCCAAATTGCTGATATAATCTTGCTCAAATGTCACACATGACATCCACCCACAATGATCGCATTTATGATGACTAGGGAATTGCCTTCCACATGAAGCTTTGTAAAACCCAAATTATTCCCAAAATGAATTGATGTTAAAGCCATCATTATCTCTGCTATATTATTAGTCCCATTGTTTATTTGTTTCGCTCCAAATGCCAAAATATTTCCTTGCTAGTCTCTAGCCACAAATCTAATACACGATAGTCCCAGATTACCCCTAGAAGCTTTACCAAAGTTTATTTTGATCTAGCTCTCCTATGGTTTACACAATCCTTCCTTTTCCTACTTCTCAGTATTCAGATTCACCCAATGATGCCCATTCACGGGCAATTCAATCTGTCATTTTGATGATCTTGTCAAAGGTTGCTTCTTTTTCTTTCTTTTCTGCTGAAAATATGTATACCTTTATATTACTATAAATAAAGTTCAGGGTTTATGCCTTTTATCTAAAAAAAATAAAATCGACAAAACACAATGTTTTTTTGCAAAATTTTTAGTATTTAAATCTTCATGATCTGCATCCCAATCTCTAAAATCACAAAAAATCAAACAAAAAAATATTGTGTTTTAAAAATTTGAAAGGCTTTTTAAGGTACCATTTTATGTGGAGATTAGCCCTTGACAACAATTTTTACTATACAAATAAAAATTTTGCATATTAGCTCTTCCATAGAAAAAAATATTTTTTAAATTCTTTTTGCTCTCAATAATTAATAGGAAGACAAAATCATCTTCATCAACAAGTGTTTTAAAATCAAGTTTTTCTTTGGACAATTACATGGATAGAAAAAATTAGTAAAGTATTTTAACATAAAAAAATATTAAATGTAATTTTCAATTTTCATTTTTTAGTTTTAGAACTTTAGGTATAATTTTAAATTAGTTTTTAATATACGTATGATCTTAAATTAGTTTTTTATATTATATTAAATTATTTTTATTTTTATTTTTTTAAATGTTGATTTGAGAGTATTGAGAAATTAAATGAATATTTGAAATTTTTTCTTTGAATTTGTTCAAATCTAATAATTGATATCCCTCTATCTTCTTCTCCACCATCTATCTCTATACATGTATCCCCCTTCTCTCTCTCACACTCCCTTCCTATACCTCTATATCTATACCTTTTTGCCTCTCTATCTCTATCATCATTTTTCTACTTCCTTGTTTTCTATTATCTACTTTAAACTAATCATGATATTGCGAGTTCAAACCCAAGAGACTCAAATATGAACCACAATTTTTTTTGAGATTTCATAGAGCTTGTGTCATTCTCCAAATGGAGAGCATCAATTCTATTCTTGCATATGATTCTGGCTTGAAATTAGTAGCATCTCTTCATCGTTATGCCCAAAGCTAAGTGTATTTAATTTATCCTACTATTAGATTTTTCAATATTGCTATCATGTATTGACCCTAACTTAATCTATTGCATCTCTTTCTATCCCTTTGTTTCCCCTCTCTTTCAATATCTCCCTCTCATTCTCTATCTCCATTTTCATCTACATATATCTACTTTCCACTCTAACTATTGCCAAAAACTTGACACATTGTGTCTCTTGTTTGAATTTTAGGAATTCTAATTTTTTGATTCAGATTATTTTTGTGCATAGATCTCAACCTAATTTTTAGAATTGTGATTGATATTTTAGTTTTTTTTTGTTTAAATTCAAATTTTAAAATGGATGCAAACCAACCCTCTCCATACTAATTATAACTAGTTGAGTTGAACATGGAAATGTATGTTGCACATAATTTACCTTTTAGGGTCCAATCAATTCAATTTAATAATTGACTCAATACATTAGTACAACACATCTTATGTCAACATCTTTGAAAATTAGAACAAACTAGTATATTGCAAAGATTTATTAGCGTGTCTTTGATCTTTATTCAAACCATTAAGGTCAGTCTAGATATTTGAATAAGAAAAATAACCTATACACAATAAATTGCCACAATATCAGCACATATGAGTATAAAATAGTTGAAGATTTATTGACATGAGAAATGTAGGGCTTATTTCTTTATTCCTAGAGAAGGCACATGTGATTTTTTAATTCTCTTTCCCTGAAATATTATTTGTCGGTGGATGTTGGCCCACACCAAATTTGTAGGCTTAGCTTTTATGATAATAGATGTTGGCCCACACGTTAATACTGAATAATGTGACGTGGCTTGAGCTATGCAATCAACTTAAAAAGATTTACATGAAGGACAAGCAGGATTTGGTTTTCTGAAATCTGAAACTAAGTATAATTGTTTTTAGAGTAAAAGCCAATGACTGAGATGATGTATATAAAAGAAACACATCTTAATACCTAGTTTCTGATGTATTCAAGACATTTCTAGGCAGCCTTTGGAGTCAAGTCAAATTTTGATTGGATTCCAGCAAAGAGACGTATGGCGATATTCTTTAGAGTACCTTCCTCCCAAGTCAGATGGTCCCCATTTATTTGACTGTCTCCATACGGAACCAAAAATCAACTCAATACTTTTCATTTTCACATAGTTCAGATGGTCCCCATTTATTTGGTTGTCTCCATACAGAACCAAAAATCAACTCAATACTTTATACTATGTGAAAAGTATTGAGTTGATTTTTGGTTCCGTATGGAGACAGCCAAATAAAGGGCGACCATTGACTGCTCTAAATAATATCGCCACACGTCTCTTTGCTATTAAAATTTGACTTGACTCCAAAGGCTGCTTAGAAAATGTTGGCAATGTAAACAGCTAATTCTAATTTTTTTGATTTAGATTATTTTTTGTGCATAGATCTCAACTTAAATTTTTAGAATTGTGATTGATATTTTAATTTTTTTTTTTGTGCAAACCAACCCTCTCCATACTAATTATAACTAGTTGAGCTGAACATGGAAATGTATGTTGCACATAATTAATTTTTTAGGGTCCAATCAATTCATTTTAATAATTGACTTATGTATTAGTACAACACATCTTATGTCAACATCTTTGAAAATTAGAACAAATTAGTATATTGCAAGATTTATTAGCATGTGTTTGATCTTTATTCAAACCATTAAGGTCAATCTAGGTGTTTGAATAAGAAGAATAACCTATACACAATAAATTACCACTATATCAATAGATACCATCATTTAGATAACAAAGATGAAGAGGTTTCTTTGTGTCATAGACGTATATGTCATTTCCATAGATCTAGGTTAAGATGTCGCTTGTGGGAATCATTTTACTACATTACTAAATACGAACATTAAAATATCATCTCATAGTTTGCTAGAGTAATATTTTTTTGGTTAACTTTTAATATTTTAATTCAAAACATTCATTTTAATTAATGGGTAGATGGATAAAACATTCAAGAATGCTATATCATACTAACATGAGGAGGTATAGGCATTAATGTTTCAATAATGTACTAAATTGGGACAATGGAGGTTCATAGATCCTCCATGTCAATCTCAAATCTAAAACATGTACATAGTTTTAAATGTGTTAGTAAATTTTTTATAACAATTGTACCATTGGATATGAGTTGTCCAATATGACATGGTGGGTCAAAAAGAATAGAGGTGGCTCAATATTTGAAATGTTAATTGGTGAATGATCATATAAATAATACACATTATCATTGCAAGGAAAACATAGAGATAGAATATTAAACTAGTGCATTAGAATTTCAATAATTGCACCATGTTAATGTATTAAAGGAAACACCACACAAATGATAAATAATATGCAATACATGAGACATGTCTAGCATCATCATATAATTATGGAGCAATATGAGGATAATTTTATTGTAAAATATAGTGCAATCTTTATAAGATTTGTTTTGCCATATTTAATAATTATCCACAAGTATAGTAAAAATGAAAAATGTAATCTTTCACCCCATGATTTCATTGTACAATTTTTTTATTGATTAAATTTCAAGTCATATAAAGTTAGGAGTACAAGACATGTCAAGTCAAGATTATGGGTCATATCATATTGTGCAAAATAAGATTTAAAAATTAGAAAATGAAGATCAAGAAATCTCTAGAATATGTAATATTTTAATAAGTTTATTTCCCATAACATATAGAAAGATGAAGTTCTTAGGAGAACTATATATATACTTGATATTATTATTTGTAAAAAGGAGAGAAGAAGAAATAATGCCAGAAAGATACAACATTATTATCAATAGAAACTATTATCCTAAATATTTACTTTCTTGTGTGTAATTTATCATCTTTACATAGAATTATTTTAGATTTTTTTATTTATTTCATAGAGATTCCTAGGTCTTCATTTCATCTATATCAAATTCGCTTTAAATATTTTATCAAAGGTGACAAGTTGTCATACAAAGGAGTTGATTTACAATGACTAATGTGAGTAGCAATCTCACGTAACCATCACTTGCATTCTTCAATAAAAGTAAGTATGAATTGTACAACATTTAGTTGAAGATTTTATTTGTTTCATGAGATCATAAGGATTTATTGAAGGAAATGTTGAACATTGAATACCACTGAAAGGGAGGTGAATCAGTGGTTTCTAACCTATCTTACTTTTTTGATCTAACCTTAGAATATCAATTATTCTCTTAACTTTTAAATAGTCATACTGGTAATACAAGAAAGAAGGCCAAGGAGATCATTCACACACAAGCAACTCACAACACCAGATTTACGAGGAAAACCTAATATGGGAAAAACCTCGGTGAGAAAAGCTACTTGAAACTATTGCTGCAATCTAGCCTCACAGGTAAAACACTCACAAAGATTTTGGGCACCAACCTAAGGAGCAACAACCCCTGCACTTTTAGGGCACCAACCCAAGGAGCACCAAATCTTGCACTAAGCTTTAACTTGCCAATGTATATTGAAATACTATTTGAATACAATTAAGGCTTCTTGTTACAAATGAATTCTGCAACTCTTGATCAAATAACTCTCTGCCGGTTGACAGTCTTTTCTCCTCCACTGAATCTCACACTACCAGTTGTGAGATTACTCTCTCTGATTCTCAGCCTTTGTTATCTTTCACTCCCTCTCTCACATAGTCTCTCAACTCATTGTGTCACACTTGGATGCTGCCTGCTCTGCCACACCTTGTCGATTAGGCTCAACTGCAAGAATATAGTTCTACCAATAGAATCCTCTCATCGGTATGCTTGCTCACACACATTGAAACTTTCTTAGAACTCTCTCTATGCCTCACAATCCTTCTCCTTGGTCACTCTCTCTTCTCTTCTCCTTCTTCACAACATCAATCTCTTCTGTCTTGAGCTCTCATTTCTTATACTGTGTTTTCCCACCAGAACATATTTCAAAAACCTAAGCGATAAGGGTTTCCTCTTTTCGACACAATCTTCATGAGATCCAATCCCACCTATCTTGGATCGATCACCTGTCCTCCAAGGATGCACCTGCACACAGTTTCCATTATCCAATGCACATTTTCTAGAAAATGGCAATCTCGAATCAGATCTTTTGTCATGAAATCAGTCAATACATAAAGTGCTTTAGTAGTTTCCTTTTTGAGGAATTCCTAAATCGGATTTGCTTTGCATTGATTTATGTGCCAAATACTCCCTAATCTTCCTCGAGCCGTAATCAATCAGATACAATCTTGTGATTTGTGGCTCCTTCATTAATGGCGATTATCTATTTCATCGACCCTGTCGATGAGGCTTCACCAACCACAACATGTTTGTCACCTCGGCTCTACATGGCATCACAACGATCAAGACATGGCCCACCAACACACAGTTAGTCCATAAAACACATACTGGTACATTCCTTTGTCGGTAGAGTTTTCTTCTTCTATTAACTGGTAGAGCACCCTATATCGGTAGCACATCTTCACCTCTGGTGGTGTGAGACAACTTTAACATTTTGCCTCTTTATCATAAACAAGCAACCATCCTTCAGACTAGTTTGTACTTTATCGGTAGGCCTTCATTCTTTATGCTCACCCTTATGTGAATATCCATCATGCCAGTTGACATCAATGACAACTTAGTGCCAAAATGCCAATAATCTCCCCCTTTGGCATTGATGTCAACTTCTAGTGAGACACTCCATACTGGTATATTTGTCCCCCTTTGACACAATGACAAAGGGTACTATGAACTCCCCCTTTGACTCATACCAAGCTCCCCCTTTGACCACTATCAGCTCCCCCTAAGCCACATAAAACCTCCCTAGATAGATGAAACAACTCCCAACTTGTGTCGGAGGTACTCAAAAGTGCTTACCGGTAATGGTTTGGTGAAAATGTCTGCTACTTGTTCACCAGTGGGAACATAATCAATCCTTACCTCCCATCCTTCAACCTTCTCTCTGAGAAAGTGATACTTGATAGCAATGTGCTTTGTTCTGGAATGCATGACTAAATTCTTTGCTATGTTGATTGCACTCGAATTGTCACAATAGATGAGAATAGGATCAGTGATGTCCACCTATATATCTTGTAAGGAAAACACAGTGCAGAAACGTCTTCCTAACGTCAATTCAATAGGGGAATGAAGTAGGTATGCTTTTCAAAATTCTTTTGCAACACATTAAGATGATACAGATAGATGATTCGCATATCCAAACACACAGAGACAGAACACCAATATTTACATGGGAAAGCCTTTACAGGTAAAAAACCCACCACCAAAGAGATGTCACTTTATTATCAATAAACAAACGATTACAATAAAGTTTCTAGATTCTCTTCTCAAATATTTGTTCTTAGAATCTATAGTTTTGATTACAGTCATCACCAATGCAGAACACTCAGAATTACAGGAATCCAGACATACATCACATAGTAACCTCTCACAGTCCTCACACATCGAGCAAGACAAAGCATCTTGGAGTTTCATACTTTAATGATACTCCATGCCTTCTACTCTGTGCAACTCTGAGCTTCTCACTCATCGCCTCTGTTACATCTTTGGTAACACATATATAATAGCTAAGGTTATAATGTATCGATTAAGCATAACCATTATAGAATCCAATGACCTTCCATCCATCCACCTACGTTTCGGTTTCCACTGGCCACTTTGACAGTTAGTCGCTCCAGCCACTAGGAAGTATAACCGTCAGTCTGCATTCGTGAGGAACACAATATCCCACATGCACTAGGAAGTCAGGTCGGTTCATCTTCATATATACTGACAAGACCATTTTCAGCATCCAAGTGTTAACCTTTTGGACTCTAGTTCAAGCGCACATCTGCAGTTGCTCTCTACTCCATTAGCCATCAGGCAGATCACAAACATGTTACTCTGATCTCTCGATTGTCGAAGGCGACCTCATCGGGCATCGATGTAGTGAACTGCCAGTTCTTCCGATCTTCCGATCATCTGGAGCTGCTCAGCCTTTAACTTACCTCAGCCACTCTCTTACTAGGACCCACCATGGTTGCCAAGTCATAGGAGATAGACTTTGTGAATCTTGCCATGGCGGTATAACGACAACCATCCGATCATCACGGACTTCCTCACTTGTTAACCTGTCTTAGGAAGAAGGTTCCATCGGCATAACACTTCACGAGTCACCTCGATCTTTTTTTTGTGCTCTGTCAAAACTACTATCATGTTAGGCCCCACCACTTGGTCGCCAACTCCAGATAGTTAACTATCGAATGGTTACACACTGCGGTATAGAGATGACTGTCTGATCAACCCAAACTTGCTCACTAGTTAAATCACTTGAGTTGCGATATTCTTGGGCCCACCACTTGTCGCCAAGTCACGACATATAAAGTTTGTGCATCTTCATCATGCGATATAGTGATAGTCTTCCAATCATCCTAGACTTGCTCATCAGTTAACCTGTCTGAGCTTCCCTTTTGTCAGGTCCCACCACTTGGTCACCAAGCCGTGAAGGATAAAGGTCGAGCATCTTCATCCTATGGTATAACAATGACCATCCAATCAACCTAAACTTTCTCGCTCATTAACCAATCACATGAAGAGGGTTTCATCAGCAAGAGTTACACCGACAATTATTCCATCAAGATAGGTTATTCTGATGACCTAAAGTGAGTTCATTGGGTATCGGTATAGCAGACTGAGACCGCTCTCAATAGATGATGCTACTCTGATGACCGAAGCCGACTTCATCGGGTCATTGGGATAACTTCAATCCGGCTAACATGATACTTGTCTACAACATGTTCATCGGCCAGAGTTACACCGACAGGAAAAGTCCATAACCTGATACCTTCCCACAAGTTTTTCCATCAGGGTAAGTTACACTGATCAACTCGAACAGTGGTCAAGAGAATTCAAGGCATATTTCCAACAATCTCCCACTTGCCAAGGAATCCACTAGACTTGTCTACCATGTCGAACACATACCGACACCACTAAGAACCATGGACTCAAAAGCCCATCAATGTTGATATACTACTCAATCATAAACCATCAAGAAATACAGTTTACCTTGTGCACCACTAAGATACTTACAAAGTAGTCACATCTCATTCATGGACATACCTCCCTTCTACCATGCCACTGCCATAGAATCTATCCACTGAGAAAAACATAACTCTGACTCTCAGAACACAAAACCTCATGATCTCAAGGTTACTCAAATGTACCAACATTAGTCACAAACATAGCTAGAATAGAACCCACAACAAGTGCTAGTACATCCAACTATACATACCTCCAAGGTATAACAAGATGAGTTTCAAATCATCAACATATACAATCTGTTACTTGCAATCTTAAACTTCAAGTGCAATGACAGTCATATGCACACCAAGAAGCTCCCACTACATAGGTAATGCTTTTTCAACATTACATAGAAGTAAATAAAACCTTTGTACCAAGAGCATTCACAATACTAACTGTAAACAAAGAACCTGCAAGCAAGTATTCACAGTACCCTATATCATAACCTTTCTTCACCTCTAAATGCTGACTGTGTTATCACAAATGAATGCTTTTCAGTTGAACCTATTACTCATTCCAACTCAACACCATCTACATTTCCTTATTTTCAAGAGCACCTATAACTGATCAGCCCATGCCAAAACTTCAAATGCAAAACCACAATATCTTTAAGTACCAAGCAAATGATCAGTGTACTCAAAATATAAAAACTAGAAACAAGATCATTGTCAAAATTCCAAGTGCAAAATTAGGAATTTAAACATGACAACCATTTTCTAAAACCATCTCATCCAAAGAGATAACATGCTTTGTATGAACATAAACACATTATGTCAAAACTCTAAATGCATCTCAAGAGTATATCTTGACATAAAAAATCCTGACTAAGGATTACAACGTCTCTACCAAAGACCCCTTATGAATCTTCAAGATGTTAACATCTCGATTTATATGAAGAACTTTCACCAATACATGATGAATTTGCATCACTGCCAAAGACCCAAGGTACCCAGTCTTAATGACATCATGATTGAAGCAGACACCTGTAGATGTCTGACATGCCAAATCTACTCAGAAGGAATCTCCATCCTCATTCTGAAAGGACCCAGAATCTGAAGAACTCTTATTCTTCTTCTTCTCTCTACAATCCTTTCGGATATGACCAGTCTACCCACAATTCCAACACTTTTCTTTGGACTTCTTTCCATGAGTCTTAAAACTTCCCTCTGACTCGAATTTAGAATTATTTTTCTCTTTCTTGCCTCTAATAGCGAGAACATCCTTGACCATCTCAAAAGATTTTCTTTGTGTTTATTCTGACAGCAACAAAGCAACCACACCTTCCATTGTGAGGTTGTACTCCCAATGGCCATCACCAGATGATCCCATGAGTCAAGAAAAAAACAAATAAAAATCATACACTGATCCTTGTCATGAATCTGGACTCTTATAGAGGTTAGTTGAGCAACAATCATATTGAAAACATTCAAATGATCTACAACAGATGTACCCTCATCCATCTTCAATAATATAACTTCTTCCTCAGGAATAACTTATTTACAAGAGATTTTCCCTGATAAATGTCTCCAAGCTTCTTCCATATAAGATTAGCAGTCTTCTCCTCATGGACATTCAACAAAACAGAGTCTTCCAAATAGAGTCCGATTAATCCTCTAGCTTTTCTATATGCAAGATCCCAGTCTTCTTGATTCATGCTTGAAGGCTTAGCGGCTGCAATCACAAGTCTTCCATCTTGAATTTCCACAGCTCAAAACTTGTACCATTGAATTTATCGATCTCCACTAGCCCAGAAGCACTCACCATCTTAATCTGCAAACAAGATAAATGAACACTCTACTAGACTCCCACTGAAACTAGAATTGACACAAAAACCAGCACTACACAACAAGGATAACAAAACAAGCCAGGCTCTAATACCACTTGTAAGGAAAACATAGTGCGAAAATGCCTTCCTAACGTCAATTCAATAGGGGAACGAAGTAGGTATGCCTTTTAAAATTCTTTTGCAACACATTAAGATGATACAGACAGATGATTCACATATCCAAACACATAGAGACAAAACACCAATATTTACGTGGGAAAACCTTTACAAGTAAAACCCACCACCAAAGAGATATCACTTTATTATTAGTAAACAAATAATTACAATAAAGTTTCCAGATTCTTTTCTCAGATATTTATTCGCAAAATCTACAGTTTGGATTACAATCATCACCAATGCAAAACACTCAGGATTATATGACTCCAGACATACATCACACAATAAATTCTCACACTCCTCACACATAGAGCAAGACAAAGTAGCTCAGAGTTCCTATCATACTTTAATGACACTCCATGCCTTCTACTATGTGCAACTCTGAGCTTCTCACTCATCGCCTCTGTTACATATCTGGTAACTCATATATAACAACCAAGGTTATAATGTATCAATTAAGCATAATCGTTATGGAATCCAATGACCTTCAGTCCATCCACCTACATTTCAGTTTCCACTGGCCACTCTGACAGTAAGTCTCTCCAACCACTAGGAAGTCTAACCGTCGGTCTGCATTCATGACAAACACAATATCCCACATGCACCAGGAAGTCGGGTCGGTTCATCTTCATATATACCGATAAGACCATTTTCAACATCCAATTGTTAACCTTTTGGACTCTAGTTCAAGCACACATCCGCAATTGGTCTCTACTCCATCGGCCATTGGGCAGATCACAAACATGTTACTTTGATCTCTTAATCACCAAAGGCGACCTCATCGGGCATCAGCATAGTGAACAACCAGTTCTTTCGATCTTATGATCATCTAGAACTGCTCGGCCTTTAACTCACCTCAGCCGCTCTCTTATCGAGACCCACCATGGTTGCCAAGTCGTAGGAGATAGACTTTGTGCATCTTGGCATGGGAGTATAGCAACAAACATTCGATCGTCACGGACTTGCTCACCTGTTAACTAGTCTCAGGAAGAAGGTTCCATCAGCATAACACTTCGCGAGTCACCTCGATCTCTTTTCTAGGCTCCGCTAGAATTGCTATCATGTCGAGCCCCACCACTTGGTCACCAACTCCAGATAGTTAACTGTCAAATTGTTACACACCGTGGTATAGCGATGACCATTCGATCAACCCGAACTTGCTCACCAGTTAAATCACTTGAGCTGCGATATTGCCAAGCCCACGACTTGTCGCCAAGTCACAACAAATAAAGTTCATTCATCTTCATCATGTGGTATAGCGACAGTCGTCCAATCATCTTGGACTTTCTCACTAGTTAACCTGTCCAAGCTTCCCTTTTGTCAGGTCCCACCATTTGGTCGCCAAGCTGTGAAGGATAAAGGTCAAGCCTCTTCATTATGTGGTACAATGATGACCGTCCGATCAACCCCAAGGATAGAAAATAATGGTACATGGTCTTTGGTACCCAGACCTAAGCACAAAAATGTTATTGGCACCAAATGGGTTTTTAGAAACAAGCTGAATGAAGATGGCACAATGGTAAGAAACAAAGCAAGATTGGTATGTAAGGGATATGCTAAAGAAGAAGGAGAAGACTATGGAGAAAGCTTTGCTCCAGTAGCTAGATTGGAAGGAGTTTTAATGCTACTTGCATATGCAACCTTCAAGGGATTTAAAGTGTATCAGATGGATATGAAATCTGCATTCCTGAATGGCATACTTGAAGAGGAAGTGTATATAGAGCAACCAGATGGGTTTTCCCTATTAGAAGACAACGATATGGTGTGTAGGCTACATAAAGCCTTGTATGGATTAAACCAAGCACCTAGAGCATGGTATGAACATTTACATTCTCATCTTGTGAAGACTGGATTTGAAAGAACATGTGAAGATAGCAATATCTATCTGAAGATAGAAGGAGATCAGATTCTGATCTATGGAGTGTTTGTTGATGATGTAATTTTTGGTGGAGATGACAAGATGAGCCATGCGTTTGCAGATGAAATGAAGAAGGAATTCAAGATTTCACTAATCAAAGAGATTAAGTTCTTCATTGGACTACAAATTCAACAAATGAAAGATGGTATCTTTATCACTTAGTCCAAGTATGTCAAAGAGGTGTTGAAGACCTTTGGCATGGAAGACAACAAACCGGTTGGTACACCAATGATGACTGGTTGTAAATTGTCAAAAGAAGATGACTCAGTGTTGGTGAATGAGAAAGAATATCGGTCAATTATTGGTAAGTTGCACTATGTAGTACACAGCAAACTAGACATTACACATGCAGTGGGCATTGTTGCACGTTTCCAAAAAAGTCCAAGAGAATCCCACTTGGTAGTAGTCAAGCAGATTCTTAGATATCTGAAGGGAACTATAGATTATGGATTGTGGTATCCATACAATAATGATTTCAATCTCAAAGTGTTTACTAATGCCGATTGGGCTGTTAATGTGGACGATCAGAAAAGCACAACTTGTGGTGCATTCTTTCTCGGTGGTAGACTAGTCTCATGGATGAGCAAGAAGTAGAGTTATATCTCTCAGTCCACAACATAAGCAGAATATGTAGCATCATTTATGAACTGCACTTAGACAATTTTGATGAAGCATGTACTAAGTGGTTTCAAAGTCCGTGTATCTAAACCAGTGAGTATATTTTGTGATAACACAAGTGCAATTAATATTTCCAAGAATCCGGTATTGCATGCTGGAACCAAGAACTACGAGCTTAAGTATCATTTCTTGAGGGAGAAAGTTCAGAACAAAGAGGTTGTATTGGAACATGTTTCCAATAAAGAGCAGTTAACAGATATATTCACCAAGCCTCTACCGAAGGCTACATTTACCTATTTAAGAGGTGAATTAGGGGTGTTGCCCCTTCAAGAGGTGAACTAAAGGTATGTGCTCCACATCAGTCAGGTATTGCATTGTCAAATATTTTTAGGATTGATGTGTTGAAGGATGCTACTTCTCAAGGGGAGCAGCATAGTAGATCATGGTGTTAGGTCCCAGAGACAACTAAGAGGGGGGGTGAATTAGTTGTCAAATAAATTCAAACCAAAAACTTATCAACCAACTTAATGCTTAATACCAGTAAACTAGTTAAGTATGCCAGTAGACAGTGTTATCAGTAAATTGCTATACCGGTAAGGATTAGTGCATGAAACATAAACATAAAGTCATCCACAACACATGACACCAATATTTGTACGTGGAAACCCTGTAAGGGGAAAAACCATGGTGGGAAACCTTACCCACAATCAAATGATACTACTCCAAATAGTAAGTGTACATAAATGGGGTCTGCGCATGCAAAAAGGCCAACAGCCTAGAGCTCACTGCTCAATCACAAAATGGGAGTCACACTGACTATAGTTGGATGGTTAAATCCAATAAGAATGTACTGCACAAAATAACATCTTCATATGCTAGATTCAGTACCAGTGTAATGCTGATATGGTTCTACAAAAACCTAACTTCACCTTCAAATGATGTCTTCATGTATATCCTTGCTTGATCTTGCATATACCTTCACTTAATTCTTTTTCACATTCCACACTTGATCTTGCAAATAAGATCTTACATTTATACCATACCCTAAGACCAATTTTAGTAGGTTGGCTCTACAAGATATTACAATAAAAACATTTTACATACAATATAATATCCGATGCAATAACCAATTGAACATGTCAACTTAATGCATTTACAACAATAATAAATCATCTCCATAGCGTGTCATGCTGATCTGGAAAAGATAAACCTGCCGGTGTAACCCTAGATAACCTGGACCTATTTGCCGGTAAAAGCAAATATGCAAATATGAATATAATAATGATTATTTCTTCAAAATAAAGTGTCCACAGGATGTCTTCGACATTACCAAGTGTCTTCCATACCATTCCAGGTACCGGTGAACGATATATCTTGCCAGTGAACAATATACCATTAACTATTGCATAGTTTACTTGCTTGTTGGTGAATGTTGCTGGATCTCCAAAGTAGGTGTATTAGTAGGTGTTGAAATCAATGACAAAACTATACCAAAATACGAACACATGGATGCTTGTGCCTCCACTTTGGCATTGCTATCAAAGGGGGAGAAGATGTGAAGTAGAGAAGATATCTGCAATATTGAAGACATATAATATGGAAGAAGATGTAGAGATATATTTGTGTATTGCCATCAATGCCAAAGGGGGAGATTGTTGGCATATGTGTAGAGTTTGATAACATGATGGAATTGTATGTTGTCATTGATGTCAATATGCTAAAGTATGAACCAGTATATTGAAGTAAGAAAACTGGCAAGTGAACTGGTATGATGGTATGAACCGGTATATACAAAAAGTGAACTAGTATGTTGGAGTGTGAACCGGTATATGAAAACGTGAATTGGTATATGCAAAGTTTGTATGGGGTTTCATTTGATATGACTACTAGTTGGTAGTCTCAGCTTCAGGGTTTTCGGTTGACGCATTCCAAGTTCGTTTGATTCAACCGATGACATCCTGTGATGAGTTAGCATTGAAATGAAGATTAGATCACATTACCATGTCATCCTTGTGCGCGTGAAGGATCTCTTTGAGGATCTTGCATGAAGAAGATTGATTCCATCTACCTCGAGAATGTGCAAAATATTTGTAAATGGTGGAGAGCGCATGATGGGTTATCAGCTTCCAGAAGTGGTGAAGAATGGGTGATGGAGAATGTCTTGAGATTTGTTTAAGATTGTTTTACTCTATGTAATGTGTTTAAACGGCTAGGATAGGACCGACTGTATTGTTAACCTAGATGCTTAGGGTTTTAGGTTTTGTCCATCGACCTAATTGTTGTCTATAAGGTCGATGATGATTATCATTTGAAGTTGTTGGCAAATGAATGTATGTGAGGTGATTCTTGCCAGACCTAAGGAGTAAGCAGAGATCTACAGAGTGTGATTGTAGATGTAAAGAAACTGAAGCAGATATATCTTGGCATTAAGTGTTGTTATCAGATTAGTGTATTATCTGTTGACTTCTTACCATTTCAACAGATGGAAAATCCCTTTACTGGGTAGCTTTATTAGGATTTTTGTAAATCCTTTAATAGGGTGACTCAAAATCATTGAGTTCTTCAAATCCTCTTACAGGCTAACCTCTAACTAGGTATTTAGCCATCCCTTAACCGGGTGATCCCTAGCAGGATTGGTTCTTAGTAGAACTAGCTATAAAGTCTTTAACCAGACTAGGATCCTAACAGAGTGAAATTCAGAAGAGTTCAAGAACAACTTGTGGGTATTCATCCCCATCGTGGTTTTTCCCAGCTGGGTTTCCACGTAAAAAATCAGTGTGTTATGTGTGATGCTTTTTCATGTGATGTTTTAGTGTTTTCTGTTAAGTGGTAATGCAAGCTGATCCAATGGTCATTGTATTTGTGATGTATTACTTGCTTAAGTATATGGGTGAATTTGAGATGAGATATTAGGTTTTGAGGAGATCTAGATGTTACCAGTTTATGTCTTTTACAGTCATATTGTGTTTTACTGGTAGTGCCTTGATTTATACTGGTGATATTGTTTACCAGTTACTGCAGTCTTTGTAGTTTAAGTTGTTTAAGAAGTTTTTGTCCATACTGATTCACCCCCCCTCTCAACATCTATTGGGTATTTATTGTTCATCATTATTCATCAACATTTGCTTCCAAATACTTCAAAGTATTTAACTGATGGTTTTTGGTCATACCACAACTCATAAGGTGTCATCCTATTGTTTGTTCTTAATTGAACTTGGATCAAAGTGTATACAGTAGTATGAACACCTTCTTTCCAATAGGTTTTTGGCAGACTGGCCTCATTTAACATGGTTCTGGCCATCTCCTTGATTGTCATGGTCTTCCTTACTATCACACCATTTTGTTGTGGTGTTCTAGGAGCAGAGTTTTGCCTTCTAATTCCATGTTTTTCACAATAATCTTCAAATTCATTTGATGTGAACCCTCCACCCCTATCTAATCTTAGGCATTTTAATTTGTACCCACTTTCCTTTAGCACCATCTTTCAAAAGATCTTGAATCTTTCAAATGCTTTGTGACTTATCTTGCAAAAAGGTGACCCATGTCATTCTTGAGTAGTCATCAACTAAGAACATAAATTGTCTTTTACCAGTTAGTGCTCTTGTTCGAGTTGGTCCACACAGATCTGTATGCACAATTTCAAGTGGTCTTGAGTTGTTGTGTTCCTTTGTCCTGAAACTCACTTTAGTTTGTTAGACACAATGCACCACTGAGAGGGGAAGGGAGTGAATCAGTGGTTCTCAAATATTTTCCCTTTACTAATTCTATGTGAGCATACTGGTTATTAGATCTAACTATGAACATACTTACCGGTTAGAGAGGAGACTAACTCAAATGCAAACACTCACAAGGGGGCATCACATAACACCAACATATACAAGGAAAACCCAAGATGGGAAAAACCTCGGTGAGAAATGTTGCTAGAGTCTAATGCTCCAATCCAACCTCACAATGAAAACATAGTTACAAAGTTTAGGGCACCAACCCAAGGAGCACCAACTCTTGAATTTAGGGAACCAACCCAAGGAGGTACAACCTCAGACTTTTGGGCACCAACCCAATGAGCTACAACCCCTGCACTAAGCTACAATTCAATGTTCACAATATCAACTTCAATTACAAAAGTAGTTCTCTTGTTACAAGTGAATCTTGCAACCATTACCTATATCTTACTTTGTCGGTGAGATATCTTCTCTACTACACCAACTCACTCTTCTGTTTCTCTCTTCTGCTACTTAATTGTTGGTCAACTCTACCAGTATACTTCTCCTCTTCTTCTTCTCTATTGGATCACCACCTTGCTCTCTACTCTTCACTAGTATAACACTTTGCCAGTTCTGTTTCTAACTTCTTTGCAACAACCTTCTTTTCTACTCTTCCAGTATGAACACTACCAGTTCTTCTCTCCTACCAGTTGAATACTTCAACCACATTCTCCCTCACTCCTACTCACTTCTCAGATGCTCATTGATCACTTGGTTGATTTTCTTTTACACTTACAGAAGTATCACACTTTGCAATAGCACAATATTCTTCTCTTCAGTAGCACCAAACAATCTCTTTACCCTTCATACTTATAGCTAGGTTTTCCCACCAAAGCCAAATTCAAAATCCAGGCGGTTAGGGTTTCCTCACCATCCTCGAGGCAAAATAGATCCAATCAGATCTTGCTTGACCTGATCTTCCTGACATCCACCTGCACAAGTCCACCATCACCGTGCCTTCCAGAACATGCCTTCCTTCTTCAACAACCTGCAAACAATCTATCGACATACATCTTAGTCAATTACCATTAATGGCAAGATGGGTTGCTTCAACTACTCTGATTTGCTCGATCATTCTATCCTCGATCCTCTCTTATCCATTCAATCTCAAGTTGTGCACTTCTGAAACTTCACCTCGAGCTTTGCAATCTCCTTTAAAGTTGACCAACTCTATATCTATCCCATTGATGTACATTTCATCATCATCTGGTGTAGGTTCACACCTTGATTCCATGTGGCATTCAATTTGACCAGCTCTACCACCTTGACTATTCATGTCTATCCACATAGGATCACTGACCAAACATTGTACTGGTTCCTCCTTTCTGCTTGGTTACTAATCCTACCGATATCTTGCATTCTACTGGTTAACTCCTCATGTTTGCACTTAGCTGAACTGCCTATGGAACATCCAAACTAGTCTGTAGACAAGTATATCCAAAGTGTCCTCATTCCCACAAGAGGGAAGACATATGCATCTGCACCTTGTCCATTTTACTGGTGAGCTTTCATACCAGTTACCACTCTTGATGGCTCCATGTCATCCACCTTCACAAGACTACATCTTTAATTAGGTCATTCTACTTTGACTACATCTACTCAACCTTGCCTTCTCCTTGATCAGCTCAAACCATATCTCAGTTGGTTTTTCTGAATGACAAACACATCACTCTTCTTCTGTAATGACATCTCAACATGCCTTCTCTATCAGTCCATTGCATAACCCTGATCACTCTTATCTCACCAAAATATAATGCACACAATGCATAATAGGAGATAAGGTCCACTTGGTGGAGTAACACCATATTATTTCTGCCATGTATTCATGTTACTTCCCTATTTGTGAACAACTCTTCAAACAAGCACATGTGATCTGAAGTGAGCACATTCATTATCAGTCATTGCTTCTCATGATGACTGCATCTTCATCTAGTGGGAGTCCTTTTGTTCTGCAACCTCACGGCATACCGGTGACCTGTTCATTCTTTTCCTCTAGTGTTGATGTGGTTTAGGTAACATTCTGCCTCGTCATCACAAACAACCACTCAAACACCTCTCTATCTCATCATACAAGTCATTCACTAACTTGTGTACTAGTGACAGTTGAGGTCATATTTCTTACCATTACCGGTTTTCTGCAACACAAGGTGATATCCAAGACATCACATCATGTACTCCTCCATATTAGTGTTGCACATACATCTCTACTATCGATGGTCATCCTATACCGGTTGACATCAATGACAACACAATGCCAACAATCTCCCCCTTTGGCATTGATGTCAACACATGTAGTATTCGGCATACTACATAGTATTTCTTCCCCTTACTGTGATCCATGGATTCACACACATGTAGTATGTGGTATACTACTGAATCCTTCTCCCCCTTTGTCTTCATTGGATGCAACTCCTCCAATTCTACCACTTGTTATCCAGTCACCAAATGTTACATCCTCTCAAGTCACAATACTTGAGATGGGGAGCTGTTGTGACGTTTTCACACATCGCCCCATTGCAAATGGGGACCCATGTTTTTTTTTGCTTTTTAGGGTTAGTTTTTTTAGGGTTTTGTTAGCTAGCCTTTGCATTTTGAACATCACCCAGGGGATCACATGGATAGAAAGTCCGAATTGAGTGAGGTCCTGATCCTGAAATTTGGCTAAGTCTGGAATGTCCTGATCCTGAAATTTGACTAAGTCTGGAAACTGAAAAAACCTCCAAAAACTAGATTTTGCAATATAACTCCTGGAGGTCTGAAACCACTCTCAAACATCTTGAAAGTATATATGGAATATAACTTAAAGTATAAGAAAGAAGAAACATAGAAGGAAATGTTCCATTAAAATTATCCTGATAGAGAGTTCGAAAAGTCAAATTTCGCTCCCGTCCTTCACTAAGGGTCCAGAGCGAAAAGCGCTCCTGTCCCTCTCCAAGGGACCAAGGCGAATCGCTCGTGTCCCTCACCAAGGGACCAGAGTGAAAATGCTTAGTTGAGCCATTCCTGACCTTTTTTGGACGAATCGAGACATCAAAGGCATGGTAGAGCATCCAGACTTGATCAAAAACAACGAAATGATGAATTTTTTGCCTAGAGGGTCAAATTCGCTCCTGTCCCTCACTGAAGGACCAGAGCAAAATTCTTCATAAGGTACGATCTGGGCAAAGATCAAGTCAAGTTTATGTTTGCAGGCAAGGAAGGAGGTGAAATGAACTCATTGAAGATAAATTGAAGATTACCAAATGCCATCAAAGGACCAAAATGCTTAAGTTCGCTCCTGTCCCTCAGGAAGGGACCAAAGCGATATACACCATATTTGCCAATTCATGCATAAATCACATTAATTCAAGGTTTTGCAAAGTGGTAAAAGGTCTAAGGTGTCTTTTGAAGATGATATACAAGAGTTTTGAACGTCAAAATGCTATCAATTGAGCTAAGGAACTTATATCGCTCCTGTCCTTTGGACAAGGACCAAAGCGATTTCTATTAAAACACTCATGCTCCTTCAAAATCAAGACAATGCAAGGGTGGGCAAGATCGAGGATGCCATTTGAAAGATAATGAACGAGGAACAAAGGTTGAAAGGTGGAAAATTCTAGCTAGAACACATGGATCGCTCCTGTCCCTCTCCAAGGGACCAGGGCGATATCACATCTTAAAGACATTCCTTCGCACAAACAAGTCAATCAAACTTGAAGGACCTAGCTAAAATGCTGATTTGAATGTAAGGATCAAGATTTTGAACGTCAAAAATGCAAGGATCAAGACCAAATTGATGGATCGCTCCTGTCCCTCAGTCAGGGACCAGGGCGATGAGGTATGTATTATTTCATTTTCAAAAATTTGGCGCTCAAACACATTTCTTTAAATTTATTTTAAATGCTAAAATCGATGGATTGCAAATTTAATTAAGAATGACATTTAAAATTTGCGCTTGATATCTATTAATTATTTTTGCCTTTATAAAAATCAAAATTTTTTAATTTAAATAACAAAGGCATTTAATAATTAATTATTAATTAATAAAAAATCAAGTGGGGCGCTTGATTTAAAATTTGTTTCATTTTAAAAGGGTCGGCCTTTTAAGTTTATTTTAAATTTGTCTTATTTACCAAAGTCGGCCTAAGATCAATATGAAGGTAAGCGCCTATAAAGGGAAGGTGGTTTATTCATTTCAAATCATCATTTAACATCCTTCATTAGCATGCGATTTGGAGAAGACAAGGAGGTGAGAAATTGTCATCCAAGAGGAGGGCGCAGACATCATCAAAGGAGTGCGAGCTTAGTCTCAAGTTGGGCGAACTTGCCAAAGACCACGTCAAAGATATCCTCAAGGGTGATGAATTGATAAAGGGATCATTCATTTAAAGGAGATCACGTTGAAGCCATCTAATTTTGATTTTGCCTAGGCAAATTCCTTGTTTTGCATTCTAGAGTTAGCTCTCAACTGAGGTATGGCGATATTTGTTTTATTGATTTTGAACGTTGATCGTCATAGCTTAAATTTTGAATTTTGAAAATTTGTTTTCCCTTAGCTCAATCATTTTTTAGGAAATAATAACTCAAGGATTTATTATGAAGTTTCCTAAAAATTAATTTAATCTATGCTATTCATTGCAAAAATCATGTTACTAATTTTGAAATGTTGTGTAGGCATCAAATGGAGATCTCTTCAAGGAAAATCAAGCCGGATCCAGGACGGTCTTCGCCAGGATGGTCTTTACCAGGACAATCAAGTAAGGACATGGGCAACCTCTTTCAATCCAACGTTCCAAGGCGAGGTACATCATCATCCTGCACATCAAGGACACAAGGAGTTAGGACAAGAGTTAATTAAAGATAGCCTCTCAACGACATCAAATTGAATATCTAGCAAGCTACAAGTGTCAGATGAGGTGGCATCCCAGTCATCACTCCTCCAGTCAGTGTGGTTCACCTCAGCATGTCCAGATTCAATGTACTTAACTCATGGAAGGTGGCACAAACTCCGATGTACCTACCCCGGCTATCCATTGGTCGATTTTTCTAGAGAGGACATGTGTCCAAGCAATACAATTATTTCATTGGTCAAGCATTAAAAGTTATGTAATGGTTGTAACAAACCCTAATTAGGGTTTTCATTGTTGAATCTTGGCCATTGATCTTGAATTGATCTAAGCCATCAAATTGTATTGTGGGCACTATATAAGCCCAGGCATTTCATTTGTAAAGGCTAATTAGCAATTGTTAGAGATAGTTTGTAAATAGTTAAAATAGTTAGAGAATAGTTGGAAGCAATTAGAGTAGAATAAGAGGACAAGGCAAGAAATTGTTGCCATTGATTGTAAACAAATTCCATTTTCATTGAAGTAATGGTGAAATATGTCATTTTCTTGCAATTTGCATGGTTTCTTGTGGAGTCTTCAATCTTAGATGGTAGATGATTAGATGAATGGAGGAAATGTGATTGATTGATGGTGGAATTCGTACATCCATACTACTAGCAGTTTGTTGATTGCAGACTTGCCTTGCGTAGTCAACTGGATCATTCAGCCTAAGCTCAATTTCAATTTGTTGCCTCTTCATTGATATGCATCAACTTGGATGGTATCTATGCCTGCGGTGATGATTTGAACATCATAAAGCTCCCTTAGAAGATCACACTAGTCTTGTGTAGATGTTCCATTGATGTCAAAACAAGATCTAGTTAGAGTTTCATCAAAAATCAAGTCATTGCTCCTACATTCTTAGTATTAGGATTAGATCCTCTCTTCGCCCTTATCCTTTTTTCATTTTTTCCAAATCTAAGTTAGTAAGAGCCTGTGTCCAGCAAAGCAGATCAGAAGTTCAATCATCACATGTAAGTCCCCTTGTGATCCCAGCAAATCACATCATACCACTGGAGCTTGTCCACATGTAGAGACCCTACTAAAAGAACCTTGGAGTCTACCTAACTGATCCTTTATGCGAATCTTTAGCAGTTAGAGACTATTTTCTCAAGAGAGGATAAGATGCCTATTGGTATTTTATTCTGTGTATGAGGGTGTACAAAATACACGTCAACAGGAGCTTAACCATCAACTGACACAAATTGAGCATGCAAGACCAATGCTATTTGAACTCAATTTATAGAAAGACTGATACCAATTGTTGATGTGTTAATGAATACTACTCTCCTACCAGTCAACCTATAACACCTCTACATTTTCCATCTTCTACAGTTTGGGCAGTCGGTATCCTTGCAAGTTCAAGCAAGCCAGCTCTTCATCATGAGCACTTGAACTCCCCCTATGTCATACATCTTAGGTCCTCAACTTTGGTCAGGTACAATACCAGGACTCCAATCTTCACCATATATCGATTTAGATGTGCATATGAGATGATCTGATGATCTTTCAGCTCCATTATTTCACCACAGCCTATGGTATGATCTTGGATCCACACAATGCTAGACAATGTTATCATCATGACAAGAATCAAAACCGGTTAGCCCAAAAAAATTCATGCCTGCATGATCAACCACGGGGAGAACATATGTCATTCAGGTCTTTTCCAATACCACCTAAGACATAAACTCCACATTCTAGGCTACCACGGCTAATGCAATGAACTTCCAACTTCATTGTCTTACATAATATGCAAGTACCTGTTAGAATACCAGTGCATTAGAATTTCAATAATTGCACCATGTTAATGTATTAAAGGAAACACCACACAAATGATAAATAATATGCAATACATGAAACATGTCTAGCATCATCATATAATTATGGAGCAATATGACGATAATTTTATTGTAAAATATAGTGCAATCTTTATAAGATTTGTTTTGCCATATCTAATAATTATCCACAAGTATAGTAAAAATGAAAAATGTAATCTTTCACCCCATGATTTCATTGTACAATTTTTTTATTGATTAAATTTCAAGTCATATAAAGTTAGGAGTACAAGACATGTCAAGTCACAAGATTATGGGTCATATCATATTGTGCAAAATAAGATTTAAAAATTAGAAAATGAAGATCAAGAAATCTCTAGAATATGTAATATTTTAATAAGATTATTTCCCATAACATATAGAAAGATGAAGTTCTTAGGAGAATTATATATATACTTGATATTATTATTTGTACAAAGGAAAGGAGAAGAAATAATGTCAGATAGATACAACATTATTATCAATAGAAACTATTATCCTAAATATTTACTTTCTTGTGTGTAATTTATCATCTTTACATAGAGTTCTTTTAGATTTATTTATTTATTTCATAGAGATTCCTAGGTATTCATTTCATCTATATCAAATTCGCTTTAAATATTTTAGCAAAGGTGACAAGTTGTCATACAAAGGAGTTGATTTACAATGAGTAATGTGAGTAGCAATCTCTCATTACCATCACTTGCATTCTTCAATAAAAATAAGTATGAATTGTATAACATTTAGTTGAAGATTTTATTTGTTTCATGAGATCATAAGTATTTATTGAAGGAAATGTTGAACACTAAATGCCACTGAGAGGGGGGTGAATCAGTGGTTTCTAACTTATCTTACTTTTCTGATCTAACCTTAGAATATAAATTATTCACTTCTTTTAAACAGTCATACCAGTAATACAAGAAAAAAGGCCAAGGAGATCATTCACACACAAGTAACTCACAACACCAGATTTATGAGGAAAACCCAACATGGGATAAACCTCGGTGAGAAAAGTTGTTGGAGACTACTGCTCCAATCCAGCCTCATAGGTAAAACATTGACTTACAAAGATTTTGGGCACCAATCCAAGGAGCACCAAATCCTACACCAAGATTTAACTTGGCAATGTATATTGAAATACTATTTGAATATAATTAAGGCTTCTTGTTGCAAATGAATTCTGCAACTCTTGATCAAATAACTCTCTACCGGTTGACAATCTTTTCTCCTCCACTGAATCTCACAATGCCAGTTATGAGATTACTCTCTCTAATTCTCAGCCTCTATAATCTTTCACTCCCTCTCTCACACAGTCTCTCAACTCACCGTGTCACACTTGGATGTTGCCTGCTCTGCCACACCTTGTCGGTTAGGGTCAACTGCAAGAATATAGTTTTGCCAGTAGAATCCTCTCACCGGTATGCTTTCTCACACACATTGCAACTTTCTTATAACTCTCTCTATGCCTCACAATCCTTCTCCTTGCTCACTCTCTCTTCTCTTCTCCTTCTTCACAACATCAATCTCTTATGTCTTGAGCTCTCATTTCTTATACCATGTTTTCCTGCCAGAACGTATTTCAAAAACCTAAGCGATGAGGGTTTCCTCTTTTTGACACAATCTTCATGAGATCCTATCCCACCTATCTTAGATCGATCACCTATCCTTCAAGGATGCACCTGCACACGGTTTCCATTATCCAACGCACATTTTCTGGAAAATGGCAATCTCGAATCAAATCTTTTGTCATGAAATCAGTCAACACATAAAGTTCTTTAGTAGTTTCCTTTTCGAGGACTTCCTGAATCAGATTTCCTTTGCATTGATCCAAGTGCCAAATACTCCAAATACTCCATGATCTTTGTCAGTCATTCCTTCTTCCTCGAGCTACAATCTGTCAAATACAATCCCGTGATTTGTGGCTCCTTCATTAATGATGATTATCTGTTTCATCAACCACATCAATGAGGTTAACCACAACATGTTTGCCACCTCAGCTCCACATGGCATCACAATGATCAAGACATGGGCCACCAACACACAATCACTCTGGAAAACACATACCGATACATCCCTTTGCCAATAGAGTTTTCTTCTTTTGTTAATCGGTAGAGCACCCTATACCGGTAGCACATCTTCACCTCTAGTGGTGTGAGACAACTTTTACATTTTGCCTCTTCATCATAAACAAGAAACCATCCTTCAGACCAGTTTGTACTTTATCGGTAGGCCTTCATTCTTTATGCTCACCCTTATGTGAATATCCATCATGCCAGTTGACATCAATGACAACTTAGTGCCAAAATACCAACAATCTCCCCCTTTGGCATTGATGTCAACTTCTAGTGAGACACTCCATATCAGTATATTTGTCCCCCTTTGACATAATGACAAAGGGTACTGTGCACTCCCCCTTTGACTCATACCAAACTCCCCCTTTGACCACTATCAGCTCCCCCTGAGCCACATAAAACCTGCCTAGACAAATGACACAACTCCCAACTTGTGTCAGAGGTACTCCAAAGTGCTTACCGGTAATGGTTTGGTGAAAATGTTTGCTACTTGTTCACCAGTAGGAACATAATCAATCCTTACCTCCCTTCCTTCAACCTTCTCTCTAAGAAAGTGATACTTGATAGCAATGTGCTTTGTTCTGGAATGCATGACTGGATTCTTTGCTATGTTGATTGCACTCGAATTGTCACAACAGATGAGAATAGGATCAGTGATGTCCACCTGTATATCTTGTAATGAAAACAAAGTGCGGAAACATCTTCCTAACATTAATTCAATAGGGGAATGAAGTAGATATGCCTTTTAAAATTCTTTTACAACACAATAAGATGATACAAACAGATGATTCACATATCCAAACACACAGAGACAAAACACCAATATTTACATGGGAAAACCTTTACAGGTAAAAAACCCACCACCAAAGAGATATCACTTTATTATCAATAAACAAACGATTACAATAAAGTTTCTAGATTCTCTTCTTAGATATTTGTTCTCAGAATCTACAGTTTGGATTACAGCCATCACCAATGTAGAACACTTAGAATTATAAGACTCCAGACATACATCACATGGTAACCTCTCACACTCCTCACACATCGAGCAAGACAAAGCATCTCAGAGTTCCTGTCATACTTTAATGACACTCCATGCCTTCTGCTCTATGCAACTATGAGCTTCTCACTCATCACCTCTATTTCATATTTGGTAACACATATATAACAGCTAAGGTTAAAATGTATCAATTAAGCATAACCGTTATGGAATCCAATAACCTTCCATCCATCCACCTGCATTTCGGTTTCCACTGGCCACTTTGATAGTTAGTCGCTCCAACCACCAGGAAGTCTAACTGTCATTCTGCATTCGTGAGAAACACAATATCCCACATGCACCAGGAAGTTGGGTTGGTTCATCTTCATATATACCGAGAAGACCATCTTCAGCATCCAATTGTTAACCTTTTGGACTCTAGTTCAAGTGCACATCCGTAGTCGGTCTCTACTCCATCAGCCATTGGGCAGATCACAAACATGTTACTCCGATATCCCGATCGTCGAAGGTGACCTCATCAGGCATCGACGTAGTGAATTGCCAGTTCTTCCGATCTTTCAATCATCTGGAGCTGCTCAGCCTTTAACTTGCCTCAGCCGCTCTCTTACCAAGACCCACCATGGTTGCCAAGTCACAGGAGATAGACTTTGTGCATCTTGCCATGGCGGTATAGCGATAACCGTCCGATCGTCATGGTCTTCCTTACTTGTTAAGCGGTGTAAGGAAGAAGGTTCTATCAGCATAACACTTCACGAGTCACCCCAATCTCTTTTTTGTGCTCCACCAGAATTGCTATCATGCTAGGCCCCACCACTTGGTTGCCAACTCCAGATAGTTAACTATCGAACGGTTACACACTGTGGTATAGAGATGATCATCTGATCAACTTGAACTTGCTCACTAGTTAAATCACTTGAGCTACAATATTGTCAGTCCCACCACTTGTCACCAAGTCGCGACATATAAAGTTTGTGCATCTTCATCATGTGATATAGGGACAATCGTTTGATCATCCTGGACTTGCTCACCACTTAACCTGTCTAAGCTTGCCTTTTGTTGGGTCCCACCACTTGGTCACCAAACTGTGAAGGATAAAGGTCGAGCATCTTCATTGTGCGGTATAGCAATGATCGTCTGATCAACTTGAAGTTGCTCACTCGTTAACCGATCACACGAAGAGGGTTTTATTGGCAAGAATTACACCGACAACAGTTCCATCAGGATAGGTTATTTCGATAACCTAAAGTGACTTCATCGGGTATCGGTATAGCAGACTGAGACCACTCTCAATAGCCGATGCTACTTTGATGACCGAAGCCGACTTCGTCGGGTCATCAGGATAACTTCAATATGGCTAACCCGATACTTTCTGCAACATGTTCATCGGCCAGAGTTACACCAAAAGGAAAAGTTCATAACCTGATACCTTCCCACAAGTTTTTCTGTCGGGATAAGTTACATCGATCAACCCAAACACTAGTCAGGAGAATTCAAGGCATATTTCCAACAATCTCCCACTTGCTGAGGAATCCATTGGACCTGTCTACCATGTTGAACACATACTGACAACACTGAGAACCATGGACAAAAAACCCATCAATGCTGATATACCACTCAATCATAAACCATCAAGAAATATAGTTTACCTTGTGCACCACTAAGATATATACAAAGTAGTCACATCTCATTCATGGACATACATCCCTTCTACCATGCCACTGCCATAGAATCTATCCACTGAGAAAAACATAACTCTAACTCCCAGAACACTAAACCTTATGATCTCAAGGCTACTCAAATGTACCAACATTAGTCAAAAACATAGCTACAATAGCACCCACAACAAGTGCTAGTACATCCAACTATACATACCTCCAAGGTATAACAAGATGAATTTCAAATCATCAACATATACAATCTATTACTTGTAGTCTCAAACTTCAAGTGCAATGATAGTCATATGAACACCAAGAAGCTCCCACTACATAGGTAATTCTTTTTCAACATTACATAGAAGTAAATAAAACCTTTGTACCAAGAGAATTCAAAATACTAACTGTAAACAAAGAACCTGCAAGCAAGTCTTCACAATACCCTATATCATACCCTTTCTTCACCTCTAAATGCTAACTGTGTTATCACAAATGAATGCCTTTCAGTTGAACCTATTACTCATTCCAACTCAGCACCATCTACATTTCCTTGTTTCCAAGAGCACCTGTAACTGATCAGCCCATGCCAAAACTTCAAATGCAAAACCACAATATCTTGAAGTACCAAGTAAATGATCAGTGTACTCAAAATATAAAAAATAGAAACAAGATCATTGTCAAAATTCCAAGTGCAAAATCAGGAATTCAAACATGAAAACCATGATCTAAAACCATCTCATCCAAAGAGATAACATGCTTTGTATGAACATAAACACATTATGTCAAAACTCTAAATGCATCTAAAGAGTATATCTTGACATAAAAAAATCCTAACTAAGGATTACAACATCTCTACCAAAGACCCCTTATGAATCTTCAAGATGTTAACATCTCGAGTTACATGAAGAACTTTCACCAATACATGATGAATCTGCATCACTGCCAAAGACCCAAGGTACCCAGTCTTAATGGCATCATGATTGAACCAGACACCCACAGATGTCTAACTTGCCAAATCTGCTCAGAAGGCATCTCCATCCTCATTCTGAGAGGACCCATATCTAAAGAACTCTTATTCTTCTTCTCTCTGCAATCCTTTCAGATATGACCAGTTTGCCCACAATTCCAACACTTTGCTTTGGACTTCTTTCCAGAAGTCTTAAAACTTCCCTTTGACTTGGATTTAGACTTCTTGTTCTCTTTCTTGCCTCTAACAAAAATAGAATCCTTGACCATCTCAGAATATTTTATCTATGTTTCTTCTGACAACAATGAAGCAACCACACCTTCCATTGTGAGCTTGGTTGTTGTACTCCCAATGGCCATCACTAGACGATCCCATGAGTCAAGCAAAGAACAAAATAGAAGCGTACACTGATCCTCATCATGAATCTAGACTCCTAAAGAGGTTAGCTGAGCAATGATCATATTGAAAACATTCAAATGATCTACAACAGATGTACCCTCATCCATCTTCAGGGAATATAACTTCTTCCTCAGGAACAACTTATTTACAAGAGATTTTCCCTGATAAATGTCTCCAAGCTTCTTCCACAGAATATTAGCTGTCTTCTCCTCATGGACATTCAACAAAACAGAGTCTTCCAAACAAAGTCTAATTAATCCTCTAGCTTTTCTATCTACAAGGTCCTTGTCTTCTTTCTTCATGCCTGAAGGTTTAGCGGTTGCACTCACAACACCCTAGAGATCTTTATCAACCAACAAGTCTTTCATCTTGAGTTTCCACAACTCAAAACTCGCACCATTGAATTTATTGATCTCCACTTTCCCATAAGAACTCACCATCTTAATCTACAAACAAGACAAACAAACACTCTGCTAGACTCCCACTAAAACTAGAATTGACACAAAAACTAGCCCTACCCAACAAGGATAACAAAACAAGCCAGGCTCTGATACAACTTGTAAGGAAAACACAATGCGAAAATGCATTCCTAACGATAATTCAATAGAGGAATGAAGTAGGTATGCCTTTTAAAATTCTTTTGCAGCACATTAAGATGATACAGATAGATGATTCACATATCCAAACACACGGAGATAGAAAACCAATATTTACGTGGGAAAACCTTTATAGGTAAAACCCACCACCAAAGAGATATCACTTTATTATCAGTAAATAGATGATTACAATAAAGTTTCCAGATTTTCTTCTCAGATATTTGTTCTCAGAATCTACAATTTGGATTACAAGACTCCAGACATACATCACACAATAACCTCTCACACTCCTCACACATCGAGCAAGACAAAGAATCTCAGAGTTCCTAACATACTTTAATGACACTCCATGCCTTCTTCTTTGTGTAACTCTGAGCTTCTCACTCATCACCTCCATTACATCTCTGGTAACACATATATAATAACCAAGGTTACAATGTATCAATTAAGCATAACCATTATGAAATCCAATGACCTTCCATCCGTCCACCTACATTTTAGTTTCCACTGGCCACTCTGACAGTTAGTCACTCCAATGACCAGGAATTCTAACCATCAGTCTGCATTCATGAGAAACACAATATCCCACATGCACCAGGAAGTCGGGTCGGTTAATCTTCATATATACCAACAAGACCATTTTTAGCATCCAAGTGTTAACCTTTTGGACTTTGGTTCAAGCACACATCCGTAGTTGGTCTCTACTCCATCGGCCATTGGGCAGATCACAAACATGTTACTTTGATCTCCTGATCACCAAAGGAGACCTCATCAGGCATCAATATAGTGAACAACCAGTTCTTCCAATCTTTCGATCATCTGGAACTGCTCGGCCTTTAACTCACCTTAGCCACTCTCTTACTGGTACCTACCATGGTCACCAAGTTGTACGAGATAGACTTCATGCATCTTGCCATGGTGGTAAAGTGACAACCATCTAATCGTCACGGACTTGCTCACCTATTAACCAGTCCTAGGAAGAAGGTTCCATTGGCATAACACTTTGCGAGTCACCTCGATCTCTTTTCTACTCTCCACCAAAACTGCTATCATGTCGGCCCCCACCACTTGGTCACCAACTCTAGATAGTTAACTGTCGAACTGTTACACACCATGGTATAGTGATGACTGTCTGATCAACCCAAACTTTCTCACTAGTTAAATCACTTAAGCTGTGATATTTTCAGACCCATGACTTGTCGCCAAGTCATGACAAATAAAGTTCATTCATCTTCATCATGTTGTATAGAGACAGTTGTCCGATCATCTCGGACTTTCTCACTAGTTAACCTATCTGACCTTCCCTTTTGTTGGGTCCCACCACTTGCTCACCAAGTTGTGAAGGATAAAGGTCGAGCATCTTCATCATGCAGTACAATGATGACCATCCGATCAACCTGAAGGATAGAAAAGAATGGTACATGGTCTTTGGTACCCAGACCTAAGTACAAAAATGTTATTGGCACCAAATGGGTTTTTAGAAACAAGCTGAATGATGATGGCACAGTGGTAAGAAATAGAGCAAGATTGGTATGTAAGGAATATGCTCAAGAAGAAGGAGAAGACTATGGAGAAACCTTTGCTTTAGTAGCTAGATTGGAAGGAGTTAGAATGTGACTTGCATATGCAACCATCAAGGGATTTAAAGTGTATCAGATGGATGTGAAATCTACATTCCTAAAAGGAATACTTGAAGAGGAAGTGTATATAGAGCAACCAGATGGGTTTGCCCTATCAAAAGACAGTGATATGGTGTGTAGGCTACGTAAAGCCTTGTATGGATTGAAGCAAGTGCCTAGAGCATGGTATGAACATTTACACTCTCATCTTGTGAAGATTGGATTTGAAATAACAAGTGACGATAGCAATATCTATCCGAAGAGAGAAGGAGATCAGATTCTGATCTATGAAGTGTTTGTTGATGACATAATTTTTGGTGGAGATGACAAGATGAGCCATGCGTTTGTAGATGAAATGAAGAAGGAATTCGAGATGTCACTAATCAGAGAGATTAAGTTCTTCGTTGGACTACAGATTCAACAAATGAAAGATGGTATCTTTATCACTTAGTCCAAGTATGTCAAAGAGGTGTTGAAGACCTTTGGCATGGAAGACAACAAACCAGTTGGTATACCGATGATGACTAGTTGTAAATTGTCAAAAGAAGATGACTCAGCGTTGGTGAATGAGAAGGAATACCGGTCAATGATTGGTAAGTTGTACTATGTAGTACACAACAAACCGAACATTGCACATGTAGTTGGCATTGCTCCACGTTTCCAAAAAAGTCCAAGAGAATCCCACTTGGTAGCAGTCAAGCAGATTCTTAGATATCTAAATGGAACTATAGATTATGGATTGTGGTATCCATACAATAATGATTTCAATCTCAAAGTGTTTACTGATGTCGATTGAGCTGGTAATGTGTGTTAGGGGTCCCACAGATATTGAGAGGGAGGGGTGAATCAGTATCTAATCGGTGATTAGAATTTCTTAACTTAAGATATGCAGAACATAATATAACAGTGTACCGGTATGCAAGAAATAATGCAATAAACAGAATCAAGTACATCCACATGAAAAGTATAGCATAACACAAGATGTCAACTAGGAAACACAGTGTGGGAAAAACCTTGGTGGGATTTGTGACCCACAATATTCACTCATTGGACAATAAGAGAATATTACTTACAATAGGGGCCTGCACATGCAGGAAGGCCAACTGCCTAGAGCTCACTGCTCAATGGGAAGTCTCACTGACTTACAATAAGAATTATACAAATCCAATATCTTATACTACTTTACAATAGCATCTATAATGCCTGATCCAGTATCGGTTTCTACTCTGTTCTTGACATATACCCTTAACCTATATTTTGCATAATAGGTCTACCTTATTATTTTTTTTTCGCTTCATCCTATCTTACAAAATGTCTATAATGATCTCTTTTATATATAGGAGTCATTTTACAATTTTTCAAGTCAGCTTACAATAATAAACAAAATCCTATCAGCCTCTGTGCCGGTATACTTCTTTTCTTCTATGCCAGTGTACAGCGTGATCTGTTGATGTCGGTATAATGTCTTTGCCAGTGTCATAGGATTGCAAGGTTTCCATCAATGACAAAACCTTCAATCACATACAATGTCTCATTGGAGTGTGCATATGCCAACAATCTCCCCCTTTGGCATTGATGGCAACACTCATGAGAAATTTCAAAGAGTATCCAAAAATGTGTAGTCCAAAAAAAGTTACCAAAAATGTGTGTGCTCCCCCTGAGCATATGATTTCTGTGATTTGAATTTTCTCATCTCACTACTCCCCCTTTGGCATCAATGACAAAGGTTGTCAAGATGTCAGTAGAGTTTGTAGTTTCAACTATCCATAAACTCAACCTTGTAGCTGGGTAGTTATAATCTGAAAAAGATCTTCCAAAATTAAGTTTATACTATCCATAAACTTCTTACTATCCTTTATTTCTGTCTCAGTTCACTTCACTATACCGGTGAGATGTTGTAAATGCTCTACTGGTGTTTTGCTTCCTTGTATTAATGCCTCAAAAATTTCCTTCCACAGAGATGCTAGATGGTCCAATCTTGGACTTAGTTTAGATCTCAAATGTTTTGCCTTACTTATTATCCTTTCTTTCTCCCTTTCCAATTTGAGTAGTTCTTCCTCAAAATTTGTTATCTTTTCCTCAAAAGTTGATAGTGTATCAGGTGAGTTGACAAAGCTATCTGCAAGTTTATTTATCTCATCCTGTACCTTGCTTATTTTCTTGTCAATATCTATAGTCAAAAAGTTTGATTTACAGGTATCTTTATACAGATTTTTGTATTCTTTCAACAAATTACATAGTTCCGGTAGAAGTGTCTCCAAATCTCTATTACACTTCTTTATTTCCTCATCAAAGAATTTCTGTTTCTCAATTTCTACCTTATCCTTTACTGACTCTTCCTTTATTTCATCAATGTTCTCTGAGATATATTTACACAGTGTGTCCAATTGTCCTAAAGAATCTTTGTTATCTATATTAGAGTTAGGTGCAATTACCTTCAAAATTGGTATGGAATCATCAATTGCTTTGTAAGCTTGTGAATTGTAGTCGGTTATTTTCTTGATAGAATCAAGTAATACCTCAGTCACATTTGATTTGTATGCTGATGATGATCCAACAAACTGAGTATCAGTGGAAGTTACCAAGCTTGTATTGACCTCTGGTAGGTCAGTTTGTGTCTGCATATCTTTAAGCACTGGTTTTCCTACTTCACTAGTTGATGGTGGCACTATTTCCTTATGTACCTGTTCCAGAGCCTTTAGTTCTGTTTATTTCTCAGTATGTTGAATTGCCTCAGTTTGTGACTCAATTTATACCTTTTTCTCTTTATCTTCTGCCAGTTTATCTGTTTCCCCTGCTACCAGAGGCTCACTAGCCATATCTGACTTAACAGTTGTATCTTTGTCTACTACTATGTTGATCTTCTGAGTATCAACATTCACAGTATATAGGACTTCAAAATTAGGATTATTATCCTCTACATCCATACTTTCAGCTGTCAGTTGATCTTCAGTAGTTGTTGTTTTCACCGGTGGAGTATTTAAAGAAGGTGGGGGTAAGTTGTCTTTAACTTTGATGCTTGGTGGTCTACCAACTTCACCTTTCCCCTTGTCTCTTTCTTTCTGATATACCTTTATAGGTCTAGGGTTCCTGTACTCTTCTTGTTTTTCTTTCTCAACCAAGAATATATCCCATCCATCTTTTGTTTCCTCTATTACCTCATTAACTCTTCCTGCCATTAGTGAAATATGTCATGTGCAGTAGAGAATACTGACCGGTTTGCTTGAGTAATCAAATCATCATTTTCTTTTGGAGAGTTTACCAGATATACAACAAGTAGCTTCTCATTTTTTATTTTCTTATCCAATTCTATCACTGCCTGTCTTGTTGCCTCAAGCCTTTTGAATAATTCATCAAGAATTTCATTTACTACTTCCATCAAAAATTTCTTCTACATATCCATATGTAATATAACACTGTTCTCAACTTTCTCTTTTTCATCAACTGTTAGAGTGTCATATATTTTCTCTATATTCTTCAATTTACCTTCCTTTGTGATTTCATTTAATAGTATATCAAGAGGGGCCAAATCTTTATTTGTCCTTTTCTTCTTCTTGGGTGTCAGTTTCTTCTTTGGTGTGGCCTTTCTAACCGGAGATTTAACTGCTTGTTGCTTTTGCCTTGTCCTGCTAGGTGAAGGTGTGGTTGCTGGTGAGGGATCTCTTTTCCTTACAACTCTTTTAAAAGTTGCAGGCATATCAGTCTCTGAAGAAGTACCTACTAGTGATAGGTGAGTTTCAAGTTGTAGAGATGCTAACTCATCCTCTATTATGTCGGTTTTCTTCAATACATCTTCCTTGATGGCTTTTGCTTGTCTCGAACCTGTTCTTACAACTGCCTCAACCTTTTTCACTTTTTTCTTTGATTGAATTTGGCTTTCTATGGTTTCTGCACTACCAAATACTTCTTCCTTAGGTTCTTTATGGGCTTCCAGAAGTGCTTTGGCATATGTTTCAACTATGTGATCATCTGTCTCATAGCCCATCTCGGTTACCCAGACTATCCTTGGGATGACCGCTTCCATCTAGATTTCATCTTTCTTGATGACAAAGCATATATAATCTTTGTATTTGTCTACAATCTTCTGTGATAACCTTACTCTTTTCTTCATTTTAGCTTTTAATGCTTGAAAGAAGTCATTAATATTGTTTTCCTTGTTCTCACCCATGTTATTGAATAGTTCAGTCAATTGTTTGCCTACTAGTATGTCATATCCAAGTTCTTTGTAACCTATACTGGGAACCTATTTTGTTATGTGTAGCATTAGGCATACCAACAAATTTTCAAATCTGAAGGTTCGTTTCTTTTCTTTCTTGATCTTTCCAAGATTGTCAATTAATTCATCCTTTAACCATTCACATATGTCAATTTTTGCATTATTTGTTACCATATCATAAGCACTCTTAATGCATAAACTTGAAACTAAGTTTAGTCTATTAGCATGAGTTGCTTTATACCCTAATATCATACTGATGAATCTCACATTGATATCTTTTACATCATTAACCCTTAGAGACCTCTTGTCAAATGTTGCACTAGTTAGGTCTATAACTAGGTCATTGGAAACCTTCTTGGTTTTATCTGGCCTTTTACCGGTGGTCGGTACCTTGTGATAGCTTTCACAGTATCCTTGGTGATCTTATGGATTGCATCTAACCAAAAAAAATCTCCATGTACCCTACTTAAAACTATCCTAATCACATCCTTTGGAAATTCAGGAATGCTAAGGATCTCTGTAAATCCTAGGGTTTCAATGATTTTGTGTTCATTCTTTACATTGCCGGTATTATCACATATCACAGTTTTGTACATGGTTTTAATTTCCTCATTTCCTAACTCTTCAATGTTGTAATGGGTGTACATTCGGGGGTCTTCAACAAAAACAACTCCCTTAAGAATTTGAGAAAAAGCACCTAAGGTATCATCCTTCTTTGCTATCTCAGGAACTAACTAAAATATGGGCCTAGGTCTTTTTATCACTTCAACAACAGTAGGGTTTGCTATGTATTCAATTGCAGAAGTGGATGCCATGAATAAATACCTTTTACTGCCTTGGATGGATGATTGCTTGGAGTGTGTTTGCTTCTTTCTCAAAATTCCTTAGCTTGGAGTCTTCGTGCTCTCTAAAAATTTGAAATCTTGGTGAAATGAAATGGAGCCGAAACCTTAACTTTATAATGTCTATTCACTATCTACCACATTAATTGCATGCCGGTTAAGTATTCACTTAACATTGTTTGCCAGTAATGAGTACTTTTTCAACTTCTTGTCTCTAACTGAGGGAATAATAGCACATGTATCAATAGATTGCCAAACCCTCAAGGAAATTTTCTTTGATTAGATGAAGAACTTCCTACCGATGGAGCATTTCTCTATCTTTCTAGTGCAGTAATACTTTGTTCTGTCGGTGGAGGAGCATTCCCAACATTTAGATCAGCTTTCCTAATCCATTGTTTTGAGAATTCTTTCTTAACCTCTTCAACTTTTTCTTTACCTTTCAAGCTAGTACTTTTGTTGTCTACTGGTGCTCCTTTACTTGTACAAAATTTAGGAATATGCCCAATCTTGTTACATGCATAACAAGTTACCTTATTTTTTTGAATAGCTTTCCCATAACCTATGCCGGTTTGTGTTTTGCATTGATTAGATAAATGTCCAAATCTTCCACAAACATAACATCACACATTCATTCTATAGTTTTCAGAGTTGTGACCAACTTTGTTGCATTTGGAACATTGACCGATGGGTGTGTTGATATTCTGATAATTTCTAGATCTACATTCATTTGCTCTATGACCATACTTATTACAGTTAAAGCATTTACCATTGAATTTATAAGCATTGGGTTGTCTTACCGGTTTGTTGTGATCCTGAGTATTTGCAGTACCGGAGCTTTCACCAACTTCAAAGCCAATTCCAGAAGTGTCACCTTTAGGTTTTTGATTCTTCAACAAGGTGCCAGGTTCCTTTGAACTTTTCTTGAATTTTTCTTTGTGTTGATTTGCAGTTTCCAGTTCTCTTTCGAAGATTTCTTTTTGTCTCATCAGTTCATTTGAGTCATTCTGAGTATGCATCAGATCTGTCTTCAACATGTCATTTTCATAGCTAAGTCTTTTATTTTCATTTTCGGCATCAGTTAGTCTTCTTGTCAATTCTTCTTCATTCTTCTTCCTATCCTCAATCTCTTTGCAAAATCTCATAGTCATCCTGCATTTCATTTTTTGTTGTCATGATCTCTTGTTTCAACTTGCCTATCATATCATTAAGTGATTCCTTTTCATCATTCTCATTTTGCAATTTTTCACAAAGTTCTCTTCTCTTATTTCTTGCAACAATAAAATTTTCTTGAAGTGTCTAAATGATATCCTGTGTTGTCCTTAAATCATCTTCTAGTTTGAAATTTTTCAATTTTTCTGTATCATACTTTGTAAGAGCTCCTTCAAGTTGCTTCATCAGATTTTCCATCTTTACCGGTGTCAAGATCTTCCTCAAGCTATTAGGCTTCTGAAAATAACGGAACAAGCTCTGATACCAATTGTTAGGGGTCCCACAGATACTGAGAGGGGGGGGTGAATCAGTATCTAACCGGTGATTAGAATTTCTTAACTTAAGATATGCAGAACATAATGCAATAAACAGAATCAAGTATGTCCACATGAAAAGTACACCATAACACAAGATTTTAATGAGGAAACTTGGTGTGGTAAAAATCTCAGTGGGATTTGTGACCCACAATATTCACTCACTAGCCAGTAAGAGAATATTACTTACAATAGGGGCCTACACATGCAGGAAGGCCAACTGCCTAGAGCTCACTGCTCAATGGGAAGTCTAATTGACTTACAATAAGGATTATACAAATCCAATATCTTGTACTGCTTTACAATAGCATCTATAATGCCTGATTTAGTACCAGTTTTTGCTCTGTTCTTTACATATACCCTTAACCTATATTTCACATAATAGGTCTGCCTTATTATTTTCTTTTCACTTCATCCTATCTTACAAAATGTCTATAATGATCTCTTTTATATATAAGAGTCATTTTACAATTTGCCAAGTCAGCTTACAATAATAAACAAAATATTGTATAACAAAATCCTGTTAGCCTCTGTGCCGGTATACTTCTTTTCTTCTGTGCCGGTGTACAGTGTGATCTGCTAATGCCGATATAATGTCTTTGCCGGTGCCATAGGATTGCAAGGTTGCCATCAATGACAAAACCTTCAATCACATACAATGTCTCATTGGAGTGTGCATATGCCAACAATGTGGATGACCGAAAGAGCACAACTGGTGGTGCATTCTTTCTCGGTGGTAGACTAGTCTCATGAAAAGTAAAAAGCAGAATTGTATCTCTCAGTCCATAGTAGAAGTAGAATATGTAGCAACATTTATGAACTACACTCAAACAATATGGATGAAGCATGTATTAAGTGGTTTCAAAGTCCTTGTATCTAAACCGGTGAGTATATTTTGTGATCACATAAGTGCAACTAATATTTCCAAGAATCCGGTATTGCATGCAAGAACCAAGCACTTTGAGCTCAAGTATCATTTCTTGAGGGAGAAAGTTCAAAACAAAGAGGTTGTATTGGAACATGTTTCCAGTAAAGAGCAGTTAGCAGATACATTCACGAAGCCTCTACTGAAGGCTACATTTACCTATTTAAGAGGTGAATTAGGGGTGTTTCCCCTTCAAGAGGTGAACTAAAGGTATGTGCTCCACATGAGTTAGGTATTGCATTGTCAAATCTTTTCAGGATTGATGTGTTGAAGGATGCTCTTCCTCAGGGGGAGCAACATAGTAGATCATGGATGCTTGTGCCTCCACTTTGGCATTGTTGTCAAAGGGGAAGAAGATGTGAAGCAGAGAAGATATTTGCAGTATTGAAGACATATAATATGGAAGAAGATGTAGAAATATCTTTGTGTATTGCCATCAATGCCAAAGGGGGAGATTGTTGGCATATGTGTAGAGTTTGATAACATGATGGGATTGTATGTTGTCATTGATGTCAATATGCTGAAGTATGAACCGGTATATTGAAGTAAGCAAACTAGCAAGTGAATCAGTATGATGGTATGAACTGGTATGTTGGAGTGTGAACTGGTATATGCAAATGTGAACCGGTATATGCAAAGGTTGTATCTGAGTTTCATTTGATATGACTACCGGTTGGTAGTCTCAGCTTCAGGGTTTCTGATTGATGCATTCCAAGTCTGTGTGATTCGACCGATGACATCCTGTGATGAGTTAGCATTGAAATGAAGATTAGATCATGTTATGACATCAGCCTTGTGTGCGTGAAGGATCTCCTTGAGGATCTTGCATGAAGAAGATTGATTCTATCTACCTCGAGAATGTGCAAAATCTTTGTAAATGGTGGAGAGCGCGTGATGGGTATCAACTTCCAAAAGCGGTGAAGAATGGATGATGGAGAACGTCTTGAGATTTGTTCAAGATTGTTTTACTCTATGTAATGTGTTTAAACAACCAAGATTGGTCTGACTGTATTGTTAACCTAGATGCTTAGGGTTTGAGGTTTTGGCCACTGACCTAAGTGTTGTCTATAAGGTCAATGATGATTATCATTTGAAGTTTTTGGCAAATGAATGTACGTGAGGTGATCCTTGCTAGACCTAAGGAGTAAGAAGAGATCTACAGAGTGTGATTTTAGATGTAAAGAAACTAAAGCAGATCTGCCTTGGCATTAAGTGTCATTATCAGATTAGTGTATTACCTGTTGGCTTCTAACCATTTCAGTAAATGGAAAATCCCTTTATCGGGTAGCTTTAAGAGGTTCTTTGTAAATCCTTTAACAAGGTGACTCAAAATCATTGAGTTCTTCAAATCTTCTTACAAGGTAACCTTTAACAGGGTTTTAACCTCTAACTAGGTATTTCGCCATCCCTTAACCAAGTGATCCCTAGTAGGATCGACAGAACCAATTGTAAAGTCTTTAACTGAACTAGGCTCCTAATAGAGTGAACTTCTTAAGAGTTCAAGAACAACTTGTGGGTATTCATCCCCACTGTGGTTTTTACCAGTTGGGTTTCCACGTGAAAAATCAGTGTGTTATGTGTGATGCCTTTTCATGTGATGTTTTAGTTATGTTAAGCGATAATGCAACCTGATCCAATGGTCATTGTATTTCTGATGTATTACTTGCTTAAGCATATGGGTGAATTTGAGATGAGATATTAGGTTTTGAGAAGATCTAGATATTACCAGTTTATGTCTTTTATTGTCATACTTTGTTTTATCGGTAGTGCCTTGATTTAGACTGGTGATATTGTTTACCAGTTAGTGCAGTCTTTGCAGTCTAAGTTGTTTAAGAAGTTTTTGTCCATACTGATTCACCCCCCCCCTCTCAACATCTATTGGGTATTTAGTGTTCATCATTATTCATCAATTGGGATCAGAGCATCCTCCAGGTCCTCTATGTTATAATATTAACTAGTTGAGGAAAACATCCTATTCTAATGATGAAGAGGGAAGGTCCTAAGTTCAACAAAGATAACTTTAAGATATGGAAGGATAGAATAAAGATCTACATTAAAAGCATGGGTGCTCAATACTGGAACTATGCTGAGAATACTTATGTTGTCCCTACTGGTACTCTCACCAATGATCAAAGAATAGAAATTGAAGAGAATGGGCAAGTCATGGAGGCTATTATCAGCAGTCTATCTGATATTGAGTTTATAGATGTTCAAGACAAAGACAATCCCAAAGATCTATGGGATACCCTAGAGACTATCTATGGTGGTGATGAGCATGCGAACTAAGCTAAGGAAGAGATCCTTAGGGGAAAATTTGAAGAAATTTAGATGGTTGAAGGAGAGACCATTCAACAATATGGGATAAGAATTAAAATTGTTGTAGGAGACATCAAGAGTGCAGGAGGCAAAATAGATGATCCCACCATTATTAGCAAAGTTTTGAGATCCTTATTACCGGTCTATGCAATAAGGGTTGCCGCTATTTAGGAGTTGTGATCTATTGACAAGACAAAGGTATCCCTTGAATCCATAATTGATAATTTGACCGCATATGAGCTAAATAGTTATGATGCTAGTATTTAGAAGACTAAATCAGCCTTTAGAGCATCTGATGCACTATCCAAAAAGGGAAAAGAGGTTGGTACTAGTTGTGAACCCAAACAAGGTAGGGATATGGATGATGAGGGGATCCTGATGGAGTTTGAAGCTCTTCTTACCAAGAGAATTCCTAAGGGAACTGGAAAATACAGAGGTAAGCTCCCTTTGAAATGTTTTTCTTGCAATAGGATAGGACAAATTGTTGTCAACTGTCCCAATAGTGATAATAAGGACAAACCAAAGATGTTTAAAAAGTTCAAAGGAGGAAATAGGAGAAACTGTCTTGTTGCAGTTGATGAAGGTGTCACTAGTGATGAATCAGAAGATGAAGAAAGTGAAGACATAGTGTTTGTAGCCGTTAAGGAAGATGTGTCAGACAAGAAGGCTCTTGTCTACCACTTTGATAATTCTAATGAGTGGATTATTGATAGTGAATGTTCTCACCACATGACTGGTGATTAGAGGAAGTTTCTATCTCTGGAAGAGTACGATGGAGGTGTATTCCGATTTGGTAATGATTCACTGTATATGGTAAAAGGAAAAGGGTCCGTCTCCCTAAATGGAAAAAGAAGTGATGATAATGTGTATTGGGTAGAAGGTCTTAGGCATAACCTTTTGAGTGTTGCCCAGCTGAATGATAAAGGACTCACTCTAGAATTCAAAGATGGAGTGTGCAAAATAAAAGGAAAGAGTGGTGAACTGATGGCCACTAGTATGTAGACCAAAGATAACTTATTTCAGTTATATACAAATATCATTCAATGTCTAATGGCTAAGTTTGATGACAGTTAGATATGGCATAGGAGACTCTGCCATGTAAATTTTGATAATATTATGAAGGCCAGTAAGATCAAGGTAGTTAGAGAATTGCTTGTGCTGAACAAACCAGAGAATCCTTTGTGCAGAGAATGTTGACTGGGGAAAATATCTTCCTCAACCTTCAAAGGTAAATCTTTCACAGCAGATAATTTACTTGATCTTGTGCACACTGATTTGTGTGGTCCTATGAAAAATAGGAGTGTTCAGGGAGATAGGTACTTTATGATTCTTAAATGAAAAGTCTGAAGCTTTTGGAAATTTTAAAGCCTTCAGAGCATTAGTTGAAAAGGAAAGCAGTAAGAGGATTAAATGCCTTAGAACCAACCAAGGAGGTGAGTTCACTTTTGGTGAATTCAATAAGTACTGTGAACAGAATGACATCAAGAGGCAACTGTCTAGCCCCTGGACTCCATAGCTCAATGGCCTAGTAGAAAGGAACACCGAACTATAGTTGAAGTTGCCAGAATGATGCTGATTCAAGGGAAGGTTGCTCACACTTTTTGGAGAGAAGCGGTGAGCACTGCAATCTACACTATGAACTAGGTACTGATCAAGAAAGGTAAGGATAAAACTCCTTATGAGTATTGGACTAGTAAGACTCTAGTAGTAAGCTACTTTAGAGTGTTTGGTAGCAAGTGTTATATCAAAAGAAGTGAATACCAGAGCAAGTTTGATGCAAAATGTGATGAGGGAATATTCCTAGGGTATTCCACCAAGAGCAAAGCTCTCAAGTGTTTTAACAATAGGACTCAGAGAATTGTTGAAAGTATCAATGTTAGAGTTGATGAAACCTCTGAGAATCCTGAGGAAACCAATAGCGAGCGAGTGGTAGATGAACCAGATGTAACCTTCTGGGAACCAGTTGCAAAACAACCAAGTACAAGTTATAGTGCTCCTACACCAGTAGATGCTGATGAAGATGAGGATGAAGAGGAAAAGCAATAGGAATCATTTAAGATCATTCCTAGGTATGTAAAGCTGCATCATGATCCAAAGTAGATTATAGGGGATAAGGATGCAGGAATACTTACAAGAAGAAAGGTTAGAGAGAATTCCTACATGATTTTTGAATTTGAGCCCAAAACATTTAAAGAGGTACACAAAGATGAAGACTGGATTAAGGCTATGGAAGAGGAACTTGACCAGATAGAAAAGAATGGTACATGGTCTTTGGTACCCAGACTTGAGCACAAAAATGTTATAGGCACCAAATGGGTTTTTAGAAACAAGTTGAATGAAGATGGCATAGTGGTAAGAAACAAAGCAAGATTGGTATGTAAGGGATATACTCAAGAAGAAGGAGAAGACTATGGAGAAACCTTTGCTCTAGTAGCTAGATTGGAAGGTGTTCGAATGCTACTTGCATATGCAACCTTCAAGGGATTCAAAGTGTATCAGATGGATGTGAAATCTGCATTCCCGAATGGAATACTTGAAGAGGAAGTGTATATAGAGCAACCAGATGGGTTTGCCCTATTAGAAGACAGTGATATGGTGTGTAGGCTACATAAAGCATGGTATGAACATTTACACTCTCATCTTATGAAGATTGAAGCAAGGACCTAGAGCATGGTATGAACATTTACACTCTCATCTTATGAAGATTGGATTTGAAAGAACAAGTGAAGATAGCAATATCTATCTGAAGACAAAAGGAGATCAAATTCTGATCTGTGAAGTGTTTGTTGATGACATAATTTTTGGTGGAGATGACAAGATGAGCCATGCATTTGTAGATGAAATGAAGAAGGAATTCAAGATATCACTAATTAGAGAGATTAAGTTCTCTATTGGACTATAGATTCAACAAATGAAAGATGGTATCGTTATCACTCAGTCCAAGTATATGTCAAAGAGGTGTTCAAGACCTTTGACATGGAAGACAACAAACCGGTTGGTACACCGATGATGGCCAGTTGTAAATTGTCAAAAGAAGATGACTTAGTGTTGGTGAATGAGAAGGAATACCGGTCAATGATTGGTATGTTGCACTATGTAGTACACAACAAACCGGACATTGCACATGTAGTGGGTATTGCTGCATGTTTCCAGAAAAGTCCAAGAGAATCCCACTTGTTAGCAGTCAAGCAGATTCTTAGATATCTGAACGGAACTATAGATTATGGATTGTGGTATCCATACAATAATGATTTCAATCTCAAAGTGTTTATTGATGTCGATTGGGCTAGTAATGTGGAAGACCATAAGAGCACAACCGGTGGTGCATTCTTTCTCGGTGGTAGACTAGTCTCATGGATGAGCAAGAAGTAGAGTTGTATCTCTCAATCCATAACAAAAGAAGAATATGTAGCAACATTTATGAACTGCACTCAAACAATTTGGATGAAGCATGTATTAAGTGGTTTTAAAGTCCCTTTATCTAAACTGGTGAGTATATTTTGTGATAACACAAGTGCAATTAATATTTCCAAGAATCTGGTATTGCATGCTAGAACCAAGCACTTCGAGCTCAAGTATGATTTCTTGAGGGAGAAAGTTCAGAACAAAGAGGTTGTATTGGAACATGTTTCCAGTAAAGAGCAGTTAGCAGATATATTCACCAAGCCTCTACCGAAGGCTACATTTACCTATTTAAGAGGTGAATTAGGGGTGCTACCCCTTCAAGAGGTGAACTAAAGGTATGTGCTCCACATCAGTCAAGTATTGCATTGTCAAATCTTTTCAGGATTGATGTGTTAAAGGATGCTACTCCTCAGGGGGAGAAGCATAGTAGATCATGGATGCTTGTGCCTCCACTTTGGCATTGCTATCAAAGGGGGAGAAGATGTGAAGCAGAGAGGATATCTGCAGTATTGAAGACATATAATATGGAAGAAGATGTAGAGATATCTTTGTGTATTTCCATCAATGCCAAAGGGGGATATTGTTGGCATATCTGCAGAGTTTGATAACATGATGGGATTGTATGTTGTCATTGATGTCAATATGCTGAAGTATGAACCAGTATATTGAAGTAAGAAAAATGGAAAGTGAACCAGTATGATAGTATGAACCAGTTTATACAAAAATTTAATTGGTATGTTGGAGTGTGAACCAGTATATGCAAATGTGAACCGGTATATGAAAATTATGTATCAGGGTTTCATTTGATATGACTATCGGTTGGTAGTCTCAGTTTCAGGGTTTCCGGTTGATGCATTCCAAGTCTGTGTGATTCGACCGATGACATCCTGTGGTGAGTTAGCATTGAAATGAAGATTAGATAGCATTGCCACATCAACCTTATGTGCATGAAGGATCTCCTTGATGATCTTGCATGAAGAAGATTGATTCTATCTACCTCAAGAATGTCAAAATCTTTGTAAACGGTGGAGAGCGCGTGATGGGTTATCAGCTTCCAGAAGCGGTGAAGAACAGACAATGGAGAACGTCTTGATATTTGTTCAAGATTGTTTTACTCTATGTAATGTGTTTAAATAGCCAGGATTGGACTGACTGTATTGTTAACCTAGATGCTTAGGGTTTTAGGTTTTGGCCACCGACCTAATTGTTGTCTATAAGGTCGATGATGATTATCATTTGAAGTTGTTGGCAAATGAATGTATGTGAGGTGATTCTTGCTAGACCTAAAGAGTAAGTAGAGATCTGCAGAGTGTGATTGCAGATGTAAAGAAATTGAAGTGGATCTACCTTGGCATTAAGTGTTGTTATCATATTAGTGTATTACCTATTGACTTCTAAGCATTTCAGCAGATGGAAAATCCCTTTACTGGGTAGCTTTAATAGTATTTTTGTAAATCCTTTAACAGGGTGACTCAAAATCATTGAGTTCTTCAAATCCTCTTACAAGGTAACCTTTAATAGGGTTTTAACCTCTAACCAGGTATTTAGCCATCCCTTAATCAGGTGATCCCTAGTAGGATCGGTTCTTAGCAGAACCAGTTATAAAGTCTTTAACTAGACTAGGCTCATAATAGAGCGAACTTCAGAAGAGTTCAAGTAAAACTTGTGGGTATTCATCCCCATCGTGGTTTTTCCCAGTTGGGTTTCCACATGAAAAATCAGTGTGTTATGTGTGATGCTTTTTCATGTGATGTTTTAGTGTTTTCTGTTAAGTGGTAATGCAAGCTAATCCAATGGTCATTGTATCTCTGATGTATTACTTTCTTAAGCATATGGGTGATGTTGAGATGAGATATTAGGTTTTGAGAAGATCTAGATGTTACCAGTTTATGTCTTTAACAGTCATATTGTGTTTTACCGGTAGTGCCTTGATTTAGACTGGTGATATTGTTTACCAGTTAGTGCAGTCTTTGCAGTCTAAGTTGTTTAAGAAGTTTTTTTCCATACTGATTCACACCCCCACTCTCAGCATCTATTGGGTATTTACTGTTCATCATTATTCATCAGCATTTTCTTCCAAATAATTTGAAGTATTAATTTAACTGATGGCTTCTAGTCATACCACAACTCATAAGGTGTCATCCTGTTGTTTGTTCTTAACTGAACCTGGTTCAAAGTGTATGCAGTAGTATGAACAAGTTCTTTCCAATAGGTGTCTGGTAGAATGGCCTCGTTTAACATGGTTTTGGCCATCTCCTTAACAATCCTATTCTTCCTTTCTACCACACCATTTTGTTGTGGTGTTCTAGGAGTAGATTTTTGCCTTCTAATTCCACATTTTTCACAATAATCTTCAAATTCATTTGATGTGAACTCTCCACCCCTATCTAATATTAAGCATTTTAATCTGTACCCACTTTCCTTTAGCACCATCTTTCGAAAGATCTTGAATCTTTCAAATGCTTGTGACTTATCTTGTAGAAAGGTTACCCATGTCATTCTTGAGTAGTCATCAATGAAGAACATAAATTATCTTTCACCAGTTAGTGCTCTTGTTCAAGTTGGTCCACATAGATCTGTATGCACAATTTCAAGTGGTCTTGAGGTTTTTTGTTCCTTTTTCCTAAAACTCACTTTAGTTTGTTAGACACAATGCACCACTGAGAGGGGGAGGGAGTGAATCAATGGTTCTCAAATCTTTTCCCTTTACTAATCCTATGTGAGCATACTAGTTATTAGATCTAACTATGAACATACTTACCGGTTAGAGAGGAGACTAACTCAAATGCAAACACTCACAAGGGGGCATCACATAACACCAGCATATATGAGGTAAAACCAAGATGGGAAAAACCTCAGTGAGCAATGTTGCTGGAGTCTAATGCTCCAATCCAGCCTCATAATAAAAACACAGTTACAAAGTTTAGGGCACCAACCCAAGGAGGACCAACTCTTGACTTTAGGGCACCAACCCAAGGAGATACAATTCCTAACTTTAGGGCACCAACCCAACAAGCTACAACCCTTGCACTGAGCTACAACTTAGTGTTCACAATATAAACTTCAATTACAAAAGTAGTTCTCTTATTACAAGTGAATCTTGCAACCATTACCTATATCTTACTCTGTCGGTGAGATACCTTCTCTACTACACCAACTCACTCTTTCGTTGCTCCCTTCTAGTGCTTAACTACTGGTCAACTCTACTAGTATACTTCTCCTCTTCTTCTTCTCTGTTGGATCACCACCTTGCTCTCTGCTCTTCACTAGTATAACACTTTGCCAGTTTTGTTTTTGACTTCTTTGCAAAAACCTTCTTTTCTACTCTTCCGGTATGAACACTACTAGTTCTTCTCTCCTACCAGTTGAATACTTCAACCACATTCTCCCTCACTCCTACTCATTTCTCAGATGGTCGTTGAGAACTTGGCTGATTTTCTCTTACACTTGTAGAAGTATCACACTTCACAGTAGCACAATATTCTTCTCTTCAGCAACACCAAACAATCTCTTTACCTTTCATACGTATAGCTAGGTTTTCCCACCAAAGACAAATACAAAATCTAGGCGGTTAGGGTTTCATCACCATCCTTGAGGCAAACCAGATCCAATCAGATCTTACTTAATTTGATCTTCCTAACATCCACCTGTACAAGTCTGCCATCATCACACCTTCCAGAACATGACTTCCTTCTTTAGCAACCTGCAAACAATCTATCGGCATACATATTGTCTAATCACTATTAATGGCAAGATGGGTTGCTTCAATTTCTCTGATCTGCATGATTAGTCTATCCTCAATCCTCTCTTTTTCGTTGAATCTCAAGCCGTGCACTTCTACAACTTTACCTCGAGCTTCGTAATCTCCTTTAAAGTTGACCAACTCTATACCTACCCTGTCAATGTACATTCCATCATCATCTGGTGCAAGTTCACACCTTGATTCCATGTGGCATTCAATTCGACCAGCTTTGCCACCTTGACTATTCATGTCAGTCCACATAGGATTACCGACCAAACATTGTACTGGTTCCTCCTTTCTACTTGTTTACTAACCCTACCGATATCTTGCATTCTACCAATTAACTCCTCATGTCTGCACTTAGCTGAACTACCTATGGAACATCCAAACTAGTCTCCAGACAAATATATCCAAACTATGCTCATTCCCACAAGTGGGAAGACATATTCATTTGCACCTTGTCCATATTACCGGTGAGATTTAATACCGGTTACCACTCTTGATGACTCCATGTCATCAACCTTCACAATACTCCATCTTTAATCAGGTAGTTCTTGTTTGGCTGCATCTGCTCAGCCTTACCTTCTCCTTGATCAGCTCAGACCATATCTCAGTTGGTTTTTCTGAATGATAAACACATCACTCTTCTTCTATAATGACATCTCAACATGCCTTCTCTATTGGTCCATTGCATAACCCTAATCACTCTTATCTCACCAAAATATAATTCACACAATGCATAATAGGAGATAAGATCCACTTACTTGGTGGAGTAACACCATATTATTTCTGCCATGTATTCATGTTACTTCCCTATTTGTGCAACATCTCTTCAAACAAGCACATGTGATCTGAAGTGAGAACATTCATTATTAGTCATTACTTCTCATGATGACTGCATCTTCATCCAGTGGGAGTCCTTTTGTTCTTCAACCTCACAGCATACTGGTGACCTGTTCATTCTTTTCCTCTAGTGTTGATGTGATTTAGGTAATATTCTACCTCTTCATAAAAAACAACCGCTCAAACACCTCTCTATCTCATCACACAAGTCATTCACTAACTTGTGTACTGGTGACACCTGAGGTCATCTTTCTTACCATTACTAGTGTTCTGCAACACAAGGTGATATCCAAGATATCACATCCTATACTCCTCCATATCAGTGTTGCACATACATCTCTACTACCGGTTTTCATCCCATACTAGTTGACATCAATGGCAACACAATGCCAACAATCTCCCTCTTTGGCATTGATGTCAACACATGTACTATTCGGCATACTACATAATCTTTCTTCCCCTTACTATGATCCATGGATTCATAAACATGTAGTATGTGGTATACTACTGAATCCTTCTCCCCCTTTGACAATAATGACAAAGGGCACTGTCAGGATACTATTTCTCTTTGTATGTACTGATCATTGATAGAATACTTTCTCCCCCTTTGTCTTCATTGGATGCAACTCCTCCTTTGCTACCACTTGTTATCTAGTCACCAAATGTTACATCCTCTCCAGTCATAGCACTTGAGATGGGGAACTTAACCATCAACTAACACTAATTGAGCATGCAATAATGATGCTATTTAAACTCAATTTGCAAAAAGACTGATACCAATTGTTGATGTGTCAGTGAATACTACTCTCCTACTAGTCAACCTACAACACCTCTACATTTTACATCTCCTACACTTTGGGTAATCAATATCCTTGCATGCTCAAGCAAGCCAACTCTTCATCATGAGCACTTGAACTCCCCCTAAGTCATATATCTAAGATCCTCAACTTCAGTCAGGTACAATACCAGGACTCCAATCTTCACCATATATCAATTTAGATGTACATATGAGATGATCTGATGATCTTTCAACTCCATTATTTCACCACAACCTATGACATGATCTTGGATCTACATAATGCCAGACAATGTTATCATCATGGCAAGAATCAAAATCAGTTAGCCCAAAAAAATGCATGCCTGCATGATCAACTATGAGGCCAACATATGTCATTTAGGTCTTTTCCAAAACCACTTGAGACATAAAATCCACATTCTAGGCTACCAGGGCTAATGCAATGAACTTCCAACTTCATTATCTTACATAATCTGCAAGTACCCGTTAGAATACAAGTCGGTAATATCCTGCACATACCAGTTAATATCTGATACCAATTGTTAACCTCCACTTCTTGACACATGCAGTAGTGATCCATCATTGATCTGTAGGTGTGTAGTCAAGGCAACATCTACACACACTTATCTTTACATTTTCTTCTTTCATACCCGCAACATCATGTTCTTCTATGTTGCCTTCTTCACTAAGGGGGTGAATAATAAATTTAGTGTTAGTCCATGGTCTTCTTCCTCCATACCTACTTAATCTCATTCTTCTTCCCATTTTTAGATTGGGGAGCAGGTATTTCCTTCTTCTGCTAAGGTGTCCTTCCATTTCCTGATTTTCCATCATAGCCAGAAGTAGTGCTATAGTAGCACACAACATCCATCCCAACTTCATGATTAGACCAGTTTGACCATCTCCTTCTGGTCATGTTGTGTCTAGCAGCTAGAACTGGTGGACCTCTTGCTCCCTTAGGGACATTTATCCTTTGATTCCTTGCAAGTCTCTAACTTCCAAAAGCTCTATATCCACTTTTCTGCAGAGCATAGCTATTATACTGACCTCCATGTGACTGCAGGTTCCTCTTCCTGCATTCAAACATTCTATGGCCAAGACAATTGTAGTTATGACAAACAACAGTTGCATAACCGGGAGAGGGAACATGCATGTATCAATTCCTGGATACATTTTTCTCATATGCATGTTGTCTATGAGATCGTATATTATCCTTTCTAAATATTTTTCTACATTCCTCTACCCTATGGCAATAAGCATTGCATGCAAAGGAGTAACCAGTAAATGATGGCGTATGACTTACAAATTTATTTTTCCATGCATGGGGAGATCTTAGCAGTTTAGCATCTCCATTTCTTCTTCTAAGGGAATGCATCCTAGGTTGTCCATTTTGTGTAGTTCTTCCATCTGGTCTCTTCTTCTCCCACACTTTCTTTGCCCTATGGGTGGTAGAATTTCTTTGTCCTCTGCCGGTAGGAGGTCTTCTTTGCTGCTTCCTCATTTTCCTTCTTTCGGTGAAGATGTCTTCTCCCATCTTCTATTTTCCTTTGGGATCTTTAGTGTTCCTTCTTCTTGCAGCACCGATCTTCTTTCTTGTCTACAAGTCCTCATTGGTTGTATCTAGATCAACCTTCTTCCGAGGAGCATTTCTCACTGAGAAGGTTTGGCCTTTGTTTTCTCCATTGGAAAAGACAAACATAATGTCATTGTGTGGGGCATTCTTGTTGGTGGAGCATTCATCGACACCGCTGCCTAAACCTTTAGTGTCCTTGGCATGCTTCTTCTTCTTCAAAATTTTATCCAAGGCATCACTATTGCCATCAAACCGGATTCTTACCTTGAGCTCATCTTGACACTACTCAAGGTCTTTTTGGAGAATCTCTATTTCTCCAAGCAGTTGTTGATTTTCTTCATTCTTCACTTCTAGCCTAGATGCTAGATATTCACACCAACACTCCCTAGTGTCTTCATCCTGAGACTTCAATTCTGAGATGCATATCTCAGATTCCTCAAGGGATTTTGTCAGTCGGTTCTTCTCTACTATAGCAACATTCTTCAATAGATTGTATTCCTTTCTTACTCTATTGAGTTCTTCAAGGGAATTTACAAGCTCTCCTTCAAGGTCAACTTCTGCTTCATCCTCTTCTTCTTCACCTTCACTATCACTCCCAAACACATCTTGTTAGTAGGAGTGTTTTGCATGATTAGTTTTGGAAGTGTGCCTTTTATCTTCTAATTCATGAGCCATGAATAGGTGGGTTCCTTCATCATCATTGCTGCAGCTACTAGTAGATCTACCTTCATCATCTGAAGATCCATGGGATGCATTTCTCATACTGTCTTCACAAGCTGATCCTATAGTAGTAGGCTCATTTCCATAATTTTTCTTCAATCTCTCCCATAATCTTTTTTCCAATTTACACTTATCCACTTGTGAGAAAACATCACTGGTGAGCCCACTGAATATGGCCTTAATGGTTGTTTCATTGCACTGGTTTCTTCTTTCTTCTTCAGATCTAGTAGGAGGACTACCATTTCTCGGGAGACCATTGATAACCAACATCCATACATCAAACCCTAGAGAGGATAGGAATAATTCCATTCTGCAACTCCACATGGAATAATTAGATCCATTAAATATTGGAGTAGAGATTGATAATAAACAAACTATTGTGTCCTTAGGCTAGAATCTACCCAAATTGGAGAAAGCTCATCTAGCTGGGAACCTATGCTCTGATACCAATTGTTAGACATAATGCACCACTAAGAGGGGGAGGGGGTGAATCTATGCTTCTCAAATATTTCCCCTTTACTAATCCTATGTGAGCATACTAGTTATTAGATCTAACTATGAATAGAGTTACTGGTTAGAGAGGAGACTAAATCGAATGCAAACACTCACAAGGGGACATCGCATAACACCAACATATACGAGGAAAACCCAAGATGGAAAAAACCTCGGTGAGCAATGTTGTTGGAGTCTACTTCTCCAATCTAGCCTCACAATGAAAACACAGTTACAAAGTTTAGGGCACCAACCCAAGGAGCACCAAACCCTAACTTTAGGACACCAACCCAAGGAGCTACCACCCCTGACTTTAGGGTACCAACCCAAGGAGCTACAAACCCTATACTAAGCTACAACTCAGTGTTCACAATATAAATTTCTATTACAAAAGTAGTTATCTTATTACAAGTGAATCTTGTAAACATTACCTATATGTTACTCTACCGGTGAGATACCTTCTCTACTACACCGACTCACTCTTTTGCTGCTCTCTTCTACTACTTGACTCCCTGTCAACTCTATCAGTATACTTCTCCTCTTCTTCTTCTCTGCTAGATACACCTTTCTCTTTGCTCTTCATCAGTATAACACTATCAGTTTTGTTTCTACCTTCTTTGCAACAACCTTCTTTTCTGCTCTTCCAGTATGAACACTACCAGTTCTTCTCTCCTACTGATTGAATACTTCAACCACGTTCTCCCTCACTCCTACTCACTTCTCAAATTCTTATTGAGAACTTGGCTGATTTTCTCTTACACTTGCAGAAGTATCACACTTCGTAGTAGTACAATATTTTTCTCTTTAGCAGCACCAAGAAGTCTCTTTTCCCTTCATACTTATAGCCAGGTTTTCCCGCCAAGAAAAATTTAAAATCTAGGTGGTTAGGGTTTCCTCACCATCCTTGAGGCAAACCAAATCCAATCAGATCTTGCTCGATCTGATCTTCTTAACATCCACCTACACAAGTCCACCATCACCGTGCCTTCTAGAACACACCTTCCTTTTTCAGCAACCTGCAAACAATTTATCGGCATACATCTTGGTCAATCACCATTAATGGCAAGATAGGTTGCTTCAACTACTCCGATATGCTTGATTAGTCTATCCTTGATCCTCTCTTGTCCATTCAATCTTGAGTCATGCACTTCTGCAACTTCACTTCGAGCTTCAAAATCTCCTTTAAAGTAGACCAAGTCTATAACTTCCCCGTTGATGTACATTCCATCATCATCTGGTGTAGGTTCGCCACCTTGATTCCATGTGGCATTCAAGTCAACCAGCTCTACCATCTTGACTATTCATGTCGGTCCACATAGGATCACCGACCAAACATTGTATTGATTCCTCCTTTCTACTTTTTTACTAACCTTGCCTATATTTTGCATTCTACTAGTTAACTCCTCATGTCTGCACTGAGCTAAACTGCCTGTGGAATATCCAAACTAGTCTCCCAATAAGTATATCCAAAGTGTGCTCATTCCCACAAGTGGAAAGACATATGCATCTACACCTTGTCCATATTGCCAATGAGTTTTCATACTGGTTACCACTCTTGATGACTCCATCTTTAATCAGGTCATTCTACTTTGACTACATCTGCTAAGCCTTGCCTTCTCCTTGATCAGCTTAGACCATATCTCAGCTAGTTTGTCTGAATGACAAACACATCACTCTTCTTCTATAATGACATCTCAACATGCCTTCTCTATCGGTCTAGTGCATAACCTTGATCACTCTTATCTCACCAAACTATAATGCACACAATGAATAATAGGAGATAAGCTCCACTTACTTGGTGGAGTAACACCATTTGCTTTCTGCCATGTATTCATGTGACTTCCCTATTTGTGCAACATCTCTTCAAATAGGCACATGTGATCTGAAGTGAGCACATTCATTGTCAGTCATTTCTTTTCATGATGACTGCATCTTCATCTAGTGGGAGTCCCATTTTTCTACAACCTTAAAATATATCAGTGACTTGTTCATTCTTTTCCTCCAATGTTGATGTGATTTAGGTAACATTCTACCTCTTCATGACAAACAACTTCTCAAACACCTCTCTATCTCATCACACAAGTCAGGCACTAACTTGTGTACTAGTGACACCTTAGGTCATTTTTCTTACCATTATCAGTGTTCTGTAACACAAGGTGATATCCAAGATATCACATCCTATACTCCTCCATATCAGTGTTGCACATACATCTCTACTACTAGTGGTCATTCCGTACCAGTTGACATCAATGACAATACAATGCCAACATAGTTTGCTTACCTTTTACACATTCATCACAAAATGTGTTTACCGGCTTGATGATAGGTGGAATATTCCTTACACACCCCTTTTTGCTTACTGCAACTAAGTTATCAAAATTTATGTGACCTAATCTTTTGTGCCATAGCCAACTTTCATCTACTTGTCCTAACATACATTAGGACTCATAGCATTCCTTCAAATTATAAATGTTTCCATTTTTTCTCTTTCCTTCTGCCACAAGTTTATCGGTACTCTCTTTCTTTATTTGGCAACCGGTTGAGTTAAAGGTGAATTTGTAACCTTTGTCACACATGTGACTCACACTCAACAAATTATGCTTTAGTCCTTCCACATAATATTCATCATGTGCCTTCAGTTTTCCATCAATGCTTAGAGTTCCTTTTCCCTTTATTTTGATGGGGGAATTATCTCCAAACCTTACTGATCCACCATTGCAGTCTTCAATTTTGATGAAATTCTTTTTGTCACCAGTCATATGGTTTGAACAACCACTATCTACCACCCATATATTTTTCCTTTCAACATGCAAGGCAGTCTGTACTATGAGACTTGATTCTGTCTTTTCCTTTTCTTTCTCAACCCAAAATGGTTTGATTTCCTTCTTCTTGCTAGCTGCTATATTGAGCTCAGGTTCAGTTATCGACTCTTGATGTGGATCTGCCTTCATCTCCTTGATCTTCTTATTTTTGCATAACTTTGCTATGTGTCCAAATTCTTGACAGTTATAGCATTTTACATTTTCATTTAAGGGGATGTCCTTAAAATTATTGTAGGGTACTGGTTTATTCTTCCTACAATCAAAACTCTTATGACCATATCTATTCCACTGATAGCAGACAAAATTCATATCCCAGAGTGCATTAAATGGATTTTTACTTTCATAATTCATAGAAGGTTTATTGTTTAACCTACAGTTAGCTATTATGTGCCCAAATTTATTACACCGGTAACTGTAACCATGAAAGTTTGAGACATACCGATTAGGTTGTCTTGGTCCTGAATAGAACTGCCTCATTAGGGGTCTTCCCTTCATGTTGTTGAGTCTGGTGAATCCTTCATGGTCAATTCTTGCATTTCTCCTTGGGTCTGCATGTTGGTGCAAGAAGTATGGCCTCCGGTTTATTGCTGCATATGGATTTGAATGGTGATTTGCAACAACATCTGCATATGTATAGTGAATGTCTTCTTTCCTTCACTTTTAATTGAAGAGGTGAACATTATTTCTTTGCCGGATTTATCTTTGTGGGTTGAACTTTGACCTTCTTCGAAGCCTAAGCCACCGGTGTCTTTGGATTGCTTTTGTTTGCTCAACATCTTATCTAAGGCCTCAGCGATGCCTTCATACTTGTTCCTTATTTTTATTTCTTCCTTAATTTCTTCAAGCTCCTTTCTAAGCTTTACTATTTCTACTTCCATTTCTTGGCGCTCTTTTTCTTTCTTTGTCAGATTAGAGACTGTAGCCTCACAAATCCTCTTAGTTTCTTCTAGTTGTAGTTTTAAGTCAGATATTACTTGACCAGACTCGTCCAGAGACTGCTTCAGGAGATCTTGGTCATCTATTACAGCAAGCTTAACCCTCTTGAGTTTTCTTCTTGTTTTACTCAAATCTTCAAGCACACTAATAAGTTTTCTCTCCAAATCCACTTCAGCTTCAATATCCTCTTCTTCCTCATCTTCATCAGCTGGTCTATCAAGTGCCATGAAAAGATTGACTTTTCTGTCATTCTCATGGACATCATCTTCTGATGTATTTTTGTCATCTGTTGTGTCATCCTCAAAGGTATATAGATTGTTATGGTTCTGGTAGCCTCTCCTTCCCTGCTAGTAGTCATTCCTTTCTCTATCTTTGTCGATAGATCTTTTGAACTCTCTTGTCTCACCTCTACTAGGTTTTTTGTGAGGACAATATGCATCGAAGTGTCCTACATTCCCACAGTTGAAGCATTTAAGTGGTAGCTTTCCTTTGTACCGGTCGGATCCTCTTTTGAGCTTCCCGACAAAGTTTGCTACTTCTACATCAGAGACTTCACTAGATTCTTTATGAGTAACAATTTCTTTGCCCTTTTTAGTGATGTTGAATGTTGCTTCTTTCCTTGAGGAAGTATCACTGGTTGTTCTCATCTCATAGGCTGTCAGAGAGCCAAATAGCTCATCCATTGTAAAATTCTTGAGATCCTTGGCTTCTTCTATGGATGACACCTTAGTATCATATTTGGGAGTGAGAGATCTAAGTATCTTCTTGACAAGAATCTCATCTGCAATCTCTTCTCCAAGTCCTCTAATAGTATTCATAGTTTCATCAAATCTGTGAAGATAGTCTGCAATCTTTTCATCATCTTTCATTTTGATTCTTTCAAGTTGGCCCCTTAGTGTTTGTAGCTTGGCTTCTTTGACTTTTGCATCTCCTTCAAACAACCTCTATAATTTGTCCCATGTCTCCTTTGTTGAAACATAGTGCATGACTTTGACAAATTCATTATCAGACAATCCACTCAAGATAGCATGTTTTGAATTTGAATTATTCTCATACTCCTTTTTTCCATCCAGATCAGAGGGAGGAGTATTAGGAACAACATACCCATTCTTGACTGACATCCACATATCAAAACCAAGAGAAGAAATATAGGTCTCCATTCGTCTACTCCAGAAGGCATAGTTGGATCCATCAAACATGGGGGCTTTTGAGGAAGCAAACTCAATTCTTGCCATTGTGTTCAAAGTCCAAAATCAACCTAAGGTTTAAATATAACTAGAAAATTCACTCTGATACCAATTGTTGAACACTGAATACCACTAAGAGTGGGGTGAATCAAGGGTTTCTAACCTATCTTACTTTTTTTATCTAACCTTAGAATATCAATTATTCACTTAACTTTTAAACAGACATACCAGTAATACAAGAAAGAAGGCCAAGGAGATCATTCACACACAAGTAACTCACAACACCAAATTTATGAGGAAAACCCAATATGGTAAAAACCTTGGTGAGAAAAACTGTTGGAGAATATTGCTCCAATCCAGCCTCATAGGTAAAACCCTGACTTACAACGATTTTGGGCACCAATGCAAGGAGCACCAACCCCTACACGTTTAGGGCACCAACCTAAGGAGCACCAACTCGTGCACCAAGATTTAACTTGGCAATGTATATTGAAATACTATTTGAATACAATTAAGGCTTCTTGTTGCAAATGAATTCTGCAACTCTTGATCAAATAACTCTCTACTAGTTGATAGTCTTTTCTCCTCCACTGAATCTCACATTGCCGATTGTGAGATTACTCTCTCTGATTCTCAGCCTCTATTATCTTTCACTCCCTTTCTCACATAGTCTCTCAACTCACTGTGTCAGACTTGGATGTTACCTGCTCTGCCACACCTTGCCGGTTAGGCTCAACTGCAAGAATATAGTTCTGTCGGTAGAATACTCTCACCAGTATGCTTGCTCACCCACACTGCAACTTTCTTAAAACTCTCTCTATGCCTCACAATCCTTCTCCTTGCTCACCCACTCTTCTCTTCTCCTTCTTCACAACATCAATCTCTTCTTTCTTGAGCTCTCATTTCTTATACCACATTTTTCCACCAGAATGCATTTCAAAAACCTAAGCGACAAGGGTTTCCTCTTTCTGACACAATCTTCATGAGATCCAATCCCACCTATATTGGATAGATCATGTGTCCTTCAAGGATGCACTAGCACATGGTTTCCATTATCCAATGCACATTTTCTAGAAAATGGCAATCTCGAATGAGATCTTTTGTCATGAAATCAATCGACACATTAAGTGCTTTAGTAGTTTCCTTTTCAAGGAATTCCTAAATCGGATTTCCTTTGCATTGATCCAAGAGCCAACTACTCCCTGGTCTTCCTCTAGCATTCCTTCTTCCATGAGCCACAATTAGTGAGATACAATCTTGTGATTTGTGGCTCCTTCATTAATGAGGAGACACTAAAACATCAATTAACCGGTATCTGTTTCTGAATAGTCATTAACCATGAGACATTTGCTACCTTAGTTGCACATGGCATCACAATAATCAAGACATGGCCCACTAACACACAGTCGGTTCGACAAACACATACTGGTACATCCCTTTTCCGGTAGATTTTTCTTCTTATGTTAACTGATAGAGCACCCTATACCTATAGTGTTGGCATTCTACACTCTAGTGAGAAATGATGGTGTTGTCATTGATGGCAACCTACTAGAAACCTTTAGGAAACCACCCAACATTCATCTGGTAAATCACCGGCAGGCATTGGCACCGGCATCGGCAACAATGCATTCTGACACCCCAGCCGACAAGAATAAACTTTTGTTTATTGTATTTAATTGTAAATATTTTTTGTAAAGCCAACATGGCATATTGTAATAGGGTTATATATGTATGAGATCTTGTAAATCATTTTGACATGATAGAGGAAAGAAGATAGGAGATGAGATAAGAATGAGTGAATAATATGGGCAGATATTGTATAAGGTTTATGGTTATTGTATGAGCTTAAACCGATACTGAACCTGACATAGTTGATGCTGATTTGAAGCAGTACATTGCATTGGATTTTCATAATCCATTTTGTAAGTCAGTGAGACTTCTATTTTGTAGATTGAGCAGTGAGCTCTAGGTAGTTGCCTTCCTGCATGTGTAGGCCCCTCATTGTAAGTAATATTTGTTGGCATTATGTGAACCAGCATGAAGACATAATGACAATGTATGTTGTCATTGATGTCAATATGTGTTATGAAGAGAACCAGAATATGTGATAGGTAAAAAGAGAGAGGAAATGGCATATGTATGAACCGGTTTATATGCCAAAGTGAAGCAGCATATTTGTTCAAGATGAATCAGCATGTAGTTATGGGAACCAACACATGGAAGCATTGTATGACTACTGGTTGGTAGGTAGCTTCCACTTCAGGATTTCCGGTGGAGTATCTCAAGTTTGTGTGACTCAATCAGTGATATTTGTGTGATGAGTTAGCAGTATAATGGAGGACAGATCATGTTGCCACGTAAGCTCTATGCATGTGAAGGATCTTGCATGAAGAAGACTATTCCTATCTACCTCGAGAATGTACGAAGTCTATCAAATGGTAATAATGCGTGATGGGTTATCAGCCGCCATGAAATCGGTGGAAAATGGATGATGGATAATTTCTTGAGATCAATTCAAGACTATTGCATTTAATGCAGTATGATTCAAAGGTCAGGATTGAACTGCTTTAATTGCTTAACCTAATAGGTTTAGGGTTTAGGGTTTTTGCTATCGACCTGTTTGTTTCTTATAAGGTCAATGTCGTGTTTCCTTCCAAAGTTGTTGGCAAAAGTTGTAAGTGTGTATCCAAGGGAAGAGATAAGTGATTCTTTCCAGACCAAAGGACAGAAGAGATATCTGCAAAGTGAACGTGTAGAAGGAGAAGAGGAGCCAAAATGGATCTGCACTAGCATTGAGTGCTATTAACAGATCATTGAAATTCCTGTTGATCTCTAACCACTTCAATAGTTGTAAAATCCCCTAATAGGGTAGCCTTAACCAACTTGTTGCAAAATCCCCTAACAGGGTGGTCTTAACAGGCTTTACTCAAATCCCTTAACCAGGTAACTCGAAATTAATGAGTTCTGAGAAGCTATAGAGCTTAGGAGATCCTTTCAACTATTGAGTTCTTGAAATCCTCTAACAAGGTGACCCTAATAGGTTTAACCCTTAACCGGGTATTATAGCCATCCCTTAACTGGGTGATCCCTAACAGGATCGGTTCCCAGCAGGAACCTATTGTAATGTCTTTAACCAGACAAGGCTCCTAATAGAGCGGACTTCAAAAGAGTTCAAAAGAAACTTGTGGGTATTCATCCCCACCATGGTTTTTCCCAGTTGGGTTTCCACATGAAAAATATGTGTGTCATGTGTGATGCTTTTGTCTTGTGATGTTTTGTTATTACCTGTTGAGCATATGATAGTTCTGTGTTTTATGCCTGTCTATAAAGCATACTGAACTAACTGTTGTGATGATCAAAGGATAGTTTATCTATTCATGCATGAGGGTGAAATGGTTGTGTTGTTTTGAGTTAAATGAAAAGCTAAGTGTTCAACCAGTCAATGCCTGTTTTAGACACTCCTAGCTTTACCGATTGTAGTCTGTGTTAAAAATGTATTACCATTTTCTAGTTGTTTGAAGTATTTGCTATCAAACCAATTTTGGACTATATTTGTGTTTGTATTGATTCACCCCCACTCTCAGTACCAGTTTTGTACTAGTGGTTCATCATTGAGTTATCAATTGGTATCAGAGCACTCTAGGTCCTCTATGTTGTAAGCTTAACCGCTTGAGGAAAAGATCCTAGTCAAATGATGAAGAGGGAAGGTCCAAAGTTTAACAGGAAAAATTTTGGTATATAGAAAGATAGGATGAAGATATTCATCAAAAGCATGGGTGTTCAACACTGGAATTATGTTGAAAATGTGTATGCTATTCCTACTCTGGTACTCTCACCAATGACCAAAAGAGAGAGATACAAGAAAATGGGCAAGTCATGGAAGCCCTCACCAGTAATCTATCTGACATTGAGTTTATTGATGTTCAGGACAAGGCAAATCCCAAAGAGGTATGGGATGCTCTTGAAAATATCTATGGTGGTGATGAGCATGTAAAATAGGCTAAGGAAGAAATCCTAAGAGGGAAGTTTGAAGACATGTGGATGGTTGAAGGAGATCGACCATTTAGTAGTATGGAATAAGAATCAAAATGGTAGTTGGAGAAATCAAGAGTCTAGGTGGAAAAATAGAAGATTCCACGGTGGTAAGTAAAGTCTTGAGATCCGTATTGCCGGTCTATGCAATAAGAGTTGCTGCTATTCAGGAGTTGAGATCAATAGACAAGTCTAAGGTGTCCTTGGATTCCATCATAGCCAAGTTGATAGCCTATGAGCTGAATAGTTTTGATGGCAGTGTTCAAAAGATAGAATCAGCATTTAGAGCCTCTGCTATACCATCCAGAAAAGGAAAAGAGGCTAGCACTAGTGGGGAACCTAATTAGAGTAGAGAAATGAATGATGAAGAGTTTCTGATGGAATGTGAAGCTCTTCTTGCTAGGAAATTTCCAAAAGGAACTGGTAAATACAAAGGTAAGCTCCCTTTGAAATCTTTTTCCTATAACCGGATAGGACATATTGCTATGAATTGTCCTAATAGCGACAACAAGGACAAACCGGAAAGGTTCAAGAAATTCAAAGGAGTAAACTGAAGAAACTATTTTGTGGCAGTTGATGAAGGTGTCACAGATGAGGAATCAGAAGATGAAGAGAATGAAGACATTGTGTTTGTTGCTATGAAGGAAGATGTGGTAGACAAGAAGGCTCTTGTCTCCCAGTTTGATAATTTCAATGAGTGGATCATTGGCAGTGGCTACCCTCACCATATGATTGGTGACCGGAGAAAGTTTCTATCCATGGAGGAGTATGAAGGTGGTGTGGCTCACTTTGGCAATGATGCACCATGCATGGTCAGAGGCAGAGGGTCCATCTCTCTGAATGGAAAGTGCAATGCTGACAATGTGTACTAGGTTGATGGTCTCAAACACAACCTTCTAAGTGTTGCCTAGCTAAATGATAGTGGCCTCACTTTGCAATTCAAGAATGGAGTTTGTAGAATCAAAGGAAAAGATGGCAAATTGGTGGCCACCAGCATGTAAACCAAAGGTAACTTATTTCATTTGAATGCAAATGTAAGTACCTATCTCATGGCTAAGCTTGATGATAGTTGGGTATGGCATAGGAGACTCTATCACATAAACTTTGATAACATTGTAAAGGCTAGTAAGATCAAGGCAGTTAGAGGGTTGCCGGTGCTAAACAAACCAGATAATACCTTGTGTAGAGAATGTCAATTGGGGAAAATGTCTTCCTCAACCTTTAAAGGTAAATCTTTCACTGCTGACAACTTGCTTGATCTTGTACATACTAATTTGTGTGGTCCTATGAAAACTAGAAGTGTGCAGGGTGATAGGTACTTCATGATCCTCATTGATGACTACTCAAGAATGATGTGGGTCACATTTTTGAAAGACAAGTCTGAAGCTTTTGGGAAATTCAAAGCTTTCAAAGCATTAGTGGAGAAGGAAAGCGGTAAAAGGATCAAGTGTTTCAAAACTGATCAAGGAGGGGAATTCACTTCTAGTGAATTCAACAAGTATTGTGAAGAATTTGCAATCAAGAGATAGTTGTTTGTCCCCTGGAATCCACAAAAAAATGGCCTATTAGAGAGGAATAACTGGACTATGGTTGAAGTAGCTAGAACCATGTTGATTCAAGGAAAGGTTTCTCACACCTTTTGGAGAGAAGCGGTGAGCACTACACTCTACACTATGAACCGGGTACTCATCAAGAAAGGTAAGGACAAAACTCCTTATGAGTATTGGACTGGTAAGACACCTGTGATTAGCTACTTTAAGGTTTTTGGTAGCAAATGTTATATCAGGAGGAGTGAACATTAGGGAAAATTTGAAGCTAAATGTGATGAGGGAATATTTCTAGGATATTCCACTGAGAGTAAAGCTTTCAAGTGCTACAACAATCGGACTTAGAGAATTATGGAAAGTATCAATGTAAGAGTTGATGAATCCTCTGAGAAGACTGAGGAAACTAGCAGAAAGAAAGCTGTAAATGAACTAGTTGCAACCTTCTGGGAAACGATTGTTAGCCAACCAAGTACCAATAATAGTGTCCCTGAACTGATGAATGCTGATACTGATGAAGATGAGGATGAAGAAGAAAAGCAAGAAGAACTAGTTAAAACCATTCCTCAGCATGTCAAGTTGAATCATGATCCTAAGAAGATCATAGGTGATAAGGATGCAGGAATCCTTACAAGAAGAAAGATCAGAGAAAAATCATGTATGATCTCTGAATTTGAGCCTAAGTCATTTAAAGAGGCTCATAAAGATGAAGACTGGATCAAGGCAATGGAAGAGGAACTTGACCAGATAGAGAAAAATGGTACATGGTCCTTGGTACCCAAACTAGAGCATAAAAATGTCATTAGCACCAAATGGGTGTTCAGAAACAAGTTGAATGAGGATGGCACAGTGATTAGGAATAAAGCCAGATTGGTGTGCAAAGGATATGCTCAAGAAGAAGGAGAAGACTATGGAGAAACCTTTGCTCCTGTAGCCAGATTGGAAGGAGTTCGTATGCTTCTTGCATATGTAGCTTTTAAAAGGTTCAAAGTGTATCAAATGGATGTAAAATCTACATTCCTAAATGGTGTACTTGAAGAAGAGGTATATATAGAGCAACCAGATGGGTTCTCCCTATCTGAAGACAGTGATATGGTGTGCAGGCTACATAAAGCATTATATGGTCTAAAGCAAGCACCTAGGGCATGGTATGAGCGCCTACATTCCCATCTTATGAAGATTGGATTTGAGAGAACAAGTGAAGATAGCAATATCTACCTCAAGTCTGAATGAGATCAGATCCCGATTTGTGAAGTTTTTGTTGATGACATTATTTTTTGGAGGAGATGACAAGATGAGTCATGAGTTTGTTGATGAAATGAGGACAGAGTTTGAGATGTCACTCATAGGGGAGATTAAGTTCTTCATTGGACTGCAGATTCGGCAGATGGAAGATGGAATATTTATCACTCAGTCCAAATATGTCAAAGAGGTGTTGAGGACCTTTGGCATGGAAGATAGAAAACCAGTCGGTACAATGATGGTGACTGGTTGCAAGTTGACAAAAGAAGATGATTCCGCACTAGTTGATGAGAAGGAATATCGATCAATGATTGGCAAGTTGCATTATGTAGTGAATAGCATACCAGATATTGCACATGCAGTTGGCATTACTGCAAGGTTCCACAAGAGTCCAAGAGAATCCCACTTGATTGCAGTCAAGTGGATTCTTAGGTATCTGAAGGGAACAGTTGACTATGGATTGTGGTACCCATACAACAATGATTTCAATTTGAAAGTGTTCACAGATGCTGATTGGGCAGGTAATGTGGATGATCGGAAAAACACAACTGGTGGTGCTTTCTTTCTTAGTGGTAGACTGGTCTCATGGATGAGTAAAAAGTAGAGTTGTATCTCTCAGTCTACAGGGGAAGCGGAGTATGTTGCAGCTTTCATAAACTGCACTCAGATAATCTGGATGAAGCATGTACTAGAAGGCTTCAAGATCCCTATATCTGAACTGGTAAGTATATTCTGTGACAACACAAGTGCTATAAATATATCAAAGAATCTGGTTTTACATTCTAGAACCAAGAATTTTGAGCTTAAGTATCATTTCTTGAGGGAAAAGGTTCAAAATAAAGAGATTGCACTGGAGCATGTGTCTAGTAAGGAGCAGTTAGCAGATATATTCACCAAGCCTCTTCCAAAGACTACATTTGTGCATTTAAGAGGTGAATTGGGGGTACTTCCCCTTCAGGAGGTGAACTAAAAGAAATTGTTCCACGTCAGTTAGGTATTGCAAAGTCAAATTTTTGTTGATTGATGTGTTGAAGGATGCTACTCCTTAGAGGGAGGAACATGATGGAATGCTTGTGCTTCCACTTTGGCATTGTTGTCAAAGGGGGAGAAGGAGTGAAGAGAAAAGATATCTACAGTAAATAAGGAGAAGATGTGAAGCGAAGAAGATATCTACAGTAAATAAGGAGAAGATGTGAAGTGGAGAAGATATCTTTGTATATTGCCATCAATGCCAAAGGGGGAGATTGTTGGCATTATGTGAACAGACATGAAGACATAATGACAGTGTATGTTTTCATTGATGTCAATATGTGTTATGAAGAGAACCGGCATATGTGATAGGTGAAAAGAGAGAGGAACCGACATATGTATGAACCGGTTTATATGCCAAAGTGAAGCAGTATATTTGTTCAAGATGAATCGGCATGTAGTTATGGGAACTGGCACATGGAAGCATTGTATGACTACCGGTTGGTAGGTAGCTTCCACTTCAAGATTTCTGATTGGAGTATCTCAAGTCTATGTGACTCAATCAGTGATCTTTGTGTGATGAGTTAGCAATATAATGGAGGATAGATCAAGTTGCCACGTAAGCTCTGTGCACATGAAGGATCTTACATGAAGAAGACTATTCCTATCTACCTTGGGAATGTGCGAAGTCTGTCAAATGGTGATAACGCGTGATGGGTTATCAGCTGCCATGAAATTGATGGAAAATGGATGATGGAGAATGTCTTGAGATTGATTCAAGATTGTTGCATTTAATGCAGTATGATTCAACGGTCAGGATTGAACTGCTTGAATTGCTTAACCTAATAGGTTTAGGGTTTACAATTTTTGCTATCATCCTGTTTGTTTCCTATAAGGTCGATGTTGTGTTTGCTTCCAAAGTTGTTGGCAAAAGTTGTAAGTGTGTATCCAAGGGAAGAGATATGTGATTCTTGCCAGACCAAAGGAGAGAAGAGATATCTGGAAAGTGAACATGCAGAAGGAGAAGAGGAGCCAAAATGGATCTGCATTAGCATTGAGTGCTGTTAACAGATCATTGAAATTCCTGTTGATCTCTAACCACTTCAACAGTTGTAAAATCCACTAACAAGGTAGCCTTAACTGGCTTGTTGCAAAATCCCCTAACAGGGTGGTCTTAACAGGCTTTACTCAAAGTTAATGAGTTCTGAGAAGCTATAGAGCTTAGGAGATCCTTTCATCTATTGAGTTATTGAAATCCTCTAACAAGGTGACCCTAACGGGTTTAACCCTTAACCAGGTATTATAGCCATCCCTTAACCGGGTGATCCCTAACAGGATCGGTTCCTAGCAGAACCTATTGTAATGTCTTTAACTAGACAAGGCTCCTAATAGAGTGGACTTCAAAAGAGTTCAAAAGCAACTTGTGGGTATTCATCCCCACCATGGTTTTTCCCATTTGGGTTTCCACATGAAAAATATGTGTGTCATGTGTGATGCTTTTGTCTTGTGATGTTTTGTTATTACCTGTTGAGCATATGATAGTTCTGTGTTTTATGCCTGTCTATAAAGCATACTGAACTAACTGTTGTGATGATCAAACGATAGTTTATCTGTTCATGCATGAGGGTGAAATGGCTGTGTTGTTTTGAGTTAAATGAAAAGCTAAGTGTTCAACCAGTCAATGCCTGTTTTAGACACTCCTAGCTTTACCGATTGTAGTCTGTGTTAAAAATGTATTACCATTTTCTAGTTGTTTGGAGTATTTGCTATCAAACCAATTTTGGACTGTATTTGTGTTTGTATTGATTCACCCCCACTCTCAGTACCAGTTTTGTACTAGTGGTTCATCATTGAGTTATCAATTGGTATCAGAGCACTCTAGGTCCTCTATGTTGTAAGCTTAACCGCTTGAGGAAAAGATCCTAGTCAAATGATGAAGAGGGAAGGTCCAAAGTTTGTTATTACCTATTGAGCATATGATGGTTCTGTGTTTTATGCCTATCTATAAAGCATATTGAACTAACTATTGTGATGATCAAAGGATAGTTTACCTATTCATGCATGAGGGTGAAATGGCAGTGTTGTTTTGAGTTAAATGAAAAGCGTTCAACTTGTCAATGCTTGTTTTAGACACTCCTGGCTTTACCAATTGCAGTCTGTGTTGAAAAGGTATTACCATTTGCCAGTTGTTTGGAGTATTTGTTGTCAAACTGGTTTTGGACTGTATTTTTGTTTGTATTGATTCACCCCCCCTCTTAGTACCGGCTTGGTACTAGTGGTTCATCATTGAGTTATCAATATTTATTCATTGGCTAGTGAGTGAATATTGTGGGTCACAAATCCCACCAAAGTTTTTCCCACACCGGGTTTCCTCATTAAACATCTTGTGTTATGGTGTGTTTTCTATGTTGTCTTTATTGTTTCTGTTTATTGCATTAATTCTTATTTACCGGTACACTCTTTTGGAATGCAAAATACTTAATAAGGCTAAATATTCTGTACACCGGTTAGATACTGATTCACCCCCCCTCTCAGTATCTTTGGGACTATCATTAATCCTAACAACTGGTATCAGAGCCTGGTCCTCTATTTTCAAAAGCCTAACATCTTGAGGAAGGTTTTGACACTGGTATAGATGGAGAACTTAAGAAAGCAATTGGAAGGAGCTCTTGTAGACTATGATTCAAAAAAGTTAAAGAATATCAAGCTTGAAGATGATCTGAGGATTGAATAGGAATTCATTCAGGGACTTCAGGAGAATCTTACTATTGCTAGAAATAAGAGAAAATAAATTCATGGGAAGATGCAAAATGACAATTATGAAACTAGGAAACTCTTAATGAACTTGTGAACAAGATGAGGCAAGAAAACATGACTTTAAGGAATGAAATGCAAGATATGACTATGAGATTTTGTAAAGATATTGAAGACCAAAAGAAGAATGAAGATGACTTGACTGGGAGACTCAATGATGCTGGTAATGAAAATCTAAGACTCATTCATGAAAATGATATGTTAAAGACAAATTTGATTCACATGCAACATGATAAAACTGAACTTATGAGGCAAATTGGAATTCTAAAAAATGAGTTGGCTACTGCAAATCAACATAAAGAGAAATTCAAGAAAAGTTCAGAAGAACTTGATAATATGCTGAAAAATTAGAAACCTAATGGAGATACTAATGGACTTGGATTTGAAATTGGTGAAAGTTCTGGTACTGTAAACAATCATGATCACAGTAAACTGGTAAGACAACCTAATGCTTACAAATTTAATGGGAAATACTTTAACTGTAACAAGTATGGTGATAGAGAAAATGAGTGTAGATCTAGAAACAATCAGAACATTAATACACCCACTAGTCAATGTTCCAAATGCAACAAAGTTGGTCACAATTCATAAAACTACAGAATGAATGTAAGATGTTATGTTTGTGGAAGATTTGGGAACTTATCTAATCAACGCACAACACAAACCAGCATAGGATATGGAAAGGCTATTCAGAAGAGTAATGTGACTTGTTATGCTTGTAACAAGATTGGACATATTGCAAAATTTTGTAGAAGAAAGACTTCATCGGCAAACAATAAAGGACCCAGTTTGAAAGGCAAAGAAAAGGTTGATGAGGTAAAGCAAGAATTTTCAAAATAATGGATTAGAAAGACAGATCATAATGTTGATAAGACTATTTCTTCACCAGTAGAATAGAGTATTACTCCACCGGTAGAAAATTCTTCATCCAACTGAGAAGTAACTCTTTGGGGGTATTGCAACAAGTTGAATATCATGTAGATTACCCTTGGTAGATAGTGAGAAGATAGATTTCTTCTTTACCAACAGATGTGTTAAGTTTTCACTTAACTGGCAAGCATTTATTGTGGTTGTTGAATGAAATTTCATTTTAAATCATCAGTTTTCCTTCATCTTTGAATCACCGAGCATTCAAACTAGCAGAGAGCGCAAAAATCTGAGTGAAGACATTAAAGGTGAAGAAGTGAAGCGATTTCTTTCAAGCACTCCAACATTATCAAGTAGCTTAAGGTATTTTTTAAATTGCTTCCTCTTCTGCTCCCAAATTTATTGCAAACCTTATTGTTGTGGAAATTGTAAATCACCCTAGGCATGTTTTCAAAATTATTCCTGAGATAGCTAATCAAGTTGACTCCATAGGTGCATTCTCAAAAATTCCTAAAGGTGTATCTTATGCTAAAGACCTAGAATTTATATTCACTACAATATTGAAGAATGAGGTTCTATGGAAATATTAAAGATGTTTAATACCGTAATCTGTGATGAAAATGGAAATGTCAAACCCAAGCACAAGGTTATTGAGAACTTAGGTTTTATAGAAATCTTGAGCATCCCATAATTTCCAGAAGAAGTAGTGAGAATTGTCTTAAGTAGGGCACATGGAGAATTTCTTTGGTTAGATTCAGTCTGCAAATTGACTTGGTAAGCAATTAGGGTAGTGACAAGTTTACCCTCTACTAACAGCATACCAGACAAGACAAAGAAGGTACCCAAAAATACAGTCATGACCTTAATAGGAGAAACATCTGATAGTAGATCTCTGAGAGTAAATGGCATCAAGGATATCAATGTGAGATTCATAAGTATGATTTTAGGTTACAAGACCACACATGCAAACTAACTTAATTCGATTTCTAGTCTTTGCATTAAAAGTGCTTATGATATGGTAAATAATGATGCAAAAATAGATGTGTGTGAATGGTTGAAGGATGAACTAGTTGATAATTTGAAAAAGATAAAAGGAGATAAGAAAGGAACATTTCATTTTGGTAATCTTTTGGGATGCCTTATATTGTATTTCTCAAAACAAATTCCCAGTATTGGACATAGATTTTGGATATGACATATCGGTAGGCAAACAATTGCAAGAAGCCTTCACTGGCATGAGTACTGCTAGGGAAAACAATATAACTGAATATTTTGAAGCTTTCCAAGCCAAAATGAAAACAAGAGAGAGACTACCACAAAGTATAGTAGATAAATATGATAAAGAAATCTGCTTTGTGATTAAGAAAGATGAAATATGGATGGAAGCAGTTCTTCCTATAACTGTATGAGTAACAAAAATGGGGTATGAAGCTGATGTGAATATTATTGAGACTTATGCCAAATCCCTGTTAGAAGCACCTAGAGAACCAATGGAAAAAGTGTTTGGTAGTGCAGAAACAATTGAGAGTCATGTAAAAACAATGAAACAAAGGAAGAAAAGAGAAAATTACATAAGGAGTGCATCAAAACAAGTAAAGGAAATAAAAGAAAATGTCATGAACCTTACTGGAATAAAGGAAAGTGAACTAGAAGGATTGCAACTGGAGGCACATATCTCACTGGTTGGTACATCATCTGATAGTGAAATAGCTGCTAAATTTAAGAGAGTTGATAGGAAGAGAAAACCTTCACTGGTACCCTCTCCTCCACCCAAGAAAACAAGAACTCTAAGAAAGAAGCAACAAGCGGTAAGACAACCAACAAAGAAGTTGTCACCTAAGAAGAAACAAAAACAAGTGATACCACCTTTGGATAATTTACTAAATGAAATCACTAATGACGGTAACTTGGCTAATGTGAGAAAGTTGTACAACACATTCACTGATTTTGAAAAAGAAAGTGTTGAAAACACCATTATTCTACATCTGGACATTTACAAGGAAGTGCTAATTGAAGTTGTAGATGACTTGCCAAATGATCTGTATAGAAGATTAGATGCAAAAAGGATTACAGTAATGGAGTTGGACAAGAAACTTAAGGTTGAAAACCTTCTAGCTATGCATCCAGTAAAATCAAAAGAGGAGATTGATGAATTAATTTGTGAAGCTAATATATTAGTTTTTGCTAGTGGTCACCCACAAGTGAGCTTAATGGCTAGTAGAGTAAATGAAATTACAGAAGAAACAACTGACAAATGGGATATATTTTTCGTAGAAAAAGAAAAATAGGAAACATTGAACCGACCAAAGAAACCATTCAAAGTATATCAAAAGGACAAGGACAAAGGGAAAGGTAAAGTTGGTGGAATACCAAACATCAAAATAACTGACAACTTACCACCACCCTTGGATACCACACAGGTACACATTGTTGATACACCGGCTACTAAAAATATGGACATGACACATGACGATACTAACCCTGAATTAGAAATTCTATTCACCATGAATGTTGATACTTAGGAAGTGAAAATTGTTGTGGACAAGGACAACACAGAGGTACATGATGATATTGCTAGCATTGGAAACATTAATAAGCAACCAACATAAAATGGTGAGGTCGAAATGCATACAAAGAAAATAGAGCATACAAAGCAACCTTTGGACAATGGAATGGATACAGGTAGTTTAGATGCTAGCATTGAGAAACCGATAGAGACAAAGATACCGACAACTGATAACATAGAGAAACCAACAGAGCATCTGGAAGAGGCAAAGGTACATGTTGAGATAGTAAAACTAGTAATCACTGAGAAACCCAAACCACTACGGGTTGAAACACAAACTTAGACTGATCCACTGGAGGTTGATACAAGCAAATTGGCTACTAGCACTGGAAGCGTTGAAATAATAAAGGCAGTTGGTTAAACATCCGAATTCAGACCTAATAATCTGACAGAGGTACTCCTGGACTCAATTAAGAAGATAACTGATTGTAATGCAATGGCCTACAAGGAAATTGATGACACAATACCTATTCTTAAGATGATTTCACCAAAATGTAATATAGATCATGTAAAGGATTCTTTAGGACAGTTAGACACATTGTCTAAATTTATTGATGGAAATGTAATAACAGTGGATAAAGTAAATGAAGATACATTCAAAGAGAAAATGGAAAAAGAAAAAGAAAAATTCTTTGAGGAGACAATAAAGAAGTGCACTGAACATATTAACATACTTTTACCGGCACTGAATACAACAATTTTGAGTATAAGGAACTATACAGATAAACATGCAAGCCACATTTGTTGACCTAGGACATTGAAAAGGAAATTGATGATATAGATGATAACATCATTGGTTCATCCAAACCTATATCAGTTATTGAGCAAGTAATATCAGGATTTGAGGAAAAGATGGAGAAATTTGAGAAGGAAAAAGCAAGGATCAAGGAAAATGCTAGAGAGCTGAAGTATAAACTTAGTCCTAAACTAGATAACCTTATCTCTTTGAGAAATGAGATCTCTAAGGCATTAATTCAAGGAGAAATATCACCGGAGGAGCATATGGATCATCTCACTGGAACAATCCAACGAAATGAGGCAACCATGAATGACAACAATAGATTCATGTAGAGTTTAAACTTGGTTTTGCCTGATATATTTCAGATTGTAACCAACCGGTTACAAACCTTAAGGTGAAAATTTGCACTCATTTGATAGTTTTTTGACAACCTTTGTCATTGATATCAAAGGGGGAGTAGTAGATAGAAAAAAAATGACTATTCAGAAGGAAATCATCTTCTTAGGGGGAGCACATATTTTTGGTAAATTTTTGGACTTCACTTTTTGGAAATAGTCTTTGGATTTTTCTCATGAGTGTTTCCATCAATGCCAAAGGGGGAGATTGTTGGCATTCTACACTCTAGTGATGAATTATGGTGTTGTCATTGATGGAAACCTACTGGCAACCTTCAAGTAGTCACCCGACATTCATCTGGTAAACCACCGATAGGCACCGACACTGACAGACACTTCATTGGCAGTGGCAACAATGCATACCGACACCCCAGCCAATAGGAATAAACTTTTGTTTATTGTATTTAATTGTAAATAACTTTTTGTAAAGCCAACATGGCATATTGTAATAGACTCATACATGTATGAGATCTTGTAAATCATTTTGACATGATAAAGGAAAGAAGATAGGAGATGAGATAGGAATGAGCAAATAATAAGGGCAAATCTTGTATAAGGTTTATGGTTATTGTATGAGCTTAAACCGATACTAAACTTGACATAGTTGATGCTGATTTGAAGTAGTACATTGTATTGGATTTTCATAATCCATTTTTTAAGTCAATGAGACTTCTATTTTGTAGATTGAGCAGTGAGCTCTAGGCAGTTGGCCTTCCTACATGTGCAAGCCCCTCATTGTAAGTAATATTTATTCATTGGCCAGTGAGTGAATATTGTGGGTCACAAATCCCACTGAGGTTTTTCCAACACCAGGTTTCCTTGTTAAACATGTTGTGTTATGGTGTATTTTCTATGTTGTCTTTATTGTTCCTATTTACTACATTAATTCTTATTTACTGGTACACTCTTTTGGAATGCAAAATACTTAATAAGGTTAAATATTCTGTACACCGGTTAGATATTGATTCAACCCCCCTCTCAGTATCTTTGGGACTATCATTAATCCTAATAGGTAGCACATCTTCACCTCTGATGGTGTGAGACAACTTAAACATTTTGCCTCTTTATCAGAAACAAGCAACCATCCTTCAGATCAGTTTGTACTTTATCGGTAGGCCTTCATTCTTTATGGTCACCCTTATGTGAATATCCATCATGTCAATTGACATCAATGACAACTTAGTGCCAAAATGCCAATAGGAAAATCATAAGAAAGTCAAAAGTCCCTTATTCTTTAGAACACAACTCATTAATGATTTTATCCTTCCAAATTTTTTAGCAATAGATAATTTAAAGAAATCATGAAAGGCCCTTGTTGATCGCAAAAAGGTATAGAGACATTGGTCTAGAGATGTAAAATTGTAAACTAGAAATAAGGTTCTAGAATCTGTAACTTAGAAGATAAGATATGATTCCATCCATCTATCATGCATGCATCATCTCATCCATTAATAGAGCACACCCATGTTCTCTTGAACTTCCATCTCCTCTCAAAGCAATATCCTCATCTTCATCCTCATCTTAAGTCATCATATTTCCTCCTAACTACTCCTTGAGTCATTGGGTCATATTCAATATAACCATTTTGTTAGTAGCACTATGTTTTAATCTTCTTTGAAATTATTCTACTTCATAACACCATTTGACCACATGATTTTGATCAATTTATCTCTATTTTGTTAATTATCCATCACTTAAATATTAATTAAATAATTTTATATTATTTAATTAACACTTACTATTTTTCTACTTTCATAATTCTTACCCTAAGGTAATAATTAATTTAAATATTTACCGTTATCCCAATCCAATTTCTTCAAAAAAAACAAATGAATAACTTATCTTTATTTAATTTACTGCATCATGTATCCAATCTTCCAACTCTCCCTGTTGTCCTATTGCCTTTTCTTGATCTAATCCTAATGCATCCCCTAATCATTTACTCATACTTAATCATTGATTAAGACAATAAATCCATTCCATCAAATTTCTTTGGTGCTATGTTACATGAGTCTTGTTCCCTCATGGTACACTCAAGGAATTTTTATTTTTTTATTCCTATTACTCCCTATGTTTTGGAGTGTGAGGAAAAATCTTGTCTTTATGACAAAATCCTCTTCCATACTACAAAGTGTCTTCTTCTCAACTCACCTCGTGGTGTCAGTTGGTACTATCCCAAGAGGTGAGAGTATCAAATCATTCTCCACCTTTGATCCTTATATTTCAATTCCATCCATCCATTTAACCTTACCCAAATGTACATATCCAAAAGTTAACCTATTTTGTACTTAAGCATCATTACAATGCCAAATTATTAGTGAGAACACATCCAAATTACTATCATGGTTAAATCTATTCAACAAGAGGTTTGACATAGTGTAATGTCATTGCTTCTATGTTTGTCTAAATATCTTTCAATCAATATGAGTTTTAAACCTCGTTATTTTTTGTTTGGTTTTTATTGCTAAAATCATTCAAAATTGAGAAAATTTCCCCCACACTAGGCACAAATACTTACTAGAGATCATAGTGGTTCCCCTTTGAGCCAAGTAAACTATTCTATCCATTTATGAAGATTAACTTGTAGACTCTACTAATGCAAATGGGTTGCAATCAATAATTTTTCTCTCCATTGCCAATAAATTATTTCACAACCAATAATTTATGTTACAAATAATTGATAAGTAAAACTCAAACTTAGCTAAGTGTGTGTTGTTGTATATTGTTGCTTCTAGGATATGTTGTTTTCATTGATGTCAATATATTCCTATGATTTTGTTAATCCGGTGACTGCAGGTTGGTTTCTTGGGTTGGTGATTCTGTGTTAGAATATTTCTAGTATCTTTGTATCATTCTTGATTGGTTTCCATGATCCAGAAGATTGACTGATCATATTACATGATTCGGTTTATGGTTTTGTCATTCTAATAGGTGCTTTACTATGTTCAGTATATCCTCTGGTATATTTCGGTGTGATCAGATATAGTGATGTGGTTTTGGGATATTGTCTTGGACATTCATTAGTATCTTCATTTCAGTTGGTGTAGCTATTGTGGTTGATCCTAATGTGTTTGGTGGTGTTTTCTAATCATGTACTATTTGGTTTTTTGATCTACATTGATTGTTGTGCATGGTTTTGGTATTTTCCTTATCGAGTATTATTGTTCATGCTATATGAGAGCTATGGTGGTGTAGCATGTTGTGGAACTATTCTTCGAGATATTTCCAGTGGTGTAGCATGTTTGAGAATTTGATTTGGGTCTAGGTTATGCCATTTATGTTGTAATATTGATCTAGTGGTTGATCTTTGTATCAGGTGTTGAGATTTTGTTATTCAACCTTATGCCTAAGGTTGATGATCGGTATCTATAAATGTATTATTTGTTAGGAACCAGGAAGGATGACTGAGAGGGGGGGGAGTGAATCAGTTGTTAAACAGTTGTCAATAAATTATAACCCAAATGCAAATTATTCCAACTTAAACTTAGTGCCAGTAAACCAAAGTTAAATGTTGATAAAATAGATTAACAATTATAGCAGTACTGGTATAAATTAATGCATGAAACAGAAAGAGAAACAACATCCACAACACATGACACTGAGATTTATACGTGGAAACCCAGTAATGGAAAAACCACAGTGGGAAACCTTACCCACAATCAGATGATACTACTATAGATAGTATGTGTATACAAATGGGGTCTACACATGCAGAAAGGCCAACCGCTTAGAGCTCACTACTCAATCACAAAATAGGAGTCACACTAACTATAATTGGATGGTTAAATCCATTGATAATGTACTGCTCAAAATAGAATCTCCAATGCTGGATTTAGTACCGGTTAAGCTCTAAACATGAGTATCAAAAAAACCTTCATAATCTTCCTTCAACCTTCAAATAATGTTTGTGTGATTCGCACAAGGATCCGCTATTCTTCTCTTCAATATACACTCATACCATCTCCCATATCTCACAAATGAGATCTTACAATCATTTATACAAAACCTAAGACCACACGATGAGGTCTGCTCACTAAAGATATTACAATTAAATCAATTACAAATAAGTCTTGATGCGATACATGTCATCTTAATACATTTATAAATCAATAAACCGTCTCCATAATGTGTTGTGTTGATCTCGAATACTGGTCCATAACCTAGACCTATCTGCCAATAAAGGCAAATCTGTCAAGCCATTTAGACCAATAAGAAAAATACCAAATCCAAACTTCCAATCCATGTCTTCAACATAACCAAATGATCTCCATATGATAACAAGTCATCATCACTGTCAGTGAACAATATATCCTACTGGTGAACATATACCACTGACTGTGCATAAGCCAATATCCATGTCGGGACCACAATGTGTCGGTGCAACAATAAACCAATATAACCATAGTATCAAATCAACAATGTAGACCTCCAAGAAGACAACTATTGACATAAATGACAAAACCAATGCAACACATGATGAAGTCATCCATAATAGCAACAATCTCCCCCTTTGGCATTAATGGCAACACTAGATGGAAAAACATCTAAGTGCCAAAAATAGAATGCCAAAAACCAATAGACCAACATTATTCATGTAATTCATGCAATAAGAGGTCTCTGCATTATTAGAAGAAGTTGTTTGTGCAAGCTTGGAGAATCTATCCTTTGGTGATGTGTTTGAAAAGAGATTGAGAAGTTGCAGAGTAGACATATGTGCTTAATTGGAACTATCATCAAGAATTTAGAGATGTTATTTCTTTAGTTCATATAATATAGATTGGTGTCCATATATTTTGTAAGTCAGTGAGACCTCTTTGTAAGGTAGTGAACCTTCCCTGAGGGTTGTAACATTTTGGGTTATTGTATCTTGAGCAGTGAGCTCTAGGAAGTGAGCCTGAATGCATGTTCATTCCCCATTCTAATATTTTTGCATACTACTGTAGAGTATCATTTCATTGTGGGTAGGGTCCCACTGTGGTTTTTCCCTTAATCAGGTTTTTGACATCAAAATCTTGGTGTTATGTGTTGTTATTCTATTGTGTTCATCTTTCTTGTTACTGCAGTTGATCAAATTGTCTTTTGAGGTTGTTTTTGTTATTCCAGTGACAACTAATTCAGCCCCCTTCCCCCTCTCAGTTGTCTCTCCTTGTTGTTTCCAATAACTAGTATCAGAGCTAGATCCTCTAGAAGAATCTTGACAACTTGAGGTGATCCAAGATGGCAACTTACATGTATAAGAAGGAGGGTTTGAGGTTTGATGGAAGCAACTATGCTATATGGAATAACCAGATGGAAGTTCATTTGAAGTGTCTTGGAGATGATTATTGGAAGATCACAAAGAATACTTATACTCTTCCTTAGAATGGTCCAACCACTCCTGATGAGATCAAAGAAGAAGAGAAGAACACTAGAGAAAAGGAAGCCTTGTTGAGTTCCTTGATAGACTCTGAGATGACTAATGTGATGGAATTGCAGACTACACATCAGATCTGGGAATATCTTGAAACCCTATATGAAGGAGATAAACATGTCAAAGTTGCTAAGATGCAGCATTTGAAAGGGATGTATGAGAGATTGAAGATGAGTGAAGATGAGAACATAAACACATTTATGCCTAAAGTGAATGAGCTTGTTCTGAATATCAGGTGTGTTGGTGGAACTCTATATGAAGATGAGATTGTTGCTAAGGTGTTGAGATCATTACCAGATTCTTATAAACATAAAGTAGCTACTATTGATGAGATCCAGAGTGTGACCATTGTTACTAGAGACATGCTAGTTGGGAAGCTTGCTACATTTTAGCTAAGTGAATTTGGAGATTCACATGGGAATTCTGAGACAACATTTAAAGAATTTGCATCTAGTAAGTAGAGATGTGATTCAAAAGATAGTTCATGTAGAATATCTAGATATGAAAGAGAGAGAAGAGAAATTGAAGAGAAAGAAAGAGAATTGGATGAGCTTGAAGCCCTGATTGCCCGAAGACTTCCTAAAGGTGCTGGTAAGTATGATGGTAAATTTCATTTGAAATGTTTCTCTTACAATAAGATAGGACACTTTGCATCTAGATGTCTAGAGAGAATGGCCAAGTATGATAGGCATGATAAACATGACAAGTTTGAAAGGAATGATAGATATGAAAAGCATGAGAAGTATGATAATCCTTATAAGTCTAACCAGAAGCATAGATATCAGAAGAATTTCTATTACATTGCTGATGAAGGTGTCATAGATGAAGAATAAAAAAATGGAAATTCTAGAGAATAAATTGGATTCATTGCCATTAGAGAAGATGGACCAGTACCAGTTGACTCCATAAGTTGCACTGTTGAAGACAAAGCTTTAGCTGCCGAAGTTAAAGATGAAGATGAATGGGTAATTGAAAATGGTTGTTTACATCATATGACTGGTGATAAAAGAAAATTCATAAAAATGGAAAAGTATGATGGTGGAATAGTAAGATTTGGAGACAATAATGTCTATGTGATCTATGGTAGAGACTCAATATCCTTTAATGGTAAGCATAACATGATGATGTCTTTTATGTTGAAGTTTTGAAGCATAATATTTTGAATGTAGGACAAATGGTTGACAAGGGATATAATTTGCAATTTAAGAATGGAAGGTGCAAGATCCTTAATGCCTCTAGAATAGAGATTCCAATAGGAACTCAGACAAAAGGTAACATTTTTCATTTGAATGTTGATGGGAAAAGTTGTTTGATTGCTCAGATTGATGAAAGTTGGTTATGGCATAGGAAAATGTGTCATGTAAACTTTGATTCTTTGATTAAGATCAGTAATAGTCAGGTTGTTAGAGGTTTGCCTAAAATTACTAAGCCTACTAATAGAGTATGTAAAGAATGTGAAATGGGAAAGAAAACAAGAATATCCTTTAAGAGTAAACAATATACATCTAATGGATTATTAAATCTTGTGCATACTAACCTATGTGGACCTACAAGAGTAAGAAGCGTGGAGGGAGATAGATATTTCATGTTGCTGATTTATGATTATTCTAGAATGGTATGGGTTGTCTTTTTAAGAGAGAAATCAGAAGCATTGGATAAATTCAAAGTATTCAAAGTCAAAGTTGAGACTGAATCTGTTGGTATTATGGATGACTTCATCATGTGTTGCATTGGTTTTGTCATTTATGTCAACACTTATCTTCTTGGAGGTCTACAATATTGATTTGGCACTATGGTTATATTGGTTTATTGTTGAACCGACATATTGTGGTCCTTACATGGATATTGACTTATGCATAGTCATTGGTATATGTTCACCAACAGGTTATATGGTTCATCGATAGTGATGATAACTTGGAGATCATTTGGTTATGTCGAAAACATGGATTGGATGTTTGGATTTGGTGTTTTTCTTATTGGTCTAATCGGGTTAACAGATTTGCCTTTATCGGCAAATAGGTCTAGGTTATGGACTGGTACATGATATCTATTCCAGATTATCACGACACATTATGGAGATGGTTTATTGATTGGTAAATGTATTGAGTTGACATATTGTATTGCATCAAGACTTATTTGTAATTAATTTTATTGTAATATCTTTAGTGAGCCGACCTCATGTATAGGTCTTAGGTTTTGTATATATTATTGTAAGATCTTATTGAAGATCATAGGATCATATGAGTGTGTTCGAATATTGAAGAGCAAAAATAAGAAGATCCTTGTGCAAATCACGCAGACATTATTTGAAGGTTGAAAGAAGGTTATGAAGGTGTTTTGACACTCATGTTCAGAGCTTAAACTAGTACTGAATCTAGCATTGCAGATGCTATTTTGAGCAGTACATTATCATTGGATTTAACCATCCAATTGTAGTCAGTGTGACTCCTATCTTGTGATTGAGCAGTGAGGTGTATGCGGTTGGCCTTTCTGTATGTGCAGACCCCATTTGTATACACTTACTATTTGTAGTAGTATCATCTGATTATGGGTAAGGTTTACCACTATGGTTTTTCCCCTTACCAAGTTTCCATGTCAAAATCTCTATCTCATTGGTTGTGGATGTTATTTCTCTTTCTCTTTCATGCATTAAGTTAAACCGATATTGCTATAACTATTAATCTGTTCTACCGACACTTAAGTTTGGTTTACCGGCACTAAGTTTAAATTGGAATAATTTGCATTTGGTTTATAATTTATTGACAATTTATTCACAACTGATTCACACCCCCTCTCTTAGTTGTCCTTCCTAGTTCCTAATAGAGTCAGAATTAAAATTGAAAAGTGTTGGCAAATGCACACTCCAATGAGAAATTGTAGGTGATTGAAGGTATTGCCATTGATGGAAACCTTACAATCATATGATACCAGTAGGCACTGGCACCAACATACTCTACACTGGCATACAGTTCACCGACACCAAAAAGAAAGATTACTAGTACCATGGCTGATAGGAATTTTGTTTAATTATATTTTGTATTTAATTGTAAAATCCTTTTGTAAGCTGACATGATGGATTGTAATATGAATCATATAAGTATGAGATCTTGTAGATCATTTAGGTAGGAAGTATGGAAAGATTATTGCAGACCTAATGTGCGAAATTGTAAGGCAGATTTTGGATAAAGGTTTATGATTATTGTAGAGCTTAAAAAACCGATACAAAATCTAGCATAGCAGATGCTGATCTGAAGCAGTACATGATATTGGATTTGTATAATCCATTTTCGTAAGTCAGTGTAACTTCTTTTGTAACTAAGAAGTGAGCTCTAGGCACTTGGCCTTCCTACATGTACAGGCCCCTATTGTATCACTAATATTCTCTTATTGGCCAGTAAGCGAATATTGTGGGTCACAAATCCCACCGAGGTTTTTCCCACACCAGGTTTCCTCATTAAAAATATTGTGTTATGGTGTGTGTTTCATGTTGTGGTTGTTCTCATTTACTGCATTATTTTTGGTTTACCAATACACAGTTTTGAAATGCTTTTCATGTTATAATTCAAAAAAATTCATATACTGGTCAGATACTGATTCACCCCCTCTCTCAGTATCTTTGGGAATCCTAACAATTGGTATCAGAGCCTAATCCTCTATTTTCAAAAGGCTAACAACTTGAGGAAGATTTTGACACTGGTAGAGATGGAAAACTTGAGAAAGCAATTGGAAACAACTCTTTCAGACTTTGATGCAAAAAAGGTGAAGAATATCAAACTTGAAGATGATCTAAAGGCTGCACAGGATATCATTTAAGGACTTCAAGAAAATATCACTATTGCAAGGAATAAGAGAAGAGAACTTTGTGAAAAGATGCAGAATGATGATAATGAAAAAGAAACTCTTAATGATCTGGTGAACAAATTGAGACAAGAAAACAATACAATGAAGAATGAGATGCAATATATGACTATGACATTTTGCAAAGAGACTAAAAATTGGAAGAAGAATGAAGATGACTTGACTAGAAGAATCAATGATGCTGCAAATGAAAATCTAAGACTCAGTCATGAGAATGATATGCTAAAGACAGATCTAATTCACTTAGAACATGACAAAACTGAACTCATGAGACAGAAAGATTTCTTGGAAAATGAGTTGGCTACTACAAATCAAGACAAGGAGAAATTCAAGAGAAGTTCAAAAGAATTTGATAGCATGTTGAAGAATCAGAAACCTAATGGTGATACAAATGGCCTTGGCTTTGAAGTTGGTGAAAGCTCCAGTACTACAAACAATCATGATCATAGCAAATCAGTAAGACAACCTAATGCTTACAAATTTAATGGGAAATGCTTTAAATGTAACAAGTATGGTCATAGAGAAAATCAGTGTAGATCCAAAAATTATTAGAACACTAATGGACCCATGAGTCAATGTTCTAAATGCAACAAAGTTGGTCATAATTCATAAAATTGTAGAATGAATGTAAGATGTTATGTTTGTGGAAGATTTGGACACTTATCTAATCAATGTAGAGCACATACCAGCATAGGATATGGGAAATCTATTTAGAAAAATAATGTGACTTGTTATGCTTATAACAAAATTGGGCATATTGCAAAATTCTATAGAAGTAAGACTTCACCGACAAATAACAAAGGACCTAGTTTAAAAGGTAAACAAAAGGTTGAAGAAGTAAAGCAAGAATTCTCAAAGCAATGGATCAGAAAGTCAGATCAAAATGTTGATGGGAATACTCCTCCACCAGTAGAACAGAGTATCACTCCACCAGCAGAAGACTCTTCATCTAACTAAAGGAAAATCCTTTGGGGGTTTGGCAACTAATTGAAAAACATGCTAATATACCCTTGGTTGATGGTGAGAAGTTAAATTACTTCTTTACTGGGAGATGAGTTAAGTTTGACTTAACTAATAGGCATTAAATGTGGTAGTTGAAGAAAATAACATTATAAAGTAAGTGTTTTGGCTCCTTTTTCCATTCACTGAGCATTCAAATCTTTGAAAGCACGAAAATTTCTGAGCGAAGGCATCCATAGCAAAAAGTGAACCAGTTCATCCAAGAACTCATCCTAAAGGAAGATTGAGGTATTTATAACTATGGCTTCTTCATCTACACCTGAATTAATTGCAAACCCTACTGTGATTGAGGTTATCAAGCGTCCTAGACCCGTATTCAAACTTATCCCCAAAATTACGAAGGATGATACCCTAGGAGCATTTTTGAAAATACCTAAGGGAGTAGTTTATGCAGAGGATCCTAGAATGTATATACATTGTCATATTGAAGAATTAGGAGATGATGGAATCAATAACATGTATAGGACTATAATCTATGATGAAAATGGTATTATCAAACCGGAACACAAGATAGTGGAAATCCTAGGTTTTATGGATATTCTTAGCATCCCTAATTTTCCTGAAGATGTGATAAGAATAGTCCTAAGCAGAGTCCATTGTGAATTATTTTGGTTGGATTCCATCCATAAGATCACTAAAGAAGTAGTTAGGGTAGTAATAGGCTTACCTTCCACCGGTAGCAGGCCTAACAAAAATAAGAAAGTTTCAAATGAGACTGTGATGAACTTAACCGACGCAACATTTGACAAAAGATCCCTTAGAGTCAATGATGTGAAGGACATCAATGTCAGATTTGTTAGTATGATTCTTGGCTATAAGGATACACATACAAATAGGTTAAACTCAGTATCTAGCCTATGTAATAAAAGTGCATATGGCATGGTGAATGACAATAAAATAATTGATGTATGTGAATGGCTTAAAGATGAATTGATAGACAACCTGAAGAAAATCAAAGGTGATAAGAAGGGAACTTTAAGATTTGGAAATATGCTTATATGTTTAATGCTATACATTACCAAGGAAGTACCCGGTATTGGTAAGAAAGAATTTGGTTTTGATATACTGGTAGGAAAGCAACTATTGGACATATTGAACAACATGGGAGATGACAGAGAGAAATATATAAATGAACATTTTCAAGCACTGACGGCCCAAATGAAGACAAGAATAAGGCTATCTTAAGCAATTATTGACAAATATCAAAAGGAGCTATGCTTTGTAATTAAGAAAGATGAAATTTAGATGGAGGCAACTGTCCCTATAACTCTTTGGGTAACCGAGATGGGATATGAGACCGATGATAACATAATTAAGACCTATGCAAAAGCCCTCCTTGAAGCACCAAAAGAACCATCTGAGGAAGTTTTTGGCAATGCAGAAATAATTGAGAGTGGCATCCAATCTCATAAAAGAGTCAAGAGAACTGAACAAATAGTTAGGAGAGGTTCCAGACAAGCTAAAGAAATTATAGAAGATGTACTTAACAAAACTAGTATCAAGGAAAGTGAGTTGGAAGGACTTCAACCAGAAGCTCATCTTTCACCAGTTGCAACTTCTTCTAAAAGTGATATATTAGCTGAATTCAAAAGGGTAGTAAGGAAAATAAAAACCTCACTGACACCCTCACCTACACCTAGAAGAATAAGACAAAAGAAATAGGAAGTTAGGCCTCCAGCTAGGAAGTTAACTCCAAAGAAAAAGAAGGTAAAACAGGCTATTGCTCCACTGGACAAACTTCTGAATGAAATAACTGAGGATGGAAAATTAAAAAATATTAGCAAGCTGTATAACATACTTTCTAATGATGATAAAGAGAGCATAGAGAATAGTGTAATTTTACACTTAGACATTTACAAGAAATTTTTGATAGAGATTGTTGATGATATACACAATGATTTATATAGAAGACTAGAAGCTAGAAGGGTAGCTATTGTTGAGTTAGATAAAAAGATAAAGATAGAAAAATTACTTCCAGTTCACCCAGTGAACTCCACTAAAGAGATAGATGAATTAATCAGTGAGGCCAAATGGACAGTATTTTCAACCGGTTACCGACATGTAGCACTAATGGCAGGCAGAGTGAATAAAATCACTGATGAAACTACAGATCAATGGGATATATTCTATGTTGAAAAGGAGAAACAAGAAGAACTTAAAAGACCCAAGACTATCAAAGTCTACCAAAAGGACAAGGATAAGGGGAAAGGTAAGGTAGGTGGACCTCCAAGCTTAAAGATAACTAATAACTTGCCCCCACCTCCTTCTAATACTCCACCGGTAGAAACTGTTGACACACAATTGACAATAGAGAGTATGGAGACTCCTCATGAGGATGCAAATTTGGAGTCTGAAATTTTGTACACTATGAACATAGACACCCAAGAGGTAAATATTGTGGTAGATAAGGAATCAACTGAGAAGATAGATGTGGCAACAAAGCCACCAACAGAAAATGTTCAAATTGATAACATTGGAATTAGGGAACAACAACAAATTGAAGAATCAAATGATCCCCTAGACACTGAGAAGGCATAGACCATAGTTGTGCATACTGTTGCATCTACTAAGCCACCAGTTATAGATGTTGAGATTGGGGTTGAGACACAAACTGAACAATCAGTTGATCCCCTGTCTACTGGAATGGTGACTGATACTAAACCCACTGAGCTAGAGTAACCAACTGACAACACAGAGAAACCAGTTGAGATATCAGCACTGGACAGTACAGAGGTGCATATAGAGAAACTGATAGTGGATATCACTGGTAAAGCATCAGAAACACCGGTAGATAACACTGAGAAATAATCAAAAAAACCAGTAGATGAGAGCACAATAAAATAGACAAAGACCAAAGTAGAGAGACAGTTAGAGTCACAGGTTCAAACTGAGACATCACCACCTTCATTTGAAAAAGCCCAAACCTTTGGTATTGGAAATGCAAACTCAAACAGATCCTCTTGAGAAAGAGGAAAGCAAAGCTATCACTACAACTGACGGACTATAGATTGTGAGGACAGTTGGACAGTCATTTGGAACATCAATGACTAATTTCCAACCAACAAATGTGACAGAGGTACTCTTGGACTCAATAAAGAAAATAATAGTACAATGCACAAGCTTACAAGGCTATAGATGACACTTTACCAATTTTGAAAATGATAGCTCCAAAGTGTAACATAGATAATAAAGATTCTTTGAGCCAATTAGACACATTGTCTAAATATATAACCGACAATCTAATTACACTAGACCAGATAAATGAAGATACATTCAAAGAGAAAATGAATAAGGAGAAAGAAAAATTCTTTGAGGAAATAGTGAAGAAGAATAAGGAACAAATAGACACCTTATTACCGGCACTAGGAGAAACAATTTTGGATTTCAAGAAACTGTACAAAGATACCTGCAAAACTGATATTGTCACAGAGCACATAGATTCAGAGATCAGGAAAGCACAAAAGGAAATCAACAATATTTCTGACAATTTAATAGGAACATCAGATTCATTTTTGGAAATCGAAAAGAACATTGCAGTCCTTGAGGAGAAAATTGAGAAGTTAGAAAAACATAAAGAAAAGATAAAGCATAAGGCAAAGGATTTAAAATGCAAACTAGGCCCTAAACTAGATTACCTCATTTCTTTGAGAAAATAAATTTCTGAGGCTCTGGTTCCAGGTCTTAAGACACCAAAAGAGAAAATAAACATACTCACTAGTACAATTCTAAGGATAGAAGTGGCATTAAAGGACAACAAGAGGTTCAACGACTGTCAAAATTTTGCATTAGCAAACATCTATTAGATTGTAACCCATCGGTTACAAGGATCTAGGTAGGAACCACACTCCACTGACAGTGACTGACAACCTTTGTCATTGATGCCAAAGGGGGAGTAGTGGAGATGAGAAAAATGATCAGAAGAAAGACATCATCAGCTCAGGGGGAGCACACATTTTGGTAAGATAATTTTGGCAAATTCTCTTTGGACACTTTTTGGATTTTTCTCATGAGTGTTGCCATCAATGCCAAAGGGGGGAGATTGTTGGCAAATGCACACTCCAATGAGAAATTTTAGGTGATTGAAGGTATTTTCATTGATGGCAACCTTACAATCATATGATATTGGCAGGCATCGGCACCAACAAACTCTACACCGGCATACAATTCATCAACACTGAAAAGAAAGATTACTGACACCATGGCTGACAAGAATTTTGTTTAACTATATTTTATATTTAATTGTAAAATCCTTTTGTAATCCGACATGGCGGATTGTAATATGACTCATGGGTAAGTGCACAAAGATGGTGGTCAAAAAGAGGCGTATAAGTGGACACCTTTTTTCTTAAATCAGGTGAATCTGAACTTGGAGGCAAAATTTGAAAGTCATCCACTCAAGATATGAAGATAATCAAAGAACAAATATTGTAGTAATCTGAATCTAGTTTCCAAACTAATAAACTTTTTCAAAATTGGATAAGATTAAGGGGGTCAAATTCTTCACGCACAAAAAACTAACCCTAATTTTTCTGAAAAACATAACATAGTGTCTGACGTGCGCATCAAAAACATCATAGTTAGATTTAGTATTTTGACAAATCCTTTGGTAGAAAGATAGTTAAGAGTGAGAACTATAAGATGTGTATTTTTTTGTAATTGTTTGTTGAATATTTTTTTTTTAATGATTTTTCCAATCGAGCACGTCCTAAAAATTAGGTACCTGTTCGTGCCTGAAGCATAAGTTGCACTAAACAAATAAAAAATACAATTTTTAAATTTTTTTTTGTAAAGAATCAAGTGCACTACAATAATATATAAAGTTTTTTAAATTTGGATAAGTATATCAAAAGTTAATCAAAAACTAGTGCACCTATGTCTGTGAGAACTATGGAGACACTAGTAAAAGAAATTCAATAATAATATGTTATTTCTGTTCAAATTGAAAACAAATTATATGGTTAGAAAGCTCAAAAGATGTGTGAAAATATGGTGGAAATTTTAGAAATGCCCACTTCATGAAGTGTAAACCTGATGATGACAAAGTTGATAAACCAAGTTGATAAAATAAAACACGTCAAAAATGAGAGAAATGGAGGAAAATCAAACTTTCAATCCGTAGCTTTGTCATCCAGGACTATTTCCAAGCCTAAACAGTCAAAAATGCGTATAGGGTACTTATGGTTTAGAAAGCATGTACGGTGTACTTATAGTGTAAGAAGCGCATACGCACTATTGTATAATATGATATTCTATTTATAATATGTGTATATACATATAATATATGTAATATATAATATGTGTATAATATGACATTTTATATATAATATGTTTATATATACATATAATATATGTATATATATAATATATTAAACATATATATACACATGTAAGTGTATTGTCTCTCCCTCTCAAACACATACAAGGTCTCTCTCTCTCTCTCTCTCTCTCTCTCTCTCTCTCTCTCTCTCTCTCTCTCTCTCCCTTCCTCCATACCCCATCCCTCTTTCTCTTCTTCTCTCCCTCCCTCCCTCCATACCCCACTGCAACTATGTCTGCACTTCTATAGAAGTAAGTGAATTTATTTCTTGTCTGCAACTTCCTCTTTGATTTTTATCATGTATCCTCTCCTAAAAAAATTGACTGATGAATTTTTGTGTGTGTATTGAATAGGAGGAATAGGGTATGAAATTGAACCACGAGTGTATTACCATGACAAACAAGGAAACCTGTAGCAATATTCTTCTCGAATGTGTTTTTAATGAGTAGAGCAGATGTGGAAAATAGTGCCAACAAAGAAACATGATGAGTCGGAGTACCTACAATATATGTTTTTCAGAAGAAAACAATAGGTAGGAAGAGAAAGAGGGAGAGTAACACAGATGATGTCCTATAGAATGATAGTGGTGGGTATGTGAGAGTTCCCATGTTGTTACACAACACCTGTCACCTACAAAAATTTTAGTTTGTTGTATGCATGGCAGTGGTAGTATATGATGATCATCACTTGTCAAACAACTTGGAATGGTACATACCCATGAAAGAAATCAAGTGTATAATTCCTATAGTCACAATCGAGATCAGTCTTATAACCTTGCAAATTTAATAGCATCACATGTTTTAGAACTTAGGTAGTACTCTTAGGGTTAGGTCAAGCTCTTACACTTGCTTTTTAGTGAAGCCTCGTTGTTTGTTTGCTTGGAGTCTTGTTGTATGATGTTCTATTCATAACTTTAAATTTAATATATCATTTTATTAGCCCACCATATGACCCCTTAGGTATCATTAGAGGTTGTATTGTTTCCTAAGAGGTCATATGGTATCCTGCGACCCCTTAAGACCCCTCCTCTTTCCCTCCCCCCTACTCCCCCCCCTCTCTCTCTCTCTCTCTCTCTCTCTCTCTCTCTCTCTCTCTCTCTCTCTCTCTCTCTCTCTCCGTCTCCCTCCCTCTACCTCTCTCTCTCTATCTCTCTCCATCTCTCCCTCTCCCTTCCTCCATACCCCTTCTTCTCTCCCACCACCCTCTTCTCTCTCTCTCTCCCTCCCTCTACCTCTCTCCCTCTCTCTACCTTCCCCTCCCTGCTCTTCTCTCCCTCTCTCCCTCCCTCTACCTCTCCCTTCCCCCCCTCTTCTCTCCCTCTCTCCCTCTCTCTCCCTCTCCCCTCTCCTCTCCTTCCCTCTCCCTCCCCCCTCTCTCTCCCTCTCCCTCCCCCTCTCTCTTCTCTCCCTCCCTCTATCCTCTCCCTCCCTCTCCCTCCCTCCCTCTCTCTCCCTCTCTCTCTCTCTCTCTCTCTCTCTCTCTCTCTCTCTCTCTCTTTCTCTTTCTCTTTCTCTTTCACTCTCTCTCTCTCTCTCTCTTTTTCTCTCTCTCTACCTCTCTCCCTCTCTCTCCCTCTCCCTCCTTCCCTCTCTCCCTCTCCCTTCCTCCATACCCCTTCTTCTCTCCCACCTCTCTCTCTCTTTCTCTCTCTCTCTCTCTCTATCTCTCTCTCTCTCTTCATACCCCTTCTTCTCTCCGACCATCCCCCTCATCTCTCTCTCTCTCTCTTTCTCTCTCTCTCTCTCTACCTCTCTCCCTCTCTCTCCCTCTCTCTCCCTTCCCCCCCTCTTCTCTCCCTCTCTCCCTCTCTCCCTCTCCCTCCTTCCCTCTCTCCCTCTCCCTTCCTCCATACCCCTTCTTCTCTCCCACTTCTCTCTCTCTCTCTCTCTCTCTCTCTCTCTCTCTCTCTCTCTCTCTCTCTCTCTCTTCCTCCATACCCCTTCTTCTCTCCCACCATCCCCCCTCTTCTCTCTCTCTCTCTCTCTCTCTCTCTCTCTCTCTCTCTCTCTCTCTCCCTCCTTCCATCTCTCCCTCTCCCTCCCTCTCCCTCCTTCCCTCTCTCCCTCTCCCTTCCTCCATACCCCTTCTTCTCTCCCACCATCTCTTCCTCTCTCTACCTTCCCTCCTCCCTCTTCTCTCCCTCTCTCCCTCCCTCTACCTCTTTCTTCCCCCCTCTTCTCTCCCTCTCTCCCTCTCTCTCCCTCTCCTCTCCCTCCCTACCCCTCCCCCCTCTCTTTCACCCCTCTCTCTCTCTCTCTCTCTCTCTCTATCTCTCTATCTCTCTCTCTCCCTCTACCTCTCTCCCTCTCTCTCCCTTCCCCCCTCTTCTCTCCCTCTCTCCCTCTCTCTCCCTCTCCCTCCTTCCCTCTCCCCCTCTCCCTTCCTCCATACCCCTTCTTCTCTCCCACCCCCTCTCTCTCTCTCTCTCTGTCTCTCTCTATCTCTCTCTATCTCTCTCTCTGTCTCTCTATCTCTCTCTCTGTCTCTCTCTATCTCTTTCTCTTTGTCTCTCTCTCTCTCTCTCTTTCCCTCTCTCCCTCTCCCTTCCTTCATTCCCCTTCTTCTCTCCCACCCTCTCTCCCTCTCTCTACCTTCCCTCCCCCCTCTTCTCTTCCTCTCTGCCTCCCTCTACCTCTCCCTTCCCCCCTCTTCTCTCCCTCTCTCCCTCTCTCTCTCTCTCCTCTCCCTCCCTCTCCCTCCCCCATCTCTCTTCTCTACCTCTCTCTCTCTCCTCTCCCTCCCTCCCTCTTCTCTCTCTCCCTCTATTCATTTTAGTCATATTTTGTCCTAACTGATTAATTAATTCTTCCTATGTTTCAGCTATGCAGTCAAAAGGAGGAATTAGGGGTTGTTCTTGTGTGTTTTTAGAAGTGCATTTGGTTATTCTTGTGGGTTTTCAAGAGGTGCATTTGGTTGTTCTTGTTCTGGATTAGAAGAATCTAGTTTTTGAAACAAAAAATGAAAAAACCTAATCAAAATTAATGAAATTATATTCAAAATGTAAAACAAATTACATAAACCAAAAAGAAAGATAAAAATAAACAAAAACTAACCTTGATCCATAGCTTGGAGGAAAAATATAGCACCCCATTCGTGTTTTAGGAGAGGAAATGGGGAAAAAATGAAGTTAAAAATGCGCTATTCATGGGTAAAATGAGACCCAGTTTTTTTAAAAAAACTTTTTTTACCAGGCACCGCGTACGCGGTTTTATTTGGATTATTAGTGCACACACGCTCATTTTCCTATGAGCAGCACATACACGCTCAATTTCCTAGGAGTAGCGCATATGCAGTCATTTTCCTAAAAGCAGCACGTATGCGCTACCTTTTCTAGGCTCGGGAAGAACAAACCTAAGCGCGTACGCGCTGCTTGTTTTTCCAATTTTTTTTGGTGGTGTCCACTTTTCTAACCACCATCTTTGTGCACACACTCTAATATAAGTATGAGATCTTGTAGATCATTTAGGTAGGAAGTATGGAAAGATTATTGTAGACCTAATGTGTGAAATTGTAAGGCAGATTTTGGATAAGGGTCTATGATTATTACAGAGCTTAAACCGGTACTGTATCTAGCATAGCAAATGCTGATGTGAAACAGTACATGATATTGGATTTGTATAATCCATTTTCGTAAGTCAGTGTGACCTCTTTTGTAACTGAGCAGTGAGCTCTAGGCACTTGGCCTTCCTGCATGTGTAGGCCCCTATTATATCAGTAATATTCTCTTATTGGCCAATAAGTAAATATTGTGGGTCACAAATCCCACTAAGGTTTTCCCACACCGGGTTTCCTCATTAAAAATATTGTGTTATGGTGTGTCTTTCATGTTGTGGTTGTTGTTCTCATTTACTGCATTATTTTTGGTTTACCGGTACATAGTTTTGAAATGCTTTTCATGTTATAATTCAAGAAAATTCATATACTAGTTAGATAATGATTCACCCCCCGTCTCAATATCTTTGGGAATCCTAACAAAAAGTTTAAGATTAGACAAAGGAGGAGAATTTCACTCCAGTGAGTTTGATTAATTTTGTGAGAAGCATAGGATTAGAAGACAATTATCTACTCCTAGAACCCCTCAGCAAAATGGAGTTGTTGAAAAGAAGAATAGGACTATATTGGATGCTGCAAGAACTATGCTAATTGAAAGAAATGTGTCAAAGATCTACCAGAGAGAAGCTGTTAGGACTATTGTACATATACATTTAACCAGGTGCATATAAAAGGTGAAACTAGTAAGACCCCTTATGAGTTATGGTTTGGTCATATTCCTACTGTTAAATACTTAAGAATTTTTGGAAGTAAGTGTTATATCAAGAGAGATGAGGATTTAGGAAAGTTTGATGCAAGATGTGATGAAGGTATCTTCTTGGGTTATTCTACTAAAACAAAATCCTACCGGTGTTCCAATAAGAGATTAAGGAAGATAGTGGAAAGTGCAAATGTGAAGGTGGATGAAGTAATTGAAAAGGAAATCAGAGCTCCTAGATATGACTGTTAGAAATACTCCTCCACCGGTAGAATCAATCAACACTCCACCGGCAGAATAGAGTATTACTCCATGGGCAGGACAGAGTAGTGCTCCACCGGTAGGAAGTTCTTCATCGAATTGAAGAAAGCTTCTTTGAGGGTTTGGAAAATCAAATGACACATGTGCTATTATTCCCTTGGTCAAAGATGAGAAGTTGAAAGATACTTTTATACCGGCAGACATGTTAAGTTACTACTTAACCGACATACATTTAATGTGGTAGATGGCAAATAAAGTTTATAAATTTGTGTTTTTGGCTCCATTTCACTTCACCGAGATTTCAAACCTACGAAGAGCATGAACAAGGCATTTGGAGAAAGAAGGAAGAAAACTCCAAGCAATCATCCATCCTAAAGGCAAAAAAGGTATTTTTATCATGGCATCCACCTGTGCACTTGAATACATAGCAAACCCTACTATTGACAAAGTTATAAAAAGACCTAGGCTCGTATTTCAATTAATTCCCGAAGTAGAAAAGAAAGATGATACTTTAGGTTCTTTTTCTCAAATTCCTAAGGGAGTTGTTTATGCTGAAGACCCTAGAATTTACATTCACTGCAACATTGAGGAATTAGGAGATGAAGAGATTAAGACAATGTTTAAATCTGTTATATGCAATGAATCCGATAATGTAAAAGATGAACATAAGATCATTGAAACCCTAGGATTTATAGAGATCCTTAGCATTCCCGATTTTCCCAAGGATGTTATTAGGATAGTCTTAAGCAGGGTGCATGGAGAATTTTTCTAGCTAGATGCAATCCATAAAATCACTATGGAAGCTGTCAAAGCAGTGACAGGGTTACCCTTAACTGGTAAAAGACCAAATAAAACCAAGAAAGTGTCAAATAACCTAGTTACTCAGCTAACTAGTGTCACATCTGATAAAAGGTCCCTGAGAGTTAATGATGTAACTAACATCAATGTAAGATTCATTAGCATGATATTAGGGTATAAGGCAACTCATGCAAATAGAAACAATTCAGTTTCAAGTTTGTGCATTAAGAGTGCTTATGACATGATCATAGATAATGCAAAGATTGATATATGTGAGTAGTTGAAGGATGAGTTAATTGACAACTTTGGCAAGATTAAAAAGGACAAGAAAGGAACTTTTAAGTTTGGCAATCTCCTAGTATGTCTGATGCTACATATAACCAAACAAGTTCCCAGTATAGGCTACAAAGAACCTGGATATGATATACAGGTAGGAAAATAGCTGACAGAACTATTCAACAATATGGGAGAAGATAAAGATTAGAATATACAGGACTTTTTCCAAGCACTTAAGGCGAAAATGAAGAAAAGAATCAGGTTATCACAAAAGATTGTTGACAAGTATAAAGACAACATATGTTTTGTAATAAAAAAGGATGAGATCTAGATGGAAGTAGTCATCCCTAGGACTGTTTGGGTAATAGAAATGGGTTATGAAACAAATGACCTCAATATTGAAACATATGCCAAAGCACTTCTGGAAGCCCCTAAAGAACCTAAAGAAGAAGTATTTGGTAGTGCAAAAACCATAGAGAGCCAAACAAATTCCACAAAAGAGTGAAAAAGGTTGAAGCAGTAGTAAGAAGAGGTTCTAGGAAAGCAAAGGAAATCAAGGATAAAGTAATGGAACAAACTGGTATAACAGAGGATGAGTTAGCAGCTCCACAACCTGAAACTCACCTATCACTGGTAGGCACATCTTCAGAGACTGACATGCCTGCAAATTCCAAGAGAGTTGTAAGAAAAAGAGATCCCTCACTGGCAACTACACCCTCACCTAGGAGGACAAGACAAAAACAACAAACAGTGAGATCTTCGGTAAAAAAGGCTACACCAAAGAAGAAATTAACACCTAAGAAAAGAAAGAGGACAAATAAGGACATGACCCCTCTTGATGTATTGTTAAATGAAATAACAGAGGAAGGAAAATTGAAGAATATAGAGAAAATATATGACACTCTGACTACTGATGAAAAAGAACAAGTAGAAAATAGTGTTATATTACATATGGATATGTATAAGAAATTTTTGATGGAAGTAGTAGGTGAATTACTTGAGGAATTATTTAAGAGATTGGAAGGTAGAAGACAAGCAGTAGTAGAACTTGACAAGAAAATCAAGATAGAAAAGTTACTTGTTGTGTACCCGGTGAACTCACCCAAAGAGATTGATGATTTAATTGTTGAAGCCAACCAGTCAGTATTTCTACTGCACACCGGCACATTGCTTTAATGGTTGGAAGAGTCAATGAGGTAGCTGAGGAGATAGAAAATGCATGGGACATTTTCCTAGTGGAAAAAGAGAAACAAGAAGAATACATGAGCTCCAAACCTATAAAGTTTTATAAGAAGGATAAAGACAAGGGAAAAGGTAAAGTTGGTGGACCACCTAGCATCAAGGTTAAAGACAACTTACCCCCACCTCCTTTGATTACTCCACCAGTAGTAGCAACAACAACAACGACTATAGAAGATCAACCGATAGTGGAAAGCATGGATGAAGAGGATGTTAATCCTAATCCTGAAGTCCTATATATAGTGGATGTTGATACATAGAAGATCAACACTGTCATAGACAAAGATATAGCTAGTAAAACTGACATAGCTAGTGAGCCACCACTAGCTAAGAAGACTAATAAAACACAAGAGAAATTGACAGATGATAACAAACAGGTAGAAACTTAGACTTAGACTGAGACAATGCAACAAATAGAGATACAGATAGAGCAACAGGAATAGGAACAAATTCATGTGGAAATAGTGAAACTGGCAACTAGAGAAGGAGATAAACCATTGCTTAAAGAAATGAAAACACAGACAGACCTACCAGAGGTCAATACAAGCTTGGTTACTTCCACCACTGGTAGTATTCAGAATATAGGTTCATCATCATCAGCTACAAATCAACTAATGTGACTGAAGTACTCTTAGATTCAATTAAGAGGATAACAAATTGCAGCTCATAGGCTTACAAAGCAATAGATGACACCATACCAATTTTGAAGAGGCTAGCTCCTAATTGTAACATAGACAATAAGGATTCATTAAGTCAGATTGAAATTTTGTCCAAGTACATCAATGAGAATATAGTAACTATTGAGAAAGTGAAGGAAGAGGCATTGAAGGATAAATTAGAAATTGAAAAACAAAGATTCTTTGATAAGCAGATAAAGAAGTGTACCAGAGAATTTGACACACTTCTACCAGAATTGTGTAATTTACTAAAAGAGTTCAAGACTTTGTATAAAGACATATGTAAGACAAATATACTAACAACTGATATAGATAAAAAAATATGCAAGGTACAGGATGATATAAACAAACTTGCAGACAATTTTGTTAACTCACTAGATTCACTATCAGTTTTTGAACAGCAGATAACACATTTTGAGGATGCATTACTAAAGTTGGGAAGAGAAAAGGAGAAAATAATGGATAAGGCAAAAAGTTTAAGGATAAGACTGAGTCCAAGATTGGACTATCTAGCATTTATGCGGAAAGAGATATCTGAAGCACCTGTACAAGGACAGAGGACACTAGTAGAACACATGCAACATCTCACCGGTACAGTTCAAAGGATAGAGACAACAAGAAGTTTATGGATAGTATAAACTTAATTCTGGTAGATATATTTCAATTGGTAACCACACAGGTACAAGGTTGAAACTACAAACTCTACTGACATCTTGACAACCTTTGTCATTGATGCCAAAGGGGGAGTAGTGGTATGAGAAAATTCAAATCACAGGAATCATATGCTCAGGGGGAGCACACATTTTTGGTAACATCTTTTTGGACTTCACATTTCTAGATTACAAGTTTTTGGACACTTTTTGAATTTCTCATGAGTGTTGCCATCAATGACAAAGGGGGAGATTGTTGGCATATGCACACTCCAATGAGACATTGGAGGTGATTGAAGGTTTTGTCATTGATGGAAACCTTACAATCCTATGGCACCGGCAAGGCATTACACCAGAATTAGAAGATCACACATTACACCGACACCGACATAGAGAAAGGAAGCACACCGGCACAGAGGCTGATAGGATTTTTGATATAATATATTTTGTTATTATTGTAAAAACTTTGTAAAGCCGACTTAATATCATTGTAAAATGACTTATATATATAAGAAGTCATTGTAGGACATTTTTGTAAGAAGGTAGAAAATAATAAGGCAAATCTATTATGCAAAATATAGGTTAAGGGGTATATGTAAAGAATAGAGTAGAAACCGGTACTGAATCTAGCATTGAAGATGCTATTGTAAAGCAATACAGTTATTGGATTTATATAATCCACATTGTAAGTCAGTGAGACTTCCCAATTGAGCAGTGAGCTCTAGGGAAGTGGCCTTCCTGCATGTGTAGGCCCCCTATTGTAAGTAATATTCTCTTATTGGCTAGTAAGTGGATATTGTGGGTCACAAATCCCACTGAGGTTTTTCCCACACCAGGTTTCCTCATTAAATCATTGTGTTATGGTGAGATTTTAATGTGGTTGATTTCATTTCTATTTATTGCATTAATTCTTGCATACCGATACACTGTTATAATATGTTCTGCATGTTTTAAATTGAGAAATTGTACACACCGGTTAGATACTGATTCACCCCCCCTCTTAGTATCTATGGGAATCCTAACAATGACAATGATGATTAGGGAGTTATTGTGAAGCCTAATCAGATTGAGCCTTTGAAATAGAATGATCCAATTGAGACAGTCAATCCAGGTGTTGTTGTTGCTGGTGGAGAAGTGCAGGAACTAGAGAATTAGAATAATCAGAAGACTTTGAGGTATGTTAGATTGAATCATTATGAAAATCAAATTATTGGTGATAAGAGAAAAGGTGTTATGACTAGAAGAAGATTTGTTGCTGAAGAGGTATGTTTGATCTCTAAGATTGAGCCTAAAACTCCTCAAGAAGCTTGTAAAGATGAAAATTGGATAAAAGAAATGGAACAAGAATTGAATTAGATTGAAAAGAACAATAAATGGGAACTTGTGCCTAGACATAAAGATAAGAATGCAATTGGCACTAAATGGGTATTTCAGAACAAACTAAATGAAGCCGATAAAGTAGTCAGAAGCAAAGCTAGATTGGTCTACAAAGGTTATTCACAAAAAGAAGGTATTGATTATGAAGAGATTTTTGCTCCAATGGCAAGAATTGAAGCTGTTAGATTGTTTCTTGCATATGCCACTTATAAAGATTTCAAGGTATATCAGATGGATGTCAAGTGTTCTTTCTTGAATGGTGATCTTGAGGAAGAGGTTTACATTGAGAAACCTGATGGATTTTCTTTATCAGATTAAGGAGACATGGTATGCAGATTGAAGAAATCTCTTTATGGGTTGAAGCAAGCCCCTAGAGCCTAGTATGTTAGATTGGATAAGTATTTGCTAAAATTGGGATTCACAAAAGGTACTACTAATAGTAATTTGTACTTTAAGATTGAGAACAATGGTATCTTGATTGTTGAAGTCTTTGTTGATGATATCATTTTTGGAGGTGATGATGATTTGAGCATAAAATTTGTCAATGATATGCCAAAGGAACTTGAGATGTCTATGATAGGTTAGATGAAATTATTCTTGGGATTGCAAATTTCATAGACTGGTAAAGGAATTTTTATATCTCAAGCTAAGTATGTTAAGGAATTGTTGAAGAAATTTGGGTTAGATGATTCTAAACCAGTTGGAACTCTTATGGTGACTGGCTGCAAATTGTCCAAGAATGATGAATCTCTGAAAGCTAATCAGAATTTGTACTGATCTATGGTTGGTGGATTTATCTACTTGACTCAAAATAGACCTGACATTATGCATGTTGTGTGCATGGCTGCTAGATATCAAGCTGATCCGAAAGAAAGTAATGTAATTGTTGTAAAATGAATATTCAGATATTTGAAGGGGACTATGGACTATGGTTTATGGTATCTAAAGAATGATGACTTCATGTTATGTTCTTACACTAATGCTGAATGTGTTGGATATGTAGATGATTGGAAGAGTACCTCTGGTGGTGCATTCTTTTAGGAAAGAAGTTGGTTTCATGGGCGAATAAAAAGAAAGATTCACTATCTTTATCCACTGTTGAAGTTGAGTATATTGTTGTAACTACTCAATGTACTCAGGTAGTTTGTATGAATCAAATATTGAAGGATATAAAAGTTGTGTATGATGAGCCTACTATTATTTATTATGATAATTCAAGTGCTATCAATATGTAAAAGAATCTGGCAGAACATTCTAAGACTAAGCATGTGTATATCAAGTATCATTTCTTGAGGGAGAAGGTGAGTGAGCAGGAAGTGAAATTGGAGTATGGATTATTAGATCTTGTGCATACTGACCTATGTGGACCTACAAGACTAAAAAGCGTGCAAGGTGACATATATTTCATGTTGCTGATTGATGATTATTTGGTGCAGGAGCACCTAGTTTTATTGATGTATTTTCAAAATTTTGGAGTGATTGATCATGTTTGGGTTAAATGAGTGAATAAAAGACTAATGGAAAGTCCAAATGTGAGTTTTAAGTTTATTTGTAGTTTTGTGGTCTCTTGTTTTAGCTTATTTTCTCACTTTTGGCCAAAGTGCCTTTGTAAGCCAAAAATGGCATCATTTTGCAAAATTGGGTAAAACCCCTTGTAAGGCCTCATAAGGATTTTGGAAATTTTGGTTTGATTTTAGGGAACCATCCTAGGGAGTTTAGAGTGAGTAAAGATGCATAACTTTCAAAAATGCAAAGTGGAGCAAAAGTTGTCATTGTTGCTTGACAACTTTTTGCAACTTTTGGAGCAACTTTTCAAAAATTGATCAAATAGGTGGTTAAGAAACTGATGGGTGGTTGATTATGAGAAAGGAGGAATATAAAATTCTTTTGAAATCATTGTAAATAGGTTGGAAGATCCAAGAGAAAAGTTTGAATAACACTTGAAGGCAATTTTTCAGATTTTTTACATAAAAACTTGTAATTTTGGTTATAGTAGTTCGTACTAGATGGGTTGATCTTGTTACTATTATTTCATGGTGGTTTTGATCTCATTGTTTTGGTTATTTCAAAGTGTTTGTACCTCTTCATAGTGCAGGTTTAGTGCTTTGTTTATAAAATTTTTTAAACTACACTGCTCTCAGTTTGAGTAAGGGATTAATACCCTAGCAATGGCTCCAACTTGAAATCCCATTGTGTTTTCTCAATGGACCTTGGGATTCAATTTATGGAGCTTGTTTACAGTGTGTATATCCATTTTTTTGCCTTGGATATTGTTTTGAAACAATTTTCTATCAAGTCCTAGGCGAGCTCTGCCATAGCCCAACTAGGGAACTTGACTATTATGTGCAATTTTACTTGTAGGGATGATCAAATATGGTTGTGCCAAGTGTTTGGAATGGAAGAAGGAAGCCTAAAAGAGTCTTAGTAGAAGTATGGAGGTGTGGAAGAGTGTGGAAATCAACAAACCCTATTGGAGAAGGCTCTTAACTCTTAAACCCTCAAAAAGAGTCATTTTGGGGTCCCTATTTGTACGAACGTATCAGACAACCTAACCTCCAGAATCTAAAAGATTTTCCAAAAGGACATTAGGATCACTAAATCTCTTAGGAGGTCCATTTGGCATTTTTCTGAGCAATTGAGCAAAAAACCTAAAGGTAGGGCTAATAGGGGCTCTTAGGGCTACTAGGCCTAGAAAATAGGAAATAGTGAAAGCGATAGAGAAATGGAGTGAAATCAATCATAGAAGCACATTATGGGAGTTGTTACACCATCTCAACATCCTCCTAGTCCCCTACAAGTGAAGGTTAAATATTTTGATATCTTGATGGTTGAACTTACTCTAGTGAGTTTTATCCTAGATCTTGAGTAATTGAGTAAACTAGTTGATAGAGAGTTTCCCAAAAGAGTTTAGGTGTTGGAATTGGTTCGTGAATGATGATTAGGGTGTAAAAAAATATGGGATCCCACTATGAAACCTCATTATAACTTACAAACTAAAATTGCAACTATTTTGTGAGATCCTCCCTATCAAAGTGGTATTAGAGCAAGTTAAGATTTGGGAAGAAACCAGTTGATGTCAAAGACTGAGTTAGTAGGTGAAAATAGCCTTAGGATGGTGATCAATGTAGAGTTATCCAAAAAGGTATAATACCAAGAGGAAGAGGATAGACTCCTTAGGGTAAGATTGCAACAATTAGAGAACAAACTAGGTGAAGTAGAAGACAAGATTGAGAAGGTAACTATCAAAATCAATGAAGAAAAGGGTAAAGAAGTGGTAGAAGAGGATGGAACACCTGAACCAGATCCTATTTTGGCTGAAGAACCTTTCCTTAGAGCCATCAAAGCCTTAGGAGGTAAGTCCCTAGAAGGAGAGCCATTTTTTTGTGGAAAAATGGAACCAGAAGTGGTCATGGAATGGATTGAAGGGTTAGAGAATCACTTTGAATTTGATGGAATTAGTGAAGCACAAAAGGTGAATGTAGCCAAATATAGATTGAGAGGAGAAGCCTTGACTTGGTGGAATTTTATCCAAGAGGTGAGACAAAAGGAGGGTAAGAACTTAATTGCCACTTGGAAAGGAATGCTAGCCAAGATGAGAGAAGCCTATATCCCTTAAGACTATGAAATTCAATTACACAAGAGGAGAGAAAATTTGAGAAAAAGAGAACTAGATGTGAGAAGCTACACTAAAGAATTTCAGAAGTTGTGTTTGAGATCCAAGGTGGTGGAAGATGAAAGCATCAAGGTTGCCAGATACTTGAATGGTTTGTGATGGAATATCCAAGAAGAGTTAAGTTTGATTGTTGGCAATTGACACTTATTAGATTTATATGTTGTCATTGATGGCAACAAGATTCTATTGAAGGTATATACTAGTAGATACCAACATTTGGAGGCATACACCAGCAAGTACCAATATTAGAGTAATCAGGGTCATCACCGACACCGACACCAACATCCAACACTTTATTGAAGCCGACATCAATTTGGGATCCGAAAGGTTTTATTTGTAAAATCATTTTGTAATTATTGTATACGGCCGACATTGAATATCTTTTGTATTGTAAGCTGACATAAGGTATATTGTTTGTAAAGGGTATATAAGTCAGTCTATTAGTTCATTTTGATATATGACAAGATAATAGAACTATTTAATGTGAAGGATATGTATGCAGGTCATTTGTAAGTAAATTTTATATCATGCAATGATCAGTAGATGGTTTGTAAATCATTCATGGAGGAAAGGAGATACCAGTAGAAGGGTTCATGGTTTATGAACAGGTACAGAACAAAGCTATAACCAAAACTCTTTTTGGCATTGGAGATGCATTTTGTGAGTTCACCATTACTATTTTATCTCAGCAAAAGCTTGTAGTCAATGAGACTCTTTTGTGTTGAGTAGTGCACTCTAGGTAGTGTGCCTTTCTGTATGTGCAAGCCCCCATGCTATGCAATATCTTTCATATGGCCAGTGAATTGATATTGTGGGTCACAAATCCCACTGTTGTTTTTCCTCTTTGAGGTTTTACATTTATAAATTCAGTGTGTTATGGTTTTCATTCATGTGGTTAGTTTATTTACTTCATGTTATATGTTTCCTCATTTACCAGTTTATATGTGTATGTTATAAAAAGTTAAAATCTTGTGTTACCAGTAGAACACTGATTCACCCCCCCTCTTAGTTTTCTTAGATTCATTGTATTCCAACAATTGGTATCAGATCCTAGTACCTCAGAGGAATTTTAATAGCTTGAGGAAGATCCTGAAACCGAAATAATTAAACATGGCTATGGAGAAGCAACTTGAGATGGCACTTGAGGATTATGATGCTGAAAGGATGAAGAATTTAAAACTGCAAGAAGAGTTGAATTTTTCTAATGAATTCATTCTTGTTTTGCAAGAAAGGTTATCATCTTCTCAAGCTAAGAGGAAGGAACTTTTGCAAAACTAGGATGATGAAGAGAAAAATGCACTTTAAGGAACAATGTCAGAAACTGAGTCAAGCAAAAATGCTCATGAAAAATGAAATGCAAGACCTGACTATGAGGATGCCAAAAGATATTGAGGACATAAAGAAGAAGGAAGAAAATCTTGCTATATCTCTGAAGAATAAATTTGAAGAATGTGGCAGATTGACTCATGAGAATAATCTATTGAGAACTAGTTTGGTACAATCCCGGAATAATGAAAAAGAGCTAGAGAGACAAATAATGACTCTAAGAGATGATCTAACTACTGCAAGTGAGTATAAAGAAAAATTTAGGATTAGTACTACACAATTGGATGATTTATTAAAAAGACAAAGGTAGAGTGAAGATTTTAGAGGAATTGGATTTGTACAAGGTGAAAGCTCTGGTACTACAAATAAAGATCAGACAAATGGTATGCAGAACTCATCTAACCTGAGGAAACCGATAAGGCAATCTAATGCTTACAAATTAAATGTTAGATGTTTTGTTTGTAATAAATTTGGGCATATGACTAGACAATGTAGAGATAGAGAAAATCAAAACTACAATTCAGTTCCCAATCATGCACAAATTGCAAGAAATATGGTCATAAGTCAGAAGATTGAAGAATGCATGTTAAATGTCATGCATGTGGAAAGTTTGGAAATTTGGCTAATCAATGTAGGTCAAGGAATGCCACCAGATATGTCAAAGAAATTCAAAATAACAATGTTACAAGTTATGCATGTAACAAAATAGGTCATATTGCTAAGTACTGCAGAAGCAAGACTACATCGATTAGCAATGATAAAGCAAATGAGAAAGGAAAGAAGAAGGTAGGTGAAATACAACAAGATCACACCAAGAGATGGATTAGAAAATCTGAAGAACCAAGTGGAGATGCAACAACATTGGTAATTGCACTAGTAACTCCACTGGTAGAACAAAACATTCCTGCACCAGCAGGAAATTCAACTTGTAACTGAGGCATACACCTTAGGGGTTGGCAAATTCATTGCAAATCTTGCATAGTCCACGAAAGATAACTGGAAAGAGATATGGAGAGTGGTATTGATCATTGATGAAGGTTTATTTGACATAAAACTATGAAACCAACATCTGGTAGGGCACATTGCTAAAGCATTTATGATAGTGATGAATTAGGGTTTACTCACTGATAAAAAGGGAAAATGGACTCATTTTCACTCACTCAGCACTCAAGCAAACCAAAGAAAAGAAAAGGCAAATCATAGGTGATCAAGAGAGAGAAAAGGCATTCCAAAGGATTTCCAGTAGTTATCCGAGAAGTAATCATGATCTTTCAACCAGTGATTGTTATCTTGGTATTTCTTTGAAATGGCATCCGAATCATCATCTTCTCCTACTTTCATCATCAATCCCATTGTTGTTGAGGTTAAGGATAGGCTTAGACCTATTTTCAAGGAAGTTCCCCAAATTGCTATGAAGGAAGACTCTACTGGTGCATTTTCAAAGGTTCTTGATGTCATGGTTTATGTGAAAGATGTCAAGGCCTATATTCACTACACCTTGGAGGATTTGGGCACTCAGGAAATCAAGGGAATGTATCAATTTGAGATACTAGGCAGCTCCGGAACAATCAAGCTAGAATATCAAATCATTGAAGACCTAAGGTTAACTGGAATCCTGTATATACCATAATTCAAGGACAAAGTGATCAGATATGTTCTGAGAAGAGACCATAGTAAATTCATATAGTTGGATCAGCCTCACATGATCACCAAAGAAGCAATTTAGGTGGTCACCGGCTTACCCAAAGTTGGACAGGAACTAAGAAAGAAGATCTCCAACACTACGGTTGAGAAGCTCACCATCGCAACCCATGATGGAAGATCAATGAGGGTCAACACCATCAAAGATACAGATGGGAAATTTTCTAGCATGAACATCGGCTACAAGGTAACTCAATCAAGCTGATTGAACTTTGTTGCTAGTTCATGTATCCATGCTACATATCAAATGATAAAGAAAAATAAAAAGTATGACTTGTGTGAATGGTTAGGGAGTGAATTAATGTTAAATCTTGGGAAGATCAAAGGTATTAGGAAAGGAATATTCTAATTTGGCAATCTTATTGTCTGCTTGATGTTATACTTCATGAATGAGCTACCGGGTTTGGGAAAGAAATGTTGGGCTCATGACATACTAGTAGGTATGTAGATCAAAGATGCAATCACCTGGCAATAACAGGGATGAGAAGGTTTGGGGGTACTTTAAAAATTTTCAAGAAAACATGAGACTGAGGGAAAGAATCTTCAAACACATTGTGGAGAAATACTCCATTGATATTTGCTTCATGGTAAAAAAAGATGAGACATTGATGGAAGCAGTGGAGCCTAGAACAATATGGGTCACTGAATTGGGGTATGAAGTTGATGACAACATATTGGAACTATATGCTAAAATGTTGATTGATTCTCCTTTGGATGATAAAGTTGAAAACTTTGGCACTGCAGAGGAGAAGGCTCTTGAGGTTAGAATTGGTTTCAACAAGAAAATGAGGGAAAATAAGATAGACAAAATGTTTGCATTTATTCAAAATGTAGTTCATAGGATAGATACAAAACTAGGTTTTGGATCTAAACCGGTAGATCCATCGACAATGACTAGTGCTCCTGAGGTAAAGAGGCCTGAGACTTTCATTTCTTGTATCACTTCTCACTATGATCTAGAAGATAATCAGCCTCTTGTATTCAGAGGGGTACAGAGGAAGAAAGCTAACAAGCCTCTGGTAGAAGAGAAGAAGGTGGAACCAAGGAGGAAGTAGTAAGAAAGGTAACAATAGCTTCCACACCTCTGGCAAGGAGACCTACTTGTAAGAGGAAGCCTACTCCATCCGCTCCTACAACCCCCAACAAGAAGAAAAAGAGTACAATAGATGAAGCAATTGAATTTGGTAATGTTACCATCATCGCCCCAATGACTTGTGCAGAATTGATAGATGAGGTAACTAAAGATGGAATTTTGAAGAATGTGTCAAATTTCTATGAAGATTTAGATGATAGTGAGCAAAATGAAATGGAAGAAGCAATTTTGTTACATTTAGACATATATAAGAAGGCTTTGGTAGAGATTTTGAAGGAAATTCCTTTATCATTGTATAATAAGTTAAATGCAAGGAGATTAGATGCAATCAGGAGGGACAAAGAGATTAAATAAGTTGAACTTTTGAGTATGTGTGGTTCTATAAATAATAAGAAAATGAAAAGATGTATAGAAGTTGCAAATAGAACAATCTTTAGCAGCAAACCTTGACAAATAAGCTTAATGATGGGTAGAGTCAATGAGATAATAAATGAGACCAGAGATGGTTGGGATAAATTCTTCCAAAAGAATCCTAATTTTCTTACTTCTCAAGTAGAATTTGCTAAGGCAACAACTCCCACCATTCCAGACAGATCTAAAGGGAAAGGAATTTTGGGAAGTTTAGATCAAATTTTGAATGAACTAGTAGCTAAACCTAAAATTGATGAGAGTGTATAGACTAAACCAACAGAGACAACATTTATATAGTCTAAGAAAGGTAAAATAAATAATGAACAAGATACTAATAACATTGTGGATAATACTCCACTAACAATAATAGATACTACACCAAGTGGTGAAGGCACCAATGGAAAAGAGGATGAGAAAAGGGATACACCGAGAGAGGATAAGGAAAATGAGATTGATAAGACACCCAATACCATAATGGCAATTGATTCCCCAATAAAAACTTTGGGAATTGACACTTCTCAAGTTGAGAAGAAATCAATCACAGAGATGAGTCCCACAGAGCTAATGATGATGGCTACTCAAAAGCTAATGAAGGAAGGATCTATAGGCAAAGGAATAATAGATCAATCAATAACAGTTTTGCATAGATTGATTCCGTATTGTATGATTGAAAATGAAGCAAGCCCCTCCAATAAGCTTAAGGCAATGACAAAGCACATATCTAAAAACTTTCAATCATTACAATGGATTTCCAACAAGAAAGCACTTGAAAGATTTACGTTGACCAAGAAAGACGCTTTTGACTAGATTATTGAGGTAGAGAAGAGGAAGGTTGAAGAGAAACTTATACTTATTGAAAATTATTTGAAATAGTGTACTAACATCTACAGGGCCGGTTATAATATAGAAATTCCTATAGCAAATGTAGATAAGAGAATAAAGGAGTTACATGAACAGATTGCTAATATTGCTAATTCTTTCTATGGACTAACTTCACTTACATCCATTGATGGACAAATTTTGACTTTGGAGAACCAAATTTTTTATTTTGGAAAGGAAAGAGACAAGAAGTCTCAGACGTTTGGTTAGTCCAAGATTGGATTCACTTGGTGTACATAAGAGGGAATGTATGGATATGCTTGTGAAGCCCACACTGGCAGAAGTCACTGAGAAAGAAACACTTGCACATTTACTCAGTAGATTTGTATCAATATCTGAAACATTCAAAAACTAGTTGGGATACCTATGTATAGTTGCTAGAGAAAGCTTACCCAAAAATCTTGAAACTGGTCAAGCTCTGGTAAAGTAATCTATAATTATTCTTTCAATTCTTTCACCGGTCTATGGCATTAATGCCGAAGGGGGAGTATATGTATGTAAAAAGTATATAATCCTAGGGGGAGGATGTTAGGATTCCCACGGATACTGAGAGGGGGGGGTGAATCAGTATCTAACTGGTATATTTAATTTCTTAACTTAAAACATGTAGAGCATATTAAAACAGTGTATCAGTAAACAGGAAGTAATGCAATAAATAGAGATAAAAGAAACCACATGAAAAATACACCATAACACAATATTTTAACGAGGAAACACAGTGTGGAAAAAACCTCAATGGGATTTGTGACCCACAATATTCACTTACTGGCCAATAAGAGAATATTACTACTACAAGAGGGGCCTGCACATGCAAGAAGGCCAAGTGCCTAGAGCTCACTACTCAATTACAAAAAGAGAAGTCTCATTGACTTACAAAATGGATTATACAAATCATGTGTCTTATACTACTTCAAAATAGCATCTATAATGCTAGATCCAATACTGGTTTCTGCTTTGCTTCTTACATAAATCCTTAACCTATAATTCGCATAATAGGTCTATCTTATTTCACCTAATTACATTCTACCATATCTCTACTAATGTTCTACAATGATCTCTTATAGTTATGAGTCATTTTACAATGTTTCCATGTCGGCTTATAAATATTTTACAATAATAAATAAAATATGTTATAACAAAAATCCTATCGGCCTCTGTGTCAGTATGCTTCCTTTCACTGTCGGTGCTGGTGGTTTGAGTGTCGGTGTAGAGTCTAATCTTGTTGGTGTCGGTGTAATGCCTTGCTAGTGTCATAGGATTGTAAGGTTGCCATCAATGACAAAACCTTCAATCACCTACAATGTCTCATTGGAGTGTGCATATGCCAACAATCTCCCCCTTTGGCATTGATGGCAACACTCATGAGAAAATTTTAAAAGTGTATCCAAAACTTGTAATCCAAAAATTGTTTCCAAAAATGTGTACCAAAAATATAAGATCCCCCTGAGTAGATAAGTCTTTTGCTGGTTATTTTCTCATACTACTACTCCCCCTTTGGCATCAATGACAAAGGTTGTCAAGGTGTCAATAGAGTTGTAGTTTTCTGTCTCAACCTTGTAACTGAGTGGTTACAATTTGAAAAAGATCCGTCAAAACCAAATTTATGTTTTCCATAAACTTCTTACTATATTTTATTGCTGCCTCTGTTCTTTGAACTGTACCAGTGAGGTGCTGCATATGCTCTGCCAGTGTTTTCTATCCTTGTACTAATGCCTCAAATATTTCCTTCTGCAAGGATGCTAGATAGTCTAGTCTTGGACTTAGTCTTAGTCTCAGATTCTTAGCCTTGATTATTATTCTCTCATTTTCTCTTTCTAACTTAAGTAATTCTTCCTCAAAACTTGTTATCTTTTGTTCAAAAACTGATAATATATCAGGTGAGTTAACAAAATTGTCAGCAAGTTTATTGATTTCATCCTGTACCTTGCTCATTTTCTTATCTATGTCAACTGTTAGAAAGTTTGTCTTGCAAATGTCTTTGTACAGAGTTTTAAATTCCTTCAATGAGTTGCATAGTTCTAGTAGAAGTGTTTCAAATTCCCTAGTACACTTCTTTATTTGATCCTCAAAGAATTTTTGTTTTTCAATTTCTAACCTATCTTTGAATGCCTCTTTCTTTATTTTCTCAACTATCACTGTGTTCTCAGTGATGTATTTAGACAAAGTGTCGAGTTGGCTTAAAGAATTCTTATTATCTATATTTTAGTTTAGAGCTATCATCTTCAAAATTGGGATTGTGTCATCTATATCTCTATATGCCTGTGAACTACAATCAGTTATTCTTTTAATGGAGTCCAAAAGAACTTCAGTTACATTTATTGATTTGTAACCTACTAAGGAGGAACCAACATTATGAATTCCACTGGTGGAGGAAGTAACCAAGCTTGTAGTGACCTCTGGTAGGTCTGTCTATGTTTCCATTTCCTTAAGCAAGGGTTTTTGTTCCTCTCCTATTGCCGGTGGCACTGTTTCCATATGAACCTATTCCTACTCTAGAACCTATTGCTCTTCTTGTCTCTCTGTCTGTTGATCTGTTTCAGTCTTTGTCTGAGTCTCTTCCTGTTGCCCTGTGCTATCATCTTCCATTTTTCCTTCAGTGTTATCAATTTTGTTAGTTATCGGTGGCTCACTAGCCATATCTGTCTTACCGGTTGTGTCCTGGTCTATCATAATGTTGACCTTTTGAGTATCAACATCAATTGTGTATAAAACCTCAGGATTAGGATTTGTTTCCTCTATATCCATACTCTCATCTGCTGGTTGATCTTAAGTTGTTGTTATCGGTGGAGTAATTGGAGGTGGTGGGAGTAAGTTATCTTTTACTTTGATGCTAGGAAGTCCACCAACATTTCCTTTTCCCTTGTCCTTATCTTTCTAATATACTTTTATTGGTTTAGGGTTTCTATACTCTTCCTATTTTTCCTTCTCAACAAGGAATATATCCCATGCATTTTCTATTTCCTTTGTTACCTCATTTACTCTTCCAACCATTAGTGCAATATGTCAGTGCACAGTAGAGAATACTGACTGGTTGGCCTCTACAATTAAGTCATCTATCTCCTTTGGTGAGTTTACTGGGTAAACAACAAGTAATTTTTCAACTTTAATTTTCTTATCCAGCTCTACAACAGCTTGTCTTCTTGCTTCCAATCTTTTGAACAGTTCATCTAGTAGTTCATCTACCACTTCCATTAAGAACTTCTTATAGATATCCAAGTGTAAAATGACACCATTTTCAACTTGCTCTTTCTCATCTGCTGATAATGTATTATATAACTTTTCTATGTTCTTGAGTTTTCCTTCCTCTGTGATTTCATTCAGCAATTTGTCAGTTGGGGCAATGTTTTGTTGAGTCCTTTTCTTCTTAGGTGTTAGATTTTTCTTTGGGGTTTTCCTCTTGACCAAAGACCTCACTGTCTGTTGTTTTTGTCTAGTTCTTCTAGGTGAGGGTGTGGATGCCGGTGAAGGATCCCTTTTCCTTACAACTCTTTTGAATGTTGTTGGCATGCCATTCTCTGAAGAAGTTGCTACTGGTGATAGGTGAGTTTCAAGCTGTAATGTTACTAACTCATCCTCAGTGATACTGGTTTGTTTCAGTACATCTTCTTTGATTGCCTTAGCCTGTCTTAAACCTCTTCTCACAATTGCTTCAACTTTCTTCACTCTCTTCTTAGATTGAATTTGGCTTTCAATGGTCTCAGCACTACCGAATACTTCTTCCTTGGGTTCCTTGGGTGCTTCAAGAAGGGATTTAGCATAAGTTTCAATGATGTGATCATCAGTCTCATAACCCATCTCAGTAACCCAAATTGTTCTTGGGATAACTGCTTCCATCTAGATCTCATCCTTTTTAATCACAAAGCATATATCAGCCTTGTATTTGTTAACAATTTTCTATGACAGTCTGACTCTTTTGTTCATTATGGCCTTTAGTGCTTGAAAATACTCATTAATATTCTTTTCCTTGTTTTCACCCATGTTGAATAAGTCTAATAATTGTTTCCCTATCGATATGTCAAATCCAAGGTTCTTGTTGCCTATACTAGGCACTTGTTTGGTTATGTGTAGCATTAAGCATACAAGTAAATTACCAAATCTGAAAGTCCCTTTCTTATCCTTCTTGATTTTTCCTAAATTATCAATCAACTCATCTTTTAGCCATTCACATACATCAATTTTCACATTGTCCTTAACCATGTCATAAGCACTCTTTATGCATAAACTGGAAACTGAGTTGAGTCTGTTTACATGAGTTGCTTTGTAACCTAGAATCATGCTAATGAATCTCACATTTATGTCAGTTACATCATTAACCCTCGAGGACCTTTTGTTGGATGTTGCACTAGTTAATTTTGTTTCTATGTCATTTGAGACCTTCTTTGTCTTATTTGGTTTGTTACCAGTGGAAGGTAACCCTGTTATAGCTTTCACAACTTGGTAATTTTGTGAATTGAATCTAGCCAAAAGAATGCACCATGTACCCTGCTCAACACTATCCTAATCACTTCCTTAGGAAAGTCTGGAATGCAGAGGATTTCAGTGAATCCTAGGGTTTCAACAATTTTGTGTTCAGGTTTTATATTTCCAGAGTTATCATATATAATAGTTTTGTACATGTTTTTTATTTCTTCATCTCCCAATTCCTCTATATTGCAATTGATGTACATTCTAGGATCTTCTGCAAAAACAACTCTTTTTGGGATTTGGGAGAATGCACCAATATTGTCATCCTTCTTAGCTATCTCGAGAATTAGCTGAAATATGAGCCTAGGGCATTTGATTACCTCAACTACAGTAGGGTTTGCCATGAATTCAAGTGCAGAGGAGGATACCATGATTATAAATACCTTTTTCTGCCTTAGGAAGGATTGATTGCTGAAGTGCTTTGCCTCTTTGCTCGAAATGCCTTAGCTCTCAAAATTTCACGCTCTTCAAATGTTTGAATTCTTGGTGAAGTGAAATGGAGCCAAAATCACAAATTTATAATGTTTATTTGCCATCTACCACGTTTAATGCATGCCGGTTAAGTAATCACTTAACATTGTCTGTCGGTATAGAAGTAATTTTCAACTTCTTACCATTAACCAAGGGAATAATAGCATATGTCTCATTTGATTTCCAAACCCTCAAGAAATTTCATTCAATTTGATGAAGAGCTTCCTATCAGTGGAGTACTACTCTGTTCTATTGGTGGAGTGTTGATTGGTTCTACCGATGGAGGAGTATTTCCAACATTATTTAGGTCTGACTTTCTAATCCATTATTTTGAGAATTCTTGCTTAACCTCTTCAACGTTTTCTTTTCCTTTCAAACTAGAACTTTTGTTGTCTGCCAGTGATCGTTTACTTCTATAGAATTTTGCAATATGCCCCATCTTGTTACATGCATAGCAAGTCAAATTATTCTTCTGAATAGCTTTCCCATAACCTATGTCTGTTTGTGTTCTTCATTGATTAGATAAGTGTCCAAATCTTCCACAAACATAACATCTCACATTTATTCTGCAATTTTCAGAGTTATGACCAACTTTGTTGCATTTTGAACATTGACCGGTGGGTGTGTTGATGTCCTAATAATTATTAGATCTACATTGATTTTCTCTATGACCATACTTATTACAGTTAAAGCATTTTCCATTGAATTTATAAGCAGTAGGTTGTCTTACCGGTTTGCTATGATCCTGTGTTTTCAGTACCGGAGCTTTCTCCTACCTCAAAGCCAATTCCACAAGTGTCACCATTAGGTTTTTGAATCTTCAACAAGTCACCAAGTTCTTCTGAGCTTTTCTTGAATTTTTCTTTGTGCTGATTTGCAATATCCAGTTCTTTTTCTAAGATCTCTTTCTGTCTCATCAGTTCATTGGAGTCATTCTGTGCATGCATTAGATCTGTCTTCAATAAGTCATTTTCATAGCTAAGTCTTGTGTTCTCATTTGCTACATCACTTAGTCTTCGGTTCAACTCTTCTTCATTCTTCTTCCTATCTTCAATTTCCTTACAGAATCTCATGGTCATGTCTTGCATTTCATTCTTCATTGTCATGTTCTCTTGTTTCAGCTTGCTTATCTGATCATTAAGTGATTCTTTTTCATGATTTTTATTTTGCATCTTTTCACATAATTCTCTTCTCTTGCTTCTTGCAATGGTAAAATTCTCTTGAAGTGCCTGAATGATATCCTGAGCTTCCTTTAGATCATCTTCAAGTTTGATGTTTTTCAATTTTTTTGTTTCATAGTCTGAGAGAGCTGCTTCTAGTTGCTTCATCATATTTTCTATTTCTACCAGTGTCAAGATTTTCCTCAAGCTATTAGGCTTCTAAAAATAGAGGACTAGGCTCTGATACCAATTGTTAGGATTCCCATAGATACTGAGAGGGGGGTGAATCAATATCTAAACAGTATATTGAATTTATTAACTTAAAACATGTAGAGCATATTAAAACAGTGCACCGGTAAACAAGAAGTAATACAATAAATAGAGATAAAAGCAACCACATGAAAAACACACCATAACATAATATTTTAATGAGGAAACCTGGTGTGGGAAAAAACTTGGTGGGATTTGTGACCCATAATATTAACTTACTGGCCAATAAGAGAATATTACTGCTACAAGAGGGGCCTACACATGTAGGAAGGCCAATTGCCTAGAGCTCATTTCTCAATTACAAAAAGAGAAGTCTCACTAACTTACAAAATGGATTATATAAATCCAGTGTCTTGTACTACTTCAAAATAGCATATATAATGCCAGATCCAGTACCAGTTTCTGCTCTGCTTCTTACATAAACCCTTAACCTATAATTCGCATAATAGGTCTGCCTTATTTCACCTAATTACATTCTACCACATCTCTACTAATGTTCTACAATGATCTCTTATATATATGAGTCACTTTACAATGTTGCCAAGTCAGCTTATAAAGATTTTACAATAATAAACAAAATATATTATAACAAAAATCCTGTCGGCCTCTGTGCCAGTATGCTTCCTTTCACTGCTGGTGCTGGTGGTTTGAGTGCCGATGTAGAGTCTAATCTTGCTGGTGCCAGTGTAATGCCTTGCCGGTGTCATAGGATTGTAAGGTTTCCATCAATGAGAAAACCTTTAATCACCTACAATGTCTCATTGGAGTGTGCATATGCCAATAGAGGATATATGATAGAGTATGTTGCAAACATAGTCAATTAGCTTAGGGGGAAGCATGTTTTAGTTGAGCCAGTAGGGAATCCATTTTTCATATGAGTGTTGCCATCAATGCCAAAGGGGGAGATTGCTGGCAATTAAAACTCATTATTTTCATATGTTGTCATTGATGGCAAAAAAATATATTGAAGGCAAATACTGGCAGATACCAACATTTGGAGGCATACATTGGCAGATACCGATATTGGAGTAATTAGGGTTATCATCAGCACCGACACCGGCATCTAGCACTTTAGTGAAGCTGACATCAGTTTGGGATCTGAAAGGTTTTATTTATAAAATCATTTTGTAATTATTGTACAGGGTTGGCATTGAATATCTTTTGTATTGTAAGCCGACATAAGGCATATTGTTTGTAAAGGGTATATAAGTCAGTCTATTATGCCATTTTGATATATGACAAGGTAGTAGAACTATGTAATGTGAATGATATGTATGTAGTTCATTTGTATGCAAATGTTATATCATGCAATGATTAGTATATGGTTTGTAAATCATTCTTGGAGGAAAGGAGATAGCGGTAAAAGGGTTCAGGGTTTATGAACTGGTACAAAACAAAGCTATAACCATAACTCTTTTTGGCATTGCAGATGCATTTTGTGAGTTCACCATTATTGTTTTATCTTAGCAGAAGCTTGTAGTCAGTGAGACTCTTTTGTGCTGAGCAGTGCGCTCTAAGTAGTGTGCCTTCCTGCATGTGCAGGCCCCATGCTATGTAATATCTTTCATATGGCCAATGAATTGATATTGTGGGTCACAAATCCCACAATAGTTTTTCCTCTTTGAGGTATTCCACATATAAATTCAGTGTGTTATGGTGTTCATTCATGTGGCTGGTTTATTTACTTCATGTTATATGCTTCCTCATTTACCGATTTATATGCATATGTTATAAAATATTAAAATCTTGTGTTACTAGCAGAAAACTGATTCACCCCCCCCCCCCCCCCCCCTCTCTGTGTTATTGGATTCATTGTATTCCAACATTTTTGTGTCCTAATACTGTGCACAAGTGCTATCAATTAGCACTCAAGGTGGAAGAGAAGAGTAAAAAGAAACAAGAGCAAAGCAATAGAGCCAAAGATATGTGAAGAGATGGCATAGGATATAGAGGTAGATATGGTGGAAGAGGTGTAGATAAAAGATCTCAAGGGGATTCCAAGTTGGTAGAGAAAAGTGGGGATTCCAATAGAAAGAGTATCTATAGAGGAAAGTCTAGTGAATCAAGAAGATGACCCTATTTCACCACAATGAAGTGCTACAATTGCCATCAAATTGGACACCTAGCCTATAGATGTCCTAAGAAGTCTTCTTAATCCCAAGGAGGTGAAAGAAGAGTAAGTTATATTCAAGAAGATGCAGCAAATGTGAAGACATCAGAAGCAATTTTAGATTCTAAGGTTGGAGAGAATCTCATGATAAGAAGAGTTTTGATCAAAGAACCGGTTAAGGAGAAACCTAGTCAAAGAAGATCCTTGTTTAGGATAAAGTGAAAGATCATAGATAAAGTGTGTAGAGTGGTGGTGGATTTAGGATCCACTGATAACATAGTGTCAAAAGAAGTAGTAAGCAAACTCAACCTGCAAAGAATTCCACATAGTGATCCTTATAGGGTTACTTGGCTCAACAAGGGGCAACATGTTTTGTTAAATGAGTAAACTTGGGTGGAGTTCACCATAGGAGGATACAAAGACAAGATCTTGTGTGACATCTTGCCAATGGATGCATGCCACTTGCTCCTAGGTAGGCCTTGGTAATTTGATAGGAAAGCAATACACCATGGGGAAAAGAATTCATATACCTTTTAAAAAGATAGAGTTACCTATAAAATTCAGTCCTTAGGAGATGAAGAAGAGAGCATATCTAAAGGTTCTAATGTGCTACTAGTTGGTGAGAAGGAGTTCATAAACACTCTCAAAGAAGGAGAAGGAGTGGAGTTTGCACTTGTTGTGAAACCAAAAGAGAAAAAAAAGGATAATAAGGTTAGTATCCCTTTGAAGTGCAGCAAGTACTCAATCAATTCAAGGAGATCATAAGTAATGGAACACCTGCAACCTTACCTCCTCAACATGCCATAAGTCATCAAATCGACTTCATACCCTGAGCCTCATTGCCTAATAAAGAATCCTAAAAAATGGCATCAGAGAAAAATAAAGAAGTAGCTAAACAAATCCAAGAACTTTTGGATAATGGTCTGATAAGAAAGAGCATCAGCCCATGTATAGTTCCCACTATTTTGGCACCAAAGAAGGGAGGTACTTGGAGACTTTGCACTAATTCAAGAACCATTATCCGGATTACAATCACGTATAGGTTTCCCATTCCAAGAATTGAAGATTTGATGGATTTTTTAGGGGGTGCTAAGTATTTTACCAAGATAGACCTCAAGAGTGGCTACCACCAAATCAGAATCAAGGAGGGAGATGAATGGAAGACAACATTCAAAACCATAGAAGGACTTTATAAATGGCTTGTTATGCCATTTGGACTCACAAATGCCCTTGGCACATTCATGAGACTCTTGAATGAAGTACTCAAGGATTGCATTGGTAAATTTGTGGTTGTTTATTTAGATGACATCTTGATTTTTAGTAAGTTTAAAGAAGAACATCTTAAAAATATTGAGATTGTATTGAAGCAATTATGTGATGAGCAACTAACTATCAATTTGGAGAAATGTGAGTTCATGAAATAGGAGTTGGTATATCTTGGGTTTGTAATCTCAAGTGGTTATTTGAAGATGGATACCTCAAAGGTGGAAGCCATAATCAGTTGACTTACACCTAAAATAGCAAGTGAAATGAGGAGTTTTCATGGTTTGGCACAATTTTATAGGAAGTTCATCTAAGGGTTCAGTGAGATATGTGCACCTATGCTTGATACAATCAAAGGAGGTGTAAAGACTAAATTTCAATGGATAAAATAGGCACAAAAAGGATCATTTGATCTCTTGAATAAAAAGGTGGCTACTCAACCTGTCCTTATTCTTCCAAGCTTTGACTAGCTCTTCACCATAGAATGTGATGCAAGCAACATAGCAGTTGGAGCGGTTCTAGGTCAAGACAATAGACCGGTTGCATTTTTCAGTGAAAAGCTCAATGAATCCAAGAAAAGGTATTCTTCCTATGATTTGGAGTTATATGCACTTGTTCAATCACTTAGGATATAGAGGCACTATTTATTACCTAAAGAATTTGTTGTTTACATTGATAACCAAGCTCTTAGTTTTCTCAACTCCCAAGAAAAGTTGAATCATAGGCATATCAAATGGGTAGAATATTTGCAATCCTATACTTTTACCATTAAACATAAAAAAGGTTAAGATAATAAGGTTGTTGATGCATTAAGTAGAAGGTTGCTAAAATTTCAAGAAGTGCAGCTCAAGATCATTGGAGTGGATAGTTTCAAAAGGCTATATCAAGATGATGCAGATTTTTCTACCATCTACAAGATTTGTCAAGAGTTTAGGAACTATTTTCATGGTGAATATGAAGATTTTACTTTGCAAGATGGTCTTTTGTTTAAAGGAGGACAACTTTGTGTACCAAGAGGGTCCATGAGAGATAACTTGATGTAAGAGAAGCACAATGGTTGCTTAAGTGGTCATTTTGGGTTGAATAAGACTTTGGAACTTGTTCAAAGATTCTACTATTGGCCAAAGATGCAAAGGGCTATCAAAACATATGTGGAGAAATGTGTTGTTTGTCAAAGAGAAAAAGGAGCTTCTTCTAATCCTGGACTCTATCAGCCATTACCTATTCCAAATTGACCATGGGAGTGTGTAAGTATGGATTTTGTTGTTGGTTTACCCAAGACCAAAACTGGATTTGATAGTATCTATGTTGTGGTAGATAGATTTAGTAAAATAGCCCATTTCATTCCATGTAAGGTGACTCATGATGCTAGTCATATTGCTCATTTTTTTTCAAGGAAGTCATTAGGATTAATGACTTACCAATCAGTATAGTGTCAGATAGAGATACAAAATTCATTGGTCACTTTTGGAAAACTTTATGGCAGAGATTGGGTACTAACTTGTCTTTTAGCTCATCCTACCATCCGCAAATTGATGGCCAAAAAGAGGTGGTAAATAGGTCTCTTGGGAACCTTCTTAGATGTTTTACAAAGAAGTATGGACATGCTTTGGATCAGATCATCCATCAAACTAAATTTGCTTACAATGACAGTGTGAATAGATCAACCGGTAAGAGTCCTTTTGAAGTAGTTTATGGGATTTATCCAAGAGGTGTGTTGGAGCTTAGATACATTGGGAGTATGGAGAAAAGGAGTGGAAATGTTGTTGACATGGCTCAGTCCATGAGGGAGATTCATGAGCAAGTAAGACAGGCTTTACAAGATAACTCTCAAAGAATCAAGGATAAAGTGGATGGAAAGAGGAGGGATGTGCAATTTTGTATTGGTGAATTAGTGATGGTGCATTTGAGAAAAGAAATTCTTTAGAAAGGTGTCTCTAGTAAGCTTAAAATGAGGAGGATTGGACCTTGTAAAGTCTTGGCCAAGTATGGGCAAAATGCCTACAAACTTGATCTACCCAGGATATGGCTTTATCTCCTATTTTTATTGTTGTAGATTTGGTGCTGTATAAAGGCACACTTCTAGAGGAATGCAATAGAGTCTCAGAGGTCTTTCAGTCACTTTCAGACCTACTTTTTCCACCTATACCTAGGTTTCAAGCCGAGAAGGTGTTGGATTCAAGAATCCTAAAATATACTAGGCATGCCGCCTATATGGAGCACTTGGTTAAGTAGCAGTATCTTCTAGAATCTGAGGTCACTTGGGTACTTAAAGCATACTTTCCAAAGCTTGGAATTTCCCTCTCTTTTTTGCCTCAAGGAGTCACTTGACTTATTTCTCATTGGGAGAGTATGGTGCAGGAGAACCTAGTTTTATTGATGCATTTTCAAAATTTGGAGTGATTGATCATGTTTGGGGTAAATGAGTGAATAAAGGACTAATGGAAAGTCCAAATGTTTGTTTTAATTTTATTTGTAGTTTTGTGGTCTCTTGTTTTAGCTTATTTGCTCAGTTTTGGCCAAAGTGCCTTTGTAAGCCAAAAATGGCATCATTTTGCAAAATTGGGTAAAACCCCTTGTAAGGCCTCATAAGGATTTTGGACATGTTGGTTTGATATTAGGGAACCATCCTAGGGAGTTTAGAGTGAGTAAAGATGCATAACTTTCAAAAATGCAAAGTGGAGAAAAAGTTGTCATTGTTGCTTGACAACTTTTTGCAACTTTTGGAGCAACTTTTCAAAAATTGATCAAATCAGTGATTAAGAAATTGATGGGTGGTTGGTTATGAGAAAGGAGGCATATAAAATGATTTTTAAATAATTTTAATGGGTTGGAAGATCCAAGAGAAAAATTTGAATAACACTTGAAGGCAATTTTAAGAATTTTACATAAAAACTTGTAATTTGTGTTATATTAGTCCATACTAGATGGATTGATCATGTTATTGTTCTTTCATGGTGGTTTGGGTTTCATTGTTGTGGTGATTTGTAAGTGTTTTTATCTCTTCATAGTGTAGGTTTAGTGCTTTGTTTATAAATTATTTTGAACTGTAGTGCTCTTGGTTTGAGAAAGGGATTAATACCCTAGAAATGGCTCCTTGGCCCTTGGGATTCAAGTTATGCAGCCCATGTATAGTGTTTATATCCATTTTGGTTCCTTGGAGATTGTTTAGAAAAAAATTTCTATCAAGTCCTAGGCGAGCTCTGTCATAGCTCGGCTAGGGAACTTGACTGTTATGTGGTCTTTTGCTTGCAGGGATGATCAAATATAGTTGTGCCAAGTGTTTGGAATGGAAGAAAGAAGACTAAAAGAGTATCAGTAGGAGTATGGAGGTGTGACAAAGTGTGGGAATCAACAAACCCTATTGGACAAGGCTCTTAACCCTTATACCCTAAAAAAGAGCCATTTTGGGGTCCGTACATATACAAATGCATCAGATAGCCTAACCTCCTGAAACTTAAAGATTGTCCAAAAGGGTATCCAAATCACTAAAGACCTTAGGAGGTCCTTTTGGATTTTTTCTAAGCAATTGAGCAAAAACCATGAAGGTAGGGCTAATAGGGGCTCTTAGGGCTACTAGGCCTAGAAAATAGGAACTAGTGAAAGCGATGGAGAAACGGAGTGAATTCAATCATAGAACCACACGATGGGAGTTTCTAAACCATCTCAACATCCTCCTAGTCCCCTGCAAGTGAAGGTTAAGGATTTTAATATCTTGATGGTTGAGCTTACTCTAGTGAGTTCTAGCCTGGATCTTGAGTAATTGAGTAAACTAGTCGATAGAGAGTTTCCCAAAAGAGTTTAGGTGTTGGAATTGGTTCATGGATGATGAGTAGGGTGTAAAAAAACATGGGAGCCCACTATGACACCTCGTTCTAACCTACAAACTAAAATTGCAACTCTTTTGTGAGATCCTCCCTATCATTATTCTAGAATGGTGTGGGTTATCTTTTTAAGAGAGAAATCAGAAGCACTAAACAGATTCTTGATATTCAAAGACAAAGTTGAGACCGAGTTAGGATTGAAGTTGAAATGTCTAAGATCAGATAGAGCAGGATAATTCTCCTCTAATGATTTTGATTCATTTTATGAGAATCGTGGGATTAGAAGACAATTATCTGCTCCTAGAATCCCTCAACAGAATGGAGTTGTTGAAAGTAAGAATTGTTGGCATTTGCATAAAGATTGCATTAATGATATGTTATGTTGTCATTGATGTCAATTGAACCGATAATGGTATTTATGACATTGTTGATATTGTTGTTATTGATATTGTCTTGTAATCGGTAGGAAGAGCTTTGTGGAAGATGTTGTAAACCGGTATATAGGTATGTGAGTTGAACCGGTAACCGGTGTCTAAGGTTAAACCCTTTCTATGTTATGTAACCGGTAAACCCTACCAGTTGTTTTTATTAAACCCTAACCGATTAAGTTTGCTGAAATGGCTATGTTGGCTTATTAATGATTGACCAACAATCATAGTGGCACATGTGGTCATTGTATGAAGATAAGTTCAGATTGTTTTGGCACATTTGTTTGATTGTCTAGGGAATGAGAAAAGTGGATTGCATCTAATGCAAAGCATGTGATGAGTTACAAGTCTGATGAAGTGGTGACCATGGAGCGGTTGGAATTTTCTTGAAGAATGTGTATAGATTGCTATGTAAATCCAATGGTCACACTTGAACCGATTTGTTTGTAATCTCTATGAGAGAATTAGGTTTATGTTGTGTTACCAACCTAATTGATTTGTATTTAAGGTTGAAGAATTTATTTTGTAAAAAGTGTTGGCATAAATCAGTTTGAGTAAAGGAAGATTGAAGCTTAAAAGGATTTGATCAGGCAAATGTAGTGCTATTCAAACAGATCAAGAAAAATCTATTGTCTTGTAACAATTATAGCAAATTGAAATCCCCTAATCGGGTAAGATCTAACAAGCTTGGCTACTTCTTAAATCCTCTAACAAGGTGGTCCATTAGCTTGGGTTCTCAAATCCTCTATCGAGGTTACTCCTAATAGGGTATTTTGTTTTTATCAAGGTATTTGTAAATCCCTTAATTGGGTGATTCCTAATAGGATCAGGTCTTAACAAGATTTATTGTAAAAGCTTTAACAGGCTTGGATCTTAACAGGGTGAACTTCAGAAGAGTTCAAATAGCTATCTTGTTAGTCTCATCTCACTATGGCTTTTACTTATTTGGGTTTTTTATGTATAAACATTTGTGTCATGTGGTGAATGTTTTTGTGTTTATGATCTTCTTTGTTGATTTGATTAACTTTTGATAAGGCATGATAACTAGAAGCATTGAGAGATGGAGTATGTTGATATATGATTAAGCATTTGGATGTTTACAAGATTAAAGTTGTTTACTATTATGTTGCTATAGCGGTTAACCGGTTGATGTTGAGTATTCTTATGAGTATTTATCTTGACAGTGATATTTTATTGATAAGTTTACTTTGTGTGATTGAGTTTGAGATTGGGAAGTTTGTATTAGTTTTTCAGTTTACTGATTGACCCCCCCTTAGTAATCTAAGGGATACTTATTCTTTCATCATACCATCAATTGGTATCAAAGCATCTTAGGTCCTCGTAAATCTAAAATCCTAACAACTGGAGGAAAATATCTTGTAGATCATGATGAAGAAGGAAGGTTTGAAGTTCAACAAAGATAACTATAGGTTATGGAGTGACAGAATGAAGAATTACATTAAGAGTCTGGGAAGTTAGTATTGGGATCATGTAGAAACTAAGTATATTGCACCTTCTGGAAGTCTGGCTGATGATCAAAAGAAAGAACAACAAGAAAATCATCAAGCATTGAAGGCTATTATCAATTCCTTGTTAGATGTTGAATATGTAGATGTTCATGGTCTTGAAATTGCATATGAAGTATTGAGAAAACATGAAGAGATTTATAGCGGTGATGAACATGTTAAGATTGCTAAAGAGGAGAGCCTAAGATGAAAGTTTGATGACATGAGAATGTTTGAAGGTGAGAATATCCAATAGTATGGTCAAAGGATAAAAGAGATAGTTGGTGAAATAAAGATTGCAGGACGGAAAGTGGAAGATGCCACAGTGATCAGTAAGGTACTGAGAACCCTTCTACTGATCTATGCTATCTAAGTTGCAGTTATTTGGGAGCTGAAGTCCATTGACAAAATGAAGGTAACTCTTGACTCTACCATTGGCAAACTTACTGCTTTTGAATTAAAGGGCTATGATGGTAATGTACAGAAATGAGATCCTGCATTTAGAGCTTCTGTCTCTAACCCATCTATGAGAAAAAGTAGAGATACTTTCCATGGCTATGAATCTAGATCTAGGAGAGATGCTGATGATGAAGACAGCTTAGTGGAACTTGAAGCATTGTTGGCCAAACAAATTCCTAGAGGCACTAGGGAATACAAAGGTAAACTACCTTTAAAATGTTTTGCATGCAACAAGATTGGTCATATAGAAAATAATTGTCCTAATGGTGAAAATGAACACAAGAGAGACAATTTCAAGAAGTATAAGGGTAAATGCAAGAGTTATTGTCTTATAATGGTTGAGAGTGATATCACTGATGAAGAATCTGATGATGATGCTAGTGAAGATATTATGTTTGTAGCTATTAAAGAAGAGATATCAGATCAGAAGGAACTAGTGTCTAGGGTGGATAACTTTGATGATTGGATCATTGATAGTGGTTGTTCACATCATATGACCGATGATCGAAGTAAATTTCTTTCCTTAAAGGAATTTGATGGTAATGTTGTTAGATTTGGCAATGACTCACCCTGTATGGTTAAATGTAAAAGAGTTATTTCTCTTAATGGGAAGAGCAGTGCTGATGATGTCTATTGGGTTGAAGGTCTAAAGAACAATCTTCTGAGGGCAGCACAACTTAATGATAGAGGACACCCACTAGATTTTAGAAATGGTATGTGCAAAATCTTTGACAACAAAGGTGAATTGATTGCAACCGAGAAACAAACCAGAGGTAATTTGTTTCATCTTAATCCTAAAGTTAGCAACTATTTGATTGCAAAGATAGATGATAGTTGGCTTTGGCATAGGAGATTTTATCATATAAAATTTGATAATATTATTAAAGTGAGGAAGTCTGAGATAGTAAGAGTTATGCCTCAGCTATAGACAAACCGGTTAATCCTCTTTCCAAAGAATGTCAGTTAGGAAAGATGACTTCTTCAACTTTCAAGAGCAAGTCCTTCTTAGCAGAGAACTTGTTAAATTTGGTTCGTATAGATCTATGTAGACCAATAAGAACAAGAAGCATTCAAGGTGACAAATATTTCATGATCTTCACTGATGATTGTTCAAGGATGATGTGGGTCACATTCATGAAAGATAAGAATGAATATTTTGGTAAGTTCAAGGCTTTCAGGGCGTTAGCTAAGAGAGTGGAAAAAAGTTAAAATGTTTGAGAATAGATCAAGGCAGTGAATTTACTTCTGAGAGATTCACTAAGTACTGTGATGAGAATGGTATCAAAGAGAGGAAAAAATGGTCAGTGGTTGAAGATGCTAGGACAATGTTGATACAAGGAGGTGTAGAGAAATTTTTTTGGAGAGAAGTTGTAGGTACAACTACCTACACAATGAATCAAGTTCTGGTGAAAAGAGGTAAGGACAAGGCCACTTATGAATATTGGTATGGAAGATCACCTAATGTTAGCTATTTTAAAATATTTGGAAGCATATGTTTTATTAAGAGAGGTGATTACATTAGCAAGTTTGAAGCTAAGAGTGATGAAGGCATATTTCTTGGCTATTCCACCAAGAGTAAGGCCTACAAATGCTTCAACCGGACATAGAGAATTGTTGAGAGTGTTGATGTTCGAGTAGATGAATGTCATGAAGTCTCAGAAGGAACCAGTTCAGAGAAAAAGGATGAAGATCATTGGATTTTGCTTTTAGAACCTAAAAATATTAAATCAAAAATTGGTAAAGCAAATTATGATGCACTTGTTCAAGCGAAAAAAATAAATTCAGAAGAAGATGATAATGAAGAAGCTAAACCTAAAGAGACTGATCATGGTATTCCTAGATATGTGAGACTGAATCATAATCCAAAGCAACTAGAAGGAGAATAAGAGAGAACTCTTGAATGATCTCCACCATTGAACCAAGAAGTGCCAAGGAGGTAGTTGGTGATGATCATTGGGTTAAAGCTATGGAGAAGGAATTGGATCAAATTGAGAAAAAAAATACTTGGACCTTGGTACCCTGACCGATAAACAGGAATGTTATAGGTACTAAATGGGTATTCAGAAATAAGTTAAATGAAGATGGTGTTGTAGTTCACAACAAGGAAATATTAGTCTACAAGGGTTATGCACAAGAAGAAGGAGAAGATTATGGTGAAAATTTTGCACCACTAACAAGACTGGAAGTTATCAACACTTTACTTGCATTTGCAGCCCATAAAAATTTCAAGGTATACCAGGATGGATGTTAAGTCTGCATTTTTTAATAGGATATTGGAAGAAGAGGTATACATAGAGCAGCCAAATGGTTATGCTTTGACAGATGAGAAAGACATGATATGTAGATTGCATAAAGCTTTGTATGGATTAAAGAATGCACCCAGAGCATGGTATGGAAGGATTCATACACATCTGATGAAGATAGGCTTTGCAAGAACCAGTGATGATAGTAACATTTATCTCAAGTCTGGAGGAGATGAAATATTAGTCAGTGAAGTATTTATTGATGATATCATATTTGGAGGAAATGATGTCATGAGAAATAGTTTTGTAGATGAAATGAAAAATAAATTTGAAATGTCTTTAGTAGGGGAAATAAAAAAATTCATAGGCTTGCAGATATAGCAGATGAAGAATGGTATTTTCATTACACAATCCAAGTATGTGAAAGAGGTTTTGAAGACTTTTGGAATGAGTTACTATAAACTAGTTGGAACACCAATGGTTACAAGTTGTAAGTTATCCAAGGAAGATGAATCTAAGTCTGTTGATGAAAAGGAATATAGGTCAATGATTGGCAAATTACACTATTTTGTTCATAGCAGACTAGATATAGTCCATGTGCTTGGTATAGTTGCAAGATTCCAGAAGAATCTAAAGGAAGCACATTTGATAGAAACCAAGAGAATTTTTAGATATCTAAAAGGTATTGTTGACAATGGATTATGGTATCCATATGGAGGAAACTTTGACATGAATGTGTACACAGATGTTGATTGGGTAGGAAATGTTGATGACTGGAAAATCACTACTAGTGGAGCATTCTTTCTAGGAGGAAGGATTGTTTCATGGAGTAGTAAAAAGAAGAGTTTTACTTCACAATCTACTACTGAAGCTGAGTATGTTGTAGCTTATATGATTTGCACACTGACTATTTGGATGAGGCACATTTTGGAAGGTTTTAAGATGAAAATCTCAGAACCTATAAAGATTTTATGTGATAATACAAGTGCCATAAATATTTCTAAGAATCCTATTTTGCACACACGAACCAAGCACATTGAATTGAACTATCAATTTTTGAGGGAAAATGTTCAAAGTAAAGATTTTATTTTAGAGCTTGTTTCTACCAAGGAGCAACGTGCAGATATCTATACCAAACCTCTGCCTAAGATTACATTTGAGTGTCTTAGAAATCAACTAGGGGTTGTACCTCTTCATGAAGTTAGTAGAGCATGATGTTGATTGCATTGGTCCCTAAATCACTTGCAGAATCTTAGAAGGATTGATGTAGAAGTGGATGTATTCCATAGGGTGAGTATCAAGTTGCAGTATGTTGTTGATGTTACAAGCTAGGGTTGTCGTTGCACCAAAAGATCGACCTGCCAATGCTCGATACAACCACTAGACATAGAATCCACAGGAGATTATTAAACCATATTGTGAATCCTTGCGAGGGACATTGGCCCACTGCCAACAATCCCCCTCTCAGCATCACTCATCATGGCCTGCATGATTTGAACTTGTGACCAAGCTCTGATACCACTTGTTACAAGCTAGGGTTGTCATTGCACCAAAAGATCAACCTGAAAATGCCTGATACAACCACTAGACTTATAGAATCCATAGGAGGATGTTAAACCATGTCACGAATCCTCGCGAGGGATGCTGGCCCACTGCCAATAGTTGATGCATAGTGAAATTTTGATATTACATGTTTTACTTTAAATTTGGAATTGTTGTCAAAGGGGGAGAAGAATTATGTGATTGAGGAGAAAAATTATGTGATTATGGAAAGGGAAACCAGCGACAGGCTAGAGATAGACAAAGCATGGTGAATAATTGGTAATATAAACAAGGATTCCTATTCGTGATTCACAATAGCAATCAGAGGCATTGATATTTGTATTGCCATCAATGCCAAAGGGGGAGATTGTTGGCATTTGCATAAAGATTGCATTAATGATATGTTATGTTGTCATTGATGTCAATAGAACCAATAATGGTATTTATGATATTGTTGATATTGTTATTATTGATATTGTCTTGTAACCAATAGTAAGAGATTTATGGAAGATGTTGTAAATCAGTATGTAAGTATGTGAGTTGAACCGGTAACCGGTGTATAAGGTTAAACCCTTTCTATGTTATGTAACTGGTAAACCCTACCAGATGTTTTTGTTAAACTCTAACCGATTAAGTTTGCTGAAATGGTTATGTTGGTTTATTAATGATTGAGCGACAATGATAGTGACACGTGTGGTCATTGTATGAAGATAAGTTCAATTTTTTTTGGCATGTTTGTTTGATTGTCTAGGGAATGAGAAATGGATTGCATCTAATACAAAGTGTGTGATGAGTTACAAGTCTGATGAAATGGTGATCATGGAGCGGTTGGAATTTTTTTGAAGAATGTGTATAGATTGCTTTGTAAATACAATGGTCACACTTGAACCAATTTGTTTGTAATCTCTATGAGAGAATTAGGTTTTTGTTGTGTTACCAACCTAATTGATTTGTATTTAAGGTTGAAGAAGTTGTTTTGTAAAAAGTGTTGGTAGAAATTTGTTGAGTGTGTGGTTTCCTAACTGGAGAATGGATCTACAGTTTGAGTAAAGGGAGATTGAAGCTTAAAAGGATCTAATCAAGAAAATGTAGTACTATTCAGACAGATCAAGAAAAGCCTGTTGTCTTCTAACAATTACAATAGAATTGAAATCCCCTAACCGGGTAAGCTCTAACAAGCTTGGTTACTTCTTAAATCCTCTAACAATGTGGTCCATTATCTTGGATTCTCAAATCCTCTACTGAGGTTACTCCTAATAGAGTATTTGCTTTTTATCAAGGCATTTGTAAATCCCTTAACTGGGTGATTCCTAACAGGATCAGTTCTTAACATGACTTATTGTAAAAGCTTTAACAGGCTTCGGTCCTAATAGGGTGAACTTCAGAAGAGTTCAAATAGCTATTTTGTGAGTCTCATCTCACCATGGTTTTTACCTATTTGGGTTTTCCACGTATAAACATTTGTGTCATGTGGTGAATGTTTTTGTGGTTATGATCTTATTGTAAAAGCTTTAAAGCATTGAGAGATGGAGTGTGTTAATATATGATTAAGCATTTGGATGTTTACAAGATTAAATTTGTTTATTGTTAAGTTGCTATAATAGTTAACCGATTGATCTTGAGTATTCTTATGAGTCTTGATCTTGACAGTGATATTTTATTGATAAGTTTACTTTGTGTGATTGAGTTTGAGATTGGGAAGTTTGTATCAATTTTTTGGTTTACTGATTCACCCCCCACTCAGTAATCTATCAGATACTTATTCTTTCATCATACCATCAAGAATAGGACTATATTGGATGCTCCAAGAACAATGCTAATTGAAAGAAATGTGCCAAAGATCTACTGGAGAGAAGTTATTAGGATTGTTGTATATACATTTAACTAGATGCATACAAAAGGTGATTATGGTAAGGCCTCTTATGAGCTATGGTTTGGTCATGTTCCTACTATTAAATACTTCATAAGTTTTGGAAGCAAGTATTATATCAAGAGAGATCAGGATTTAAGAAAGTTTGATGCAAGATACATGATGAAGGTTGTTGGCATTCTACACTCTTATGAGAATAGTTGATGTTGTCATCGATGGCAACCAATTGGCATTCATCTAGATACCAACTTGAAGATACTAGCACCAACAATAGACTTCTACATACATTGGTAGGCACTTCACCGACAAAGACTATACTACATACCGGCACTCAGGCCGACATGGAATAAACTTTTATTAATTGTAATTATATTTTGTAATAGCCGACTTGGTATATTGTAAAAGACTCATATATATGAAGTCTTGTAAGTCATTTTGGTATATATATGTATATGAAGGATAAGGCAATTTTGTATAAGGATAGGAAAGGTTTTGGTTATAGACTGAGCTTAAATCGGTACTGAACCTGGCATAATTGATGCTGATTTGAGTAGTACATTGTATTGGATTTAATCATCCATTTTGTAAGTCAGTGAGACTTCTATTTTGTAATTGAGCAGTGAGCTCTAGGCAATTAGCCTCCCTGCATGTGCAGGCCCCTCATTGTAAGTAATATTTATTCATTGGCTAGTGAGTGAATATTGTGGGTCACAGATCTTGTTGTTCTCAAAAATGAGAAACCCAAGTTCACCTGCAATCAATCTATGAAATGGCCAATTTCAATCAATGAAATTCTTCAAGGCTTGGACAACATAACATAGTGTAAAGCAGAAAATCGCGATCGAACCCTAGTTGTTCTCCCCTCTTCCAACTCCGAGGAGAGAGAAGGGAGGTTCGCTAGGGTTGATGGTTTTCACTTAGGGGAGAGACTTTACATTCAAAAGAGGGGTTCAAACCCACAAGATCCAATCCCACGCAATGCAAGATTGGATGCTAAATGTGTTTCAAGGGTTAAGACAGCAAGGCTACCCTCTTTTGTAAAGAATGTTGATAGAAAGATTAAGCTAAGCATGCATAGAAAGTGACAAAGATTCGCTTATAAACTGAGATAGGGATATAGGATGAAGCTGCGGACCTGGAATTAGCAGTAAAATGTCGATACGGCGCTGTCCTGCAAATTTGAGCAAAATTTGTCAGGACGATGGCGCCCGGCGCCACGGTCCTCCAAAAAATCCACGAAACGAAGGGGGATCTGTTCGTCTCTACACAAGGATTCCAGATCTTCAATTTCAGCTGCGTACCTACAACCTACACACAGAAAAGTGAAGACGATTAGGGGGTTAGGGATTAGGGGTTTGCCTTTAGGTCAAACCCCGGTTTTGGAATTAACCAAGAAATGAGCAAGAGTTGTGAATGTAAATGACTGTAAAACAAGTACTAATACCTTGTTCTAAGGATGTTGGTATCCTTATGTGCGAAGGTTTAGATGTTGTTGTTTGTTGTAGTAGTATGTTGTATGTAGCATGTAGTAAGTGATCTCCTCTTCAATGGTTGAATCCTTGTCTTGAATGCAACACTTAGCCTTGAATGGAGACTTGAAATGATCAATTGCTTGAAGGAATGCTTGAATGCTTGAATGCTTGAGTATAATTTCCATGCTTTTTCCATCATATCGAATGAAAGAGGAAAATGTAGTTTATATACTTGTTAATTAGGGCTGATAGACTGATTTTCCCGACCTTAGGCCGACCAGGAAAGTTAATTTCCAAATTGCAAACAAAAAGACCCGAGACCCCTTAGGAGACCGGGCCCAAAATAGGACCCAGGGACCAGGGCGCTGGGCGCCATGGTCCTAGGGACCAGGGCACTGGGCGCCCTGGTCCTGAATGACCAGGGCGCTGGGCGCTCTAGTCCCACCTCCTGAGACAGTAGGGTGCAAGGAGGTTCAGGCCAAGGTGCTTGAAAAATGCAGTTTTCAGTGTCGTGAGCAAGTTTCGGGGTCTCCATTCAGGTTGCGTGTTGCATCACCATCGTGAAGACCGAAATGCAGTCAAAATTGCAAGTGTCACAATTTTAGGATGCTACACATAGGATCCTAATGATCCTCCTACACTTTAGGTTCTACTAAACCTAGGGGGGACACCCTTTGATGCATACAATACAACAAGTTACACACATGACAACATCAACAAAAGTAGATAGATCTCACAAGGCTCAACAACAAGGAGGTTATTGTAGATGGGATAGATCTACATTGACATCTCAACTAGATTGGGGCATGAGATAGGTGGAACAAACTAAAACTAAAAACATAAAAGTAAATGGATATTTGATTATTAAAAATCTCTGAGAATCCCTAGAATCTGCAGGACCAGTGCCTTATCTAGGGGCATGGACTCATACATCAAACTGTAAATGAAAAACCTCTATTGCAAATCCATCTTCATCATTAAATATTCCTACATTAATTCTTTGTATAAATGCATTACTCAACTCAGTCACAAAATCATCAAATCTTGAAAATATATCCCATTATTTACGATTGATTATAGAGTTTAAATTCTTCCTTGAGAATGCCTGCAAACAATCACAACAATCTGCTTGAGATGACAAACTCCAGCCTCCTTGAGGATTTAATTTGTAACAAAGAAATATACATTCAAAGACAACTTTGTGTGAATTTATGTATGCCTTACATACATATAAATCTACAACAGGAAAGCCTATAGCAAGAAAATATATTCCATTACTCGAAAAAAGGACACTACTATACAAACTTGGAAAAACTCAGAACTAAAAACCAAGATTATGGAGCCTTGCTCGCAAAAAATCTGGAACCTTTACAAAATAGAAAGACCCTCGAATAAGAAGGAAGGGAGGAAAAAATCAGATTTCATTTTTTGACAATGGTAACTGCCCTATCTTTCAGCATTAACTCCTCACACACTTGGCCTGCAAAAAATCCAATCTTTCTATCAAACTCAAAAAATCCAATCTGAGATCCTAAGGTAACTACCCCAAAAATACTTGTTGTGGGTTACACTTGAATGCATAATCAAATTCCTTGGATCAAGAGTTTTCCATCGATATATGATATGTCTATATTTGGGCAAAAATTAACCCTCAGGCGAGTCAATCTCTCAAGCATGTAGGTCAGTTATTAATTTCCCTCGCAGACCAGTCAGGCACAATAGTCATTTAAATCTTCTGAATTTCTACCTATAGTCTGAACCATATATTTAATTTTGATTTTCCTGCGTCGATCAATGCCACATGTCACCTCTGGAGGTGGTCCCCAATTATATGTTCTCATTGACCATGCCCTATAAGGACCATGCTATCCACCCCCATTATAGAAGATAGGGTACTAGAACCCAGCCCGTGAGTCTCTTTGTGCTCCACTTGTCCTGCCACCCGAGCACGACCAGACCCACCACTTCCTTGTCACTGATCCATGATGGATATTCATCGTGTATCTTTGCATAGTGGATCAGTAACCTCCATCTGATCCTTTCCAACCCGCTCATTATTTATTTCCTCTGAACTTCTCTCCTGCCAGGTCCCACCACTTGGTCGCCAAGTCACACCACTTAGCCATTGGGTATCAAAGTAGCATGTATTAGGACCTCTCAATAATGAGTGTTACATCGATGACATCTCCTTCTTGAATGCCAATCCTATTAGGCATCGGGTAGTGCAAAATAGTGATCTTTGATGACCCAATGGCTTTTCAACATGCACTCCGCTTCATTTGACATCGGCACAAGTTTTGATGATAACCTCATCGAGCATTGAAGTGACATTTTCTCCATGATCCCAATAGGGGATCTTATATGGATGGAACCTTTCCTTTTCCTACCTATCGGTGAGAGTTTTCCCGATGTAAATCTCCTTGTTTGCAACGAGCCCATCTCTCTCATTGGGTATCAAGATGACTCAAAGCATAGCTTCCCGATAATGTATGTGATCTAGATGGCCTAGCTCCCTTTTTGCCGCATGTCACCATGTGTTAGCCTATGGTTCACTCATGAGATCTACCTGGGCACCACCTATCTATCAGGTCTGCCACGTGTCAAACTCTAGTTTGCCACCTGATCCACCTAGACACAACCTCATCTGCCACCTTAGCACCATCAAACCCACCATTTCACTTTGGTCTATTTAGCATCAGTCTTTCGGCCAAATTTCCTCTTCGGCAGGCTGTTCACATATCTTATCGAACCCGCAGTTTCATCGACACCTTTTCTGTCAATGAAACCAGTTCGGATTTCATTGATGTGCCCTTATCGATGGAACTGAGCCTTGGGTGAAATGTTTTTGTGATCCATTATAGCCAAGGTCTGCTCAACGATCATCTGCCACCTATTCTATCACACCATCACTGCTGGACCTTCCACCTAGACCCAGGCCCGCCACCTCATCAGTCACCAAGTCATGATGATATCTGGTAAGCAACTTTATGTCATGACATAACGATAGCCGCTGGATCTTTTGCGATCACCATTGATCTACCTGACTTGCTTGCTGGTTATTTTGTCCTTCTGCTATAAAATTTGGGTGCTTTGAGATGTGCACATGCAAGGGACCCACCTCTTCCTCAATCGGCCAATTGCCAAAAGCTCGGAAGCTTTGACACTATAGATATATGCGGCTATGCATTTAAATACTAAAATACTCCTCCCCATGGCCAATGTGGGATAAAAGGTTCTTCATGCTTGGGCCTTTCCATCTTGTCATCAAGAAGACATCAAAACCTGACTTTCGATGGCTGATGATGACTTTCTGTGCTCCACACTTCCATCAGGTTATCGATGTAACATTAAACCACTCCACCTGATACCCGATGGCTCTACTCTAGTCCGTCCACTTTTCTATTGGGACATCGGTGTAAGGGAGAACCTTGCCATCTGATACCTGATACAACCACTTTGCACCCATGCTTTCTCATCAGGTCATTGGGGTAGCTTAAAACTACTCACCTCGATACTTGATAACTTACTCCGATCTATTCCACACTCCAGTGACCTCATCGGGGTAAATCCTGCTGATCAGGTAGGTTTTGTTGATAAGGAAAAAATTCAAAAACTGCCAGAAACATGCCAAGATGAAGTGCAGATGGAATTCTTTTGAAATGGGCCTCCCAATTCATCAAAATTTTATGAGTCCCAACAATGGCTCTAACTGGGGATGGTTGATTGCAATATCAACACAAGAATCCAAAAACATTGGTAGAGCAGACCACCCCAAAAATAGATCACCTCTTTTCTTTTTAAATTCTTCAATGAGCTTCACTCTCCAAAATAGGGGTTCCTTATTCCACCCAAACAGCAAGGCTCCTTATTGAAAACCACACAACTAAAAGCAAAGTGACTGTACAAAGAACTTATTTACATATGGCCCCAGGCCATCAAAATTGAAATCAATGGTTACCTCTGTCAAACACATGATTCCCATTTCCATAAATCAAGGGTAAGCTGGAAGTTTCATTTACATTTGTCTGATCACAAAATCTGCAACTTCTCATCAGCTCATCACATAAAAGATAATTGACATGCTAGTAATCATTCAATCTTTGAAAAACAAAACCCACCTCTAAATGTTGATCATCAAATGACACATGACTGTCAGATTTTTTACAATTATCTCCCAGCTGAGAAGAAAAGTAACCCAGCTCCATCTGATCACTAGGAACATCAAGCACATGCTAATTGCTAGTCTGCATAAATGGAAAACACTCATCCGTAATACAAGCTTGCAACCTAGAGAGGAACATTTCCTCATAAAATGACTGCAATTTAGCATGTTGATTACACCTTATAGCAACCTTTTGCAAACATGAAAAATGCATGATCATCTAATGGTTCATTCACCAATTGCAAATCTGGGAAAACCACTTTAGATTTGTCTTTCTCTTTAACACCAAGATCCACACAATGCATATCAAATTCTGATTTCATTTCAACATATGAATCCTTATTATCACATTTATCAACCTTATATGCATTTTCATCTTGTCCATTATTCAAATCAAATGTAGGGAAAGAAATAATATCATATGTGTCATACCTCACACCCCTAAAAATATCATCAGTATCAAAACATATACTGATTGGGTGTGAAACATTGGGGACATTTATGGATGTATACCTCTTAAGATCAGTAGCTAAGAGTTTTGAGATTTGTTCACTACTTAGTGAACCTTCTCCTTCATTTTCATTTTCCTTGACTTCATTTTTTGTGCTGTAAACATTGTCCCAATCTGATGCATGCATTAAATCTGCAGTGCTCATATCTTCATACACATTTGTTTTATCATTACAACAACTTGCATCTACATCATGACCTTTATCATGCTGATCATAAAGTGTTGCTATATGTTGCAACATGGTTTCATAACCTTGGTTGCAAACACTTTGTGGATTGATTAAGACAACAAGGTCATCTACATTATTCAAATATGAAACCTCAACAGGCTCATGAATATTTGAACAATAAATTATGCTCTCACAATTTTCTTCTTGCTCTGAATACACATCTGCACTGTCATGCTGAGAATAAGAGTCACCTTTAACATCATAAGAGGTATATCCACTCATGGATTCATCTCCATCACTGTACTCAAAACTATGTGTATTTTCAAATTTATTCATTTCAATTTCATCAATCCATTCTTTAATATGGGCAACACTTTCTTCCCTCAAGTTTGAAGACCATTTGACTGAATCAGGCTCATCAAGCTCTAAGAATAACTCAATCCAAACAGACTCATGGGATCTAACATCAACTAGAAGCTCATTTAGTGCAACACTAAATCTTTCATAAAAGACATATGATGATTCTACCTTTCTCTTCCCTACTCTCCTTCTTAAAAATAAGATGCACCTATCTTGGATCTTTTGAAGATGTATTTCAATCTCCCTATCAATGTCTTTCAAATTTGACAAAGAAGTTTCAGATCTAGGAACCACATCTAGATCCATCAAATTTGAAATATCTATTGAGCCATTACCATGCCAATGCATCTTACTATTTTACACTCTTTTCAAAACATATACAGTCATTAACTTCATAACTAGATGTACTTCTCACCATATTTATGACTGAAACTTTTCAAAACAAGAAGTATGTGAAGTGCATATTTCTTTTCCTTTCTATGGTGAATGTTTCACCTTACAAGGAACATGAATTGTTATCTCAACAATGAGGAATACTTTGAGTAAATTTTTGTTGTTGTTCACTTCACTTCTAACTGAAAAATTGAAGAGCTCCTCCAAACCTCAGGTTCGTTCTTATAGAGTCACCACCTCCCTGAAGAGGAATACAAATTTAACCACTAATCTTCACTCTGAAGCACATTCAGATTTCTGGGTCTCACATAGCAGAGTCACACAATATATTTTTTTATTTCTCAGCAATAAAAAATCCAGACACACACTTTCAAATCTGAAAACAACTTTCATATTTCTAAACTCCTAAGACTCTTCCCCAAATGAATATTGGCTAGACTCATGGGTTTAACTTGACAAATTTTTTACATCATTGTCCCCAATAGAGTCACCACTTTTGTTGTTGTCAAAAATGAGAAACCCAAGTTCACCTGCAATCAATCTATGAAATGGCCAATGTAAATCAATCAAATGCTTCAGGGCTTGGAAAACATAACATAGGATCCTAATGATCCTACTACACTTTAGGTTTTGCTAGACCTAGGGGGGGACACCATTTGATGCATACAATATAGCCAGTTGCACATATGACAACATCAATCAAAGCAGAGAGATCTCACAAGGCTCAACAACAAGGAGGTTATTGCAGATGGGCTAGATATACATTGACATCTCAACTAGATTGGATCATGAGATAGGTGGAACAAACTAAAACTACAAACATAAAAGTAAATGGATATTTGATTATTAAAAATCTTTGAGAATCCCTAGAATCTGCAAGACCAATGCCTTATCCAAGGGCATGGAGCCATACACCAAACTAAAAATGAAAAACCTCTACTGCAAATCCATCTTCATCATTAAATATTCTTGCATTAATAAATGCATTACTCAGCTCATTCACAAAATCAACAAATCTTGAAAATATATCCCATTATCTATGATTGATTACAGAGCTTAAATTCTTCCTTGAAGAATGCCTGCAAACAATCACAACAATCTCCTTGAGATGACAAACTCCAGCCTCCTTGAGGATTTAATTTGTGACAAAGAAATATACATTTAGAGACAAATTTGTGTGAATTTATGCATCCCATAAATACATATAAATCTGCAGCAGGAAACACCTACAACAAGAAAATATATTCCATTACTTGAAAAAAGGACACTATACAAACTTGGAAAAACTCAGAAGTGGAAACCAAGATTATGGAGCCTTGCTCACAAAAAATCTAGAACCTTTACAAAATGGGAAAACCCCCGAATAAGAAGGAAGGGAGGACAAAATCAGATTTCATTCTTTGACAATGGTAACTGCCCTATCTTTCAGCATTAACTGCTCACACACTTGGCCTGCAAAAAATCCAATCTTTTTGTCAAACTGAAAAAATCCAATCTGAGATCCTAAGGTAACTACCCCAAAAATACTTTCAATGAATTACACTTGACTATAGAATTAGATTCCTCAAATCAAGAGCTTTCCACCAATATATGACATGTCTATATTTGGGAAAACATTAACCCTCAAGCGAGTCAATCTCTCAAGCATGCATGTTAGTTATTAATTTCCCTCGCAGACCAGTCAGGCAAAATAGTCATTTAAATCTTCCACATTTCTACCTATAGTATGAACCATATATTTAATTTTGATTTTCCTGTACAGATCAATGCCACATGTCACCTCTGGATTGGCCTATGAGTCTCTTTGTGCTCCACTTGTCCTGCCACCTGAGCACGCCTGGACCCACCACTTCCTTCTCTCTTCCTTGTCGCTGATCCACGATGGATATTTATCATGCATCTCTGCATAGCGGATCAATGACCTCTGTCTGATCCTTTCCAACTTGCTCATTCTTTATTTCCTCCGAACTACAGTCTTGCCAGGTCCCACCACTTGGTCGCCAAGTCGCGTTGCTTAGCCATCAGGTATCAAAGTAGCATGTATTAGGACCTCTTAATAATCAGTGTTACACCGATGATATCACCTTCTTGAATGCCAATCCTATCAAGCATCGATATGGTGCAAAATAGTGATCTCCGATGACCCGATGGCTTTTCAACATGCACTCCACTCCATTTGACATCAACACATGTTTTTCCGATAACCTCATTGGGCATCGGAGTGACATTTTCTCCATGATCTAGATACCAGATCTTACGCTAATGGAACCTTTCCTTTTCTTACCCATTGGTGAGAGTTTTCCAAATGTAAATCTCTTTGTTTTCAATGAGCTCATCTCTCTCATTGGGTATTGAGATAAATCAAAGCACAACTTCCTGATAATGTATGTTATCCAGATGGCCTAGCTCCCTTTTTGCCATGTGTCACCATTTGTCAACCTTTGGTTTGCTCATGAGATCTGCCTGGGCACCACCTGTTTGTCAGGCCTGCCATGTGTCAGACTCTAGTTTTCCACCTGATCCACCTAGACACAACTTCATCCACCACCTCAGTGCCACTGGACCCACCGTTTCATTTTTGTTTGCTTAGCATTAGTCTTTTGACCAAACTTCCTCTTTATCAAGCTATTCACATGTCTTATCGAACCTACTGTTTCATCGACACCTTTTATGTCGATGAAACCAATCTATATTTCATTGACGTGCCCTTGTCAATGGAACTAAGCCTTTGGTGAAAATTTTTTGTGATCCATCATGGCCAAAGTCTGCTCGGTGGTCATCTGCCACCTGTTCTATCATTTCATCACTACTGGACCTTCCACCTAGATCCAGGCCCACCACCTCATCAGTCACCAAGTCACGATGATATTTGGGGAGAAACTTTATGTCACGACATAGCGACAACCACTGGATCTTCTGCGCTCACTATTGATCTACTTGACTTTCTCGCTGGTTATTTTTCCCTTCTACTACAAAATTTGGGCACTTTGAGATGCACACATGCAGGGGACCCACCTCTTCCTTAATCGACCAATTGCCAAAAGCCCGAAATCTTTGACACTATAGATATATGTGGCTTTGCATTTAAATACTGAAATACTCCTCCTCGTGGCCAATGTGGGATAAAAGGTTCTTCATTCCTGGGCCTTTCCATCGGGTCATCAAGAAGACATCAAAACATGACTTCCGATGGCCGATGATGACTTTCTACACTCCACACTTCCATCAGATCATCAGCATAACATTAAACCTCTCCACCCGATACTCAATGGCTCTACTTCAGTCTGTCCACTTTTCTATCCGGTCATCAGTATAAGGGAGAACCTTGCCAACCAGTACCTGATACAACTGCTTTGTACCCATGCTTGCTCATCGGGTCATCAAGGTAGCTTAAGACTACTCGCCCCAATACCCGATAACTTACTCCGATCTATTCCACACTCCAGCGACCTCATCGGGGTAAGTCCTGCCGATCGCAGTAGGTTTTGCCGATAAGGCAAAATTTCAAAAACTACCAAAAACACGCCAGGATGAAGTGCAGATGCAAAATTTTTTAAATGGCCCTCCGAAATTCATCAAAATTTAATGAGTCTGAACAAATCTCACTGAGTTTTTTCCCACACCGAGTTTCCTCGTTAAATATCTTGTGTTATGGTGTGCTCTCTATGCTATCTCTGTTATTCTTATTTGCCACACTAATTCTTATTTACCAGTACAATGTTTTGGGATGCAAAGTTATTAATAAGTTTAAATATTCTGCTAACCGGTTAGACAGTGATTCACCCCCCCCTCTTAGTGTCTTCGGGACTATCATTGAATCTAACAATTGGTATCAGAGACTGGTCCTCTATTTGAAAAAGCCTAATAACTTGAGGAATATTTTGACACCGGTACAAATGGAGAACTTAAGACAACAATTGGAAGGAGCTCTTGTAGACTATGATGCAAAAAAAGTGAAGAACATGAGATTGGAGGATGAACTTAAAACTGCTCGATAATTCATTCAAGCACTTCAAAATAACCTGGTTATTGCAAAGAATTAGAGAAAAGAACTTCATATGCAGATGCAGGATGATGATGATGAAAAAGAAACTCTTAGAGAACTTACAAACAAGTTGAGACAAGAAAACAATAATATGAAGAATGAAATGCAGGATATGACTATGAGGTTATGTAAAGATATTGAAGATAAGAAGAAGAATGAAGAAGACTTGTCTACGAGACTTAATGATGCTGGAAATGAAAATCTGAGACTTAGTCATGAGAATGATATGCTGAAGACAGATTTGATTCACATGCAACATAATAAAACTGAGCTTATAAGACAAAAGGGAATTCTGGAAAATGAGTTGGCTACTGCAAATAAGATCAAAGACAAATTCAAGAAAAGTTTAGAGGAGCTTAATAACATGCTTAAAAGTCAGAAACCTAATGGAGATACTAATGGACTTGGATTTGAAGTTGGAGAAAGTTCTGGTACTGCAAACAATGAAGATCAGAACAAACCGGTAAGACAACCTAATGCTTACAAATTTAATGGAAAATGTTTCAATTGCAACAAATATGGTCATAGAGAAAATTAGTGTACATTTAGAAATAATCAGAACACAAACTCACCCACCGGTCAATGTTCCAGATGCAACAAAGCTGGTCATAATTCAGAAAATTGCAGAATGAATGTGAAATGCTATGTTTGTGGAAGATTTGAGCACTTATCTAATTAATGCAAAACATAAAACGACGTAGGATATGGAAAGGCTATTCAGAGGAATAACGTGACTTGTTATGCTTGTAACAAGATTGGACATATTGCTAAATTCTATAGAAGAAAGAATGCATTGGCAAACAATATGAGATCTAGCTTGAAGGGAAAAGAGAAGGTAGAAGAAGTAAAGCAAGAATTTTCTAAACAGTGGATTAAGAAAAGAGATCAGAGAACTGATGAAACTATATCTTCACCTATAGAATAGAGTAATCCTCCACCGGCAGGAGATTCTTCATCTAACAAAGGAATAATCCCTAGGGGTTATGGCAGCGAATTGAAAAAAATGCATTCTACCCTCGATTAATGGTGAGAAGATACCTCTCTTCTTTATCGGCAAGTGCGTTAAGTTTTCACTAAATCGGTGAGCATTTAATGATGTTTTGAAGAACGTTTTGGCTATAAAGAACTGAGAAAACCCTCATTTAAAACTCACCTAGCATTCAAACTTTCTGTGAACGCGAAATTGAGCAAAGCCATTCAAGGCGAATCTGGGAAGTGTTTTTCAAACATTCAACAAGCATTCGGATAAGAGTTATTTTTCATAATGGCTGCTTCATCTTCTGTTCCTAAATTTATTCCGAACCCTACCATTATGGAGAATGTGAAATGCCCTAGGCCTATTTTTAAGATAATTCCCGAAATTGTGAAGCAAGATGACTTTGTAGGAGCATTTTCAAAAATACCTAAGGGAGTAGAATTTGCAGAAGACCCTAGGATTTATATACATTGCAATATAGAAGATCTAGGATCTGAGGAGTTAATGAACATGTTTAATAAGGTTATTTGTGATAAACGTGGAATTGTTAAACCCGAACACAAGATTATGGAGACTTTAGGTTTTGTGTAGATACTGGATATCCCTCAATTTCCAGAGGAAGTGGTAAGAATTGTATTGAGTACAACACATGGATAATTCTTATGGTTGGATTTTGTTTGTAAGATAACCTGACAAGCAATTAGGGTAGTTACTGGTTTACCCTCAACCAGTAGTAGACCTAATAAGACAAAGAAGATTCCCAACAAAATAGTGACAAGCCTAATCAGAGCAACATCTGATAATAGATCACTTAGAGTAAATGACATTAAGGACATCAATGTGAGATATGTAAGTATAGTTCTTGGATACAAAGACACACATGCTAACAAACTCAATTCTATTTCTAGTCTTTGTATTTTCAATGCACATGAAATGATAAACAACAATGCTAAGATAGATGTGTGTGAATGGTTAAAAGATGAGCTTATTGATAACCTGAAAAAGATTAAGGGAGACAAGAAGGGTACTTTCCGCTTTGGAAACCTTCTGGTATGTTTAATGCTATATTTCACCAAAGAGATCCCCAGTATAGGACCCAAAGACCTTGGTTATAATATACCGGTAGGAAAACAACTACAAGAAGCTTTTATAGGCATAGGAACTACTAAAGTTGACAACATAACTAATTACTTTAAATCTTTCCAATCTAAGATGAGAGCTAGGGTAAGGATTTCTTAGAGCATAGTTGAAAATATGACAAGGAAATCTTCTTTGTGATTAAAAGAGATGAAACTTGGATGGAAGCAGTAATACCTAGAACTATATGGGTTACTGAAATGGGTTATGAGGTTGATCTACATGTTCTAGAAACATATGCAAAAGCACTACTTGATGCACCAAGAGAGCCATCTAAAGAATTCTTTGGAAATGTAGAAATCATAGAGAATAAAGTATCTATGCAGAAAAGGACTAAGAGAAGAGAAAAATTCATTAGGGATGCATATAAGAAAGTAAAGGAAATCAAAGAGAATGTCATGAAACTTAGTGGCATATCGGCTAGTGAGCTAGAAGGACTTCAACTTGAGGCACATATTTCATCGATTGACACATCTTCTGACAGTGATAGTAGTAAGGAAACTAAGTTCATAAGAGTGGAAAGGAAGATAAAACCCTCACCAGTACCCTCTCCTTCTCCGAAGAAAACAAGAACATTAAGGAAGAATAGAAGGTGATTAGGGAACCCAAGAAGAAGCTTACTCCAAAGAGAAAACAGATACCGCCAAACCCCACATTAAATGATTTACTAAATGAAATAACAGAGAAAGATAATTTGTCTAATGTGAAGAAATGGTATACTTCTTCAAATGATACTGACAGAAATACTATAGAAGAAAGCATTATTCTTCATTTAGACATTTATAAGAAAGTTTTGATTGAAGTTGTTGAGGAGATACCAAATGATCTATACATGAGATTAGAAGTTAAAAGGCTATCGGTGATGGAACTAGACAAGAAATTAAAGGTTGAAGCACTCTTGGCTACTCACCCAGTTAACTCCAAAGAAGAAATTGATGAACTTATTTCTAAGGCTAATTGATTAGTATTTGCTAGTGGACACTGGTAGGTAAGCCTGATGGCTGGAAGAGTAAAGGAAATTGTAGAAGAAACAATAGATAATTGGGATATATTATTTGTGGAGAAAGAAAAATAAGAGGAAATGAACATACCTACGAAGACATTCAAAATGTATCAACAAGACAAGGACAAGGGTAAAGGAAAAATTGGTGGACTTCCAAACATTAAGATTACTAACAATCTTCCACCACCACTTTTGGTTACTGCATCGGTACACTCAGAAGATCCATCAGTTATTAACACTTAAGGTATTACACATGATGATGCTAATCCTGAATCATAAATACTTTTTACAATGAATGTGGATACACAAAAGGTAAACATTATTGTGGATAAGGAAACCTCTGAAGTAAAGATAGACAATGTTGACAATAGTGTAATGCCCCTACCCTAGTCGGCCTTGTAAAACCCATTTGACCTTGGTTGAATTCCTATGTGGCATTCTTGAATGGTTGATTTACCGTGATGTAATGTTGTAGATCAGATAATATGAATGATTGTGCATACCTATTATTGTGCTTTTGCATCGATGCTTGTGTAAATGTAATTGTTCCCCAATTCTTGTTATAAATCTCGAGCTAACACCTTCATTTAATATGTATATATATGTATGCTTGCATGACTCATGGTTGCAGGAGATTGTAGGTACTATATCGCCTAGGTGCAGGGTTCATCTCCTTCAAGATTCGTAGGGTTGAGTATACCACCTTCATCCTTAGAATTTGTATTAGGTGGTCGTAAAACTCTCGTCTTGCCTTAGCCATGATCAAGTGAGCATCGTGTGTGGTCTGTAGGGTTCCTTTGTCATTTGGGTTGCATGTCATGTGATTGGTGGACTTTCTTGGTTTGTGTGCCTTGCGTGTGGTTAATGGAGTATTTTAACCTAAGTATTTAATTCAATTTAATGTGTTGATTTATGCAATAGTAGTTGAGAAATTAAAATAAATAGGTTTCTTTCATGAGATTAGTCATCTATTAAAAAGATCGCTTTATTATGTTGTAGCGAATTTAATTTAATGGTAAATTTTAAATAATGAATTTAATTAGTTTATGCGTTTTAAAAAAAAAAGAAATATTTAAAGTTATTTGGAATATAATTAATTTAACCACTTTTGCATTTTGGAAAAGAAAGGGTAATTTTTATTATTTAAAGAAAATCATTTTTGATTTGTAAAGTTTGATATAGTGTAAAAGATTGGTTTTGGAAATTAATTTAATTTAAATACTTTACCCTTGTCAATAGTTCGAAATATAAATATTGGCTTAATTAATTTTGAGTAATTAAAATTAAAATTAAATAAGAGAGAAGCATATTAATTAGAAAATCAAGTTAAATTAATTTAATAGTTGAAAAGAATTATTATTTCTTTTTATTTTAAAAGGGCTTAAATTTCAAAATTAGAAATTAGGTCAAAATTGGTTCCAATTTAACCTAGGTTGAAAAATATTTTGGGGATGGAAAAATTTTTGAGAAAAAATAATTTTGGAGAAAGGGATTGGGAATTTGGAGCAAAGATGGATTTCTATAGCTGTAGATTAGGGGCTCATCTTCAAATCCTTCCAGGAATGCTTATTGAGGTAGGAATCTGTTTATCAATTTGATTGAATTGTTTATTTAAAAAAAAAAAAAAGGGTCTTGAATGACTTTCTTTGCAATTCTGGTTTTCAAATTCTCCATTGATCATCCAAGAGTAAGTTTCATAGTAGAACTTTGTTAAAGTTATGCTTATTGATGAATCTTTGTGTGAGAAACAAGTTTTCTTATGCCCAATAAAAATGTGCTTAACTAGTTGGATATTCAATGATTTACTCTATTCCTTTTGAATCCTTTAACATTCTGAAAAAAATGTGTCTGTAACTGTGACAAAAGGAAAATGGGGGTTTTACGTATTGCTTTTGGTTGTATCGTTTATGCTTATTTCAAAAGAAAAATAAAATAAAATAATGTTAAAACTGGAAAATGAAAAAAATATAGTAAATTAAAAAAAAATAATATAATATTTGGGGGTTTTCGGGGGGGGGGGGGGGGGGGGAGCCGAAGCTCAACCCGCCACTCCCCATGGTGCCATCCATAGCCATTCGGCTCCATGGAGTGCCAGCCAAGGGGACTACGACCCATGGCGGCCGCAGCACCCCCGACTCCACACAGTGGAGGCCGAAGGGGACTGCGACCCCCGTGGAGGCCACAGCAACCCCCAGGACCATTGTGTGGAGACCAAAGGTGTTGCGACCCCCACGGTGGCCGCAGTGACCTTGACTCCACTGTATGTGGAGGCCGAGGGCCTATGACCTCCATGGAGGCCGCAGTCCCTCCGGCTAGGGCATGGCCGCCCTAAGGTTTTGCCACCCTAGTGTTTAGGCCGCCCTCATTTACTTATTTCTTTTCAAATACAAAATTTCAATATGATTTTTTCTTGATGTTTTAAAATAAAGAAATAATAATAATATAAATATATTTAAAGAAATATATTTTCTGTTATTAAAGTTTGGTAGAGATTAAAATAACTAAGCAAGAATTATTTATTAAAAAGGATTATTATATATATTAAAATATATGCTAATTTAAATAAGTAACTATTTAGCATATATTATTAATTTAAATTAATCATTGGTCCCAATATAGCAATGATTTCCTTTTTAATCACAATTGTTGAATGTTGTATTATTCTTGAATATTTATTTCAGATGGTAAATACTGGGACTCATAAATATATGCTCCTTAGTCACTTTTAATGTATTATGTTCTTTTAGTAAAAGGGTAATTTTTGTGTTGCTAGAAGTGGGGGGGGGCTAGAGTATTGTTGCAAAACCAACTTGTCATTGATGAATATCTAAAGATTAAATAACTTGTTTAGATGCTTAAATCTACAAGAGAAAAGACTGTAGTTACCAGTTAATGCTTGTGCATAGTTTAATAATTTGTTGTAATTGCAATTTTTAAAGTAGGAACATGACCCTGATAGGTTTGTTATGACCCTATCGTCTGGTTGCTTGTGTTTGGTCAAAGTCGGTCGAGTCCATAGTTAGGGTACCATTAGACAAGAGAATCTATATTTGTTTTTTTGATGTGTTCAATTGGATCCGCTTCTAATAAGGGATCATTATGTAATTATTGACCGAGGTGGTTGCTGTATAGTGGTTGTGTTTGCCTAAATGGCAAAGATGTAAATGACATGAACCTTATGTAATCCTAAATATATTAAATGCCAGAGGGGTCTTGCAGTTGAGCAGACCCGGAGATGTAAAACTTTAGGGGTGAACTCTGAGATCATATATGTGTTATGCGATACTTTTGTTCCACCCATTTTATTCTTAGTGCTAGCATGTATGAATGTATTTTTGTAATTTGTATAATGGGGATTTAATGATGTTAATTATCGAATGCATGAATATAGTCATCTTGTTAAATGTAGTAATTAGGGTCATAAAAGATTGTAAATATGATTATGGAAAGTAAATTGTTAATGTTAATGAAAATAAGTAAGCATGGAAAGAAACTCACTAGGTTACAATTAATGAAATAACTTGTCAAAAAGCTTGTAATTTGTAAGTATTAAATGTATAACAAATATTGGATTAACTGTCATAATATCTAAGTTGAAATCTAATGGATAATCTTCATTTGGTTGTTTACCATTTTATCTTAATAAATGAACATCATCATACTAGCTTCATTTCACTAAACTAGATAAATGCATTTAGTTATTTACGTTTTATTTTAATCAAATAATCCTCTCCAAAATTAGTTTCATTCTAAATTAGTTTTATAATTGGATGAACTCAAATTGGTTACCCACATTTTAATCTCTATAAATGAACTTCATCATAACAGCTATAATTGAACTAAAATGGGAGAACTCATTTAGTTGTTTATAACTTAATCTTAGAAAATGTATTTCTTCATATTAACTTTATTTTAACTAAAATGAGTGAACTCATTAAGTTACCTACATCTTAGCCCTAATGGATGATCTTCATTTGGCTATTTGCATTTTATCCTCTATAAATGAACTACGATTTAATAGTTGGTTATGTTTAAACCCTAATGAATGAACTTCATTTTGTTTGTTTACATCTTATTAGCCATATTTTAACTATAAAGGATGATCTCATTTGGTTGGTTACTTTTAAACCTAAATAGATAAACTTCAATATACTAGTTATATTGCATCTAAAATGGAAGGTCTCGCCAAGTTAACCATATTTAAACCCTAATGGGAGAAATCTTAAGTTGGCTACATTTAAAGTACATTGAGTAAATATCCTCATGTTAGCCTCATCTCAAATCATAATAGACGAATGCTCCTAAATTATAAAATGCCAATTCATTGGACATATTATATCCATGTCTTAAGTAATAACTTATAATTAAGATATCTAGCTTAGTTGGATCAACTGTCGCGAGTTGAGCTAGGTGTAAGGTTACGTAATCACGTTGGGAAACTCCTTAGGTTCGTTTAGTCTTCCGCTGTGTTATCTAAGCGTTAGATAACTCCAATGTTTCTTAATGTTGTGTCATATTTTTAACACACGTATTAATATATTATTATTAAAAATAAATAAAACAATATTTACACTCCTTTTGAGTGTTTTAGCTTTCACCCTTCAGGGTTTCCTGGTGGGGCATTACACTTGGTATCAAAGCCCATGTTGCAACAATGGGATCTCTGGTTAGGCTTGTGCCCTTAGTTTGTGTGTGGTGTGTTGACCTTATGTTGTATGCTTGTCCTCCTTGATGTGTGAGTGTGATTGAACAAACCCTACTTGTGTGTAACACGTGTCTTCACACCTTGTTTGCACTTTCTTGATGTGGGTGTTTTGGAATGATTATAGGTGCTTTGTCTGCTTATTGCGGTCTTGGTCTACAATTCCTCTTATTCTGAAAGAGAGTCGTATGTACCTTTGTTCTTGAATTGTTTTACTCTTTTGACTAATCCATCTGGGTTGGTTGGTATTGTCTTGAATCTAAAAGTACGAAATGTGCTTGTTATGGTTATGATCTATCTTAGTGTTATCCACTTGAAGGACTAGTATGGAAAAAATTAAATGCTTTCTATGTAGTAAAATGAATGACTATCACCCTTCCTCCTCTCTCTCTCTAGAAATTTAAAATGTTTGTTATTTGTGTAACTATCCCTTAAATGTGAGTTTTGTTATTGCAAGAGAAAGGATGATATTTCTTGAGCCCTTGTGTGAGCCTTATAACGCTTATGTGTTTATAGATTATAAAAGGGGTTTGGTTTGAAAGTTAAATATGGATTATTGAGAGGAAATCATATGTTTACATTAGAGAACTCTCCATGTGCATTGTAGGAGTAACATAATTAAATGCTAGCTTAAGTAAGGTGCAGTAATAAGTGCATAGTTGATTTTGTGAAAATTGCTTTGTTATGAAAGAATTACCAAAAGAGAACATGTTATAGTAGCTTCAAGAGTGTATTAATGTGTTCCACGGAAGATTGTTTTATGTGCTTCTTCAAACTAGTTTGATTTAGGACCTATTTTAGCAACACTCCATTTAACTTGCCTTTGGATATAGATTATTGTCTCATTGTGTTTAGAAAGAGCAAATGAAAGACTTGTTAATTTGTATGCACTAATGTGTAGTATTTAGTAGATAGCTCCTCATTTACCTTCTTGTTGTAATTCAACTTTCAATGTTAGATTTTGACGTATTGTTGTATTGAATTAATAATAGTAAGTGTTCTCAAGAAGACTTGTATTACCCAAAAAATTGTTTGTCTTGATTTCTTGTTCAGAAGACTAGAACATTATATTGAAACAATAATAATTGGAAATGTCATGTTAGGTTGTTTTTGGCACCCTCCTAAAAGATAGCAAAATGAAAAAACCATGCAACTAGAATGATAGACTTATATCTGAGCATATAGTGTGATCTTGTTGATCTTGTGTATTCGTAGGAAATAGTTGATTTTCCAACTCTCTTCCTCCTCTTGCCTAAATTATAGGGTTTGTTGTATTTGAAATGCTATTAAGAATGCAGTGATTTAAGAAGAATTTTTATAACGCATATGAAATTGTATGCTTGCTTTGGGTTCTAATTGAAAGAGGAAAATTTTTCGCCTTAGAAAAGAAAATTGCATAGTTAGTAAAGGGAATGAAAATGCTTAGTGGAATTTGAGAAAGATATCAGAAAGACATTGTTTCCTTGTGTAAATTTGAATTGTTAAGAATTTCAGTACATGTATCTAGAGAACTTTATTTAGTGATTCATGCGAAAAGCATAATTAAAACTTCCCTTAAGTAGATGATGGCGTATTGAAAAGTATTCCCCATAAATGTGACTAAACCAGTAATGGTGCTATTCCTTGTGTGTTGTAAGAAACCCATACTTGCTATGTGTGCCCATGGGATGGTGAAGTAATCAATCATGGGGGATATGTTTGCTTATGAGTATGGGAAACCATACTATTTATGTGATGTTGCATATTTGTGCCCTTACTGAGTGCCAACCCACAGGTTGTTGATAGGTCAGTATGTGAAGGGGTAGTATTAGAAGTCACCATTCCTTGAATAGTATGAATAGCGTACGAGTAATGTCGATGCAAAGCGACTTTAGCTTCCCTATCTCGAGGAAAAATATAGTTATATAATGCAACTATATTATAGGTGTACTCAATACTTTCCCTTATGATGAATTGATTTATAAGGTTCATGTGTGCCAGCCTAATTCTTATCCCTTATTTTGAGCATATAGATGACAGTTCTTGAGCATAATGATGGATTTTATTGGAGCATCTTTTGCCTTGTCTTCATGAGAGGCATGTTATTTTTCACGAGCTGCCAATTGACTAGTGTTGGTAGACATGTGGGTAGAACTTAGCCATGTATACCTCTGGCTTACGGCAGGTATCTTGAGAGGAACATCGCTATGTGGGGTGTGATTGGCACGTGCTTTATCCGTGAGATACACTGCCATGTGGGATACGTCCATTGCATTCCCTATCCACTTGGAGTATTTCCATGCCATGCTGAGACACGATGCGGGATGTAGTAGACATTGCCATGCGGCCTACCAATAGGTATAGGGTAGAGCCATGCCGCATGATGACGTGATGTGGGGTGATGTCGAGGTGCACACTGCCATGCCATGTGGATGTGTGACTTGGCCACACCACATGATGAGCTACTATGATAGCTAGATGATTGTTCCTTCCTTCCTCGTTGGTGGCTAGCTGCTAGTCATGTAGTGATGTAATGTGCACTTATGATTCTCTTTTATTACTTATTTATTTATTTATTTCCTTGTGGGCCAACAAATTTATTTTACTTTGACCTTGAAGGTTTAGCCATGATCTTGCAATCTTGTTTTTACTTGATTTGATGTTGCAAATTTTGAAATTATTTTCTTGCCTTACTGTTGGAATTGACGATTATTATCTTTATACTTCTATACTTTGGTGGCTAAACTACTTTTTCCTTATTGTTTTCATTAGCTGGACTTGTGTTGCAATGTGAAATTCCTCTCCAAGAACGTAGGAGATGATCTTGGTTGAGTGTATATGAGGAAGTAGATGTAGGGAACCTTGAGGATGGAGGTATGTGAGGCTGTGAGACAACTAGGATCCACTACCTACCTATGAGTGGTGACTATCTCTTGGAGGCTAAACACCTTACACAACAAGGGATGTTCACAAGGGTCTTGTATGGAAGGTAGCACTGCTATGGTGTACCCTAGCACCATCAAGCCCTTTAGTGAGATGTTGGATATTGATGATCATGTTATTTATTATGAGATCAGACATAGAGATGTTGATCGTGCATGTTATCTTTGACCGAGCATTAGACATGCTCACATGTGGCCTTTTGTGTTGTGCAATACCAGTTATGTGGATGATTATTTTGTGTAATCATGGATTAATGGTGTTAACTTGCCACTATGTAATGGGACATAGTTATTGGAAAAGTTCTTATAGGCCTGGAAAGTGCAAAGAATTGAGTTGTTTACGTTGCTCCTATATATTGAAATGTTAACTTGGATGTAGAAATTGATATTTGAAGCTAGTCCTAAGTGATAAACTTTTGTTAAAAGAGGTATGGGTGAAAGAATTTGATCTTGATGGCATATTTTCTTGTCATGTTTGATAGATGAGTATGATAACTATGTCTATATCTTTTAATTGCTTTAGTTTGGTGTAATGAAAGGAAAGAAAAATTCTCATTTCTCTACTATGATTGTGTGTAAATTGTAGAATATTTTAAAAAGTTTATGATTTTAGATGCATTCTGTTAATGGATAATGATATTCATAGAGGACTTATAAATAATGTTTTAACTGTTGACAAAATATTTATTTGTGCAAATTGATAAATGTTAATTGAGTTTCAGGGCTAATATGTGTTGTATGATTTCCGCTTAGCCTTGCGACTTCCAGGAGTAAGTCAGAGCCTAGGGGGGGAGAATGTAATGCCCCTACCCTAGTTGGCCTTGTATAACCCATTTGACCTTGGTTGACTTCCTATGTGGCATTCTTGAATGGTTGATTAACCATGGTGTAATGTTGTAGATCAGATAATATGAATGATTGTGCATACCTATTATTGTGCTTTTGAATCAATGCTTGTGTAAATGTAATTGTTCCCTAATTCTTGTTATAAATCTCAAGCTAACGCCTTCAATTAATATGTATATATATGTATGCTTGCGTGACTCATGGTTGCAGGAGATTGCAAGTACTATATCACCTAGGTGAGGGGTTCATCTCCTTCAGGATTCACAAGGTTGAGTATACCACCTTCATCCTTAGAATTTGTATTAGGTGGTCATAAAACTCTCATCTTGCCTAAGCCATGATCAGGTGAGCGTTGTGTGTGGTCTGTAGGGTTCCTTTGTCATTTGGGTTGCATGTCATGTGATTGGTGGCCTTTCTTGGTTTGCGTGTGGTGAATGGAGTATTTTAACCTAAGTATTTAATTCAATTTAATGTGTTGATTTACACAGTAGTAGTTGAGAAATTAAAATAAATAGGTTTCTTTCATGAGATTAGTCATCTATTAAAAAGATCACTTTATTATGTTGTAGCGAATTTAATTTAATGGTAAATTTTAAATAATAAATTTAATTAGTTTATGCGTTTTAAAAAAAAGAAATATTTAAAGTTATTTGGAATATAATTAATTTAACCACTTTTGCATTTTGGAAAAGAAAGGGTAATTTTTATTATTTAAAGAAAATCATTTTTGATTTGTAAAGTTTGATATAGTGTAAAAGATTGGTTTTGGAAATTAATTAAATTTAAATACTTTACCCTTGACAATAGTTCGGAATATAAATGTTGGCTTAATTGATATTTAGTAATTAAAATTAAAATTAAATAAGAGAGAAGCATATTAATTAGAAAATCAAGTTAAATTAATTTAATAGTTGAAAAGAATTATTATTTCTTTTTATTTTAAAAGGGCTTAAATTTCAAAATTAGAAATTAGGTCAAAATTGGTTCCCATTTAACCTAGGTTGAAAAATATTTTGGGGATGGAAAAATTTTTGAGAAAAGAAAAATATTTTGGAGAAAGGGATTGGGAATTTGGAGCAAAGAAGGATTTCTACAGCTGCAGATTGGGGGCTCATCTTCAAATCCTTCCAGGAATGCTTATTGAGGTAGGAATCTATTTATCAATTTGATTGAATTGTTTTAAAAAAAAAAAAAAAGGGTCTTGAATGACATTCTTTGCAATTCCGGTTTTCAAATTCTCCATTGATCGTCCAAGAGTAAGTTTCATAGTAGAAATTTGTTAAAGTTATGCTTATTGATGAATCTTTGTGTGAGAAACAAGTTTTCTTATGCCCAATAAAAATGTGCTTAACTGGTTGGATATTCAACGATTTACTCTATTCCTTTTGAATCCTTTAACATTCTGAAAAACATATGTCTGTAACTGTGACAAATGGAAAATGGGGGTTTTACATATTGCTTTTGGTTGTATTGTTTATGCTTATTTCAAAAGAAAAAAAAACTAAATAATGTTAAAATTGGAAAATGAAAAAAGTAGAGTAAATTAAAAAAAAATAATATAATATTTGGGGGTTTTCGGGGGGGGGGAGGGGGGGAGCCAAAGCTCAACCCGCCCCTCCCCATGGTGCCATCCGCAACGATTCAGCTCCACAAAGTGGTGGCCGAGGGGACTGTGACCCATGGCAGCCGCAGCACCCTCGACTCCACACAGTGGAGGTTGAAGGGGACTGCGACCCCTGTGGAGGCCACAACAACCCCCGACACCATTGTGTGGAGGCTGAAGGGGCTGCGACCCCCACAGTGGCCGTAGTTACCCTGGCTCCATTGTATGTGGAGGCCGAGGGCCTACGACCTCCATGGAGGCTGCAGTCCCAGTGGCGAGGGCATGGCCAGCCTAGGTTTTCGCTACCCTAGGGTTTAGGCTACCCTCATTTACTTATTTCTTTTCAAATACAAAATTTCAATATGATTTTTTCTTGATGTTTTAAAATAAAGAAATAATAATAATATAAATATATTTAAGGAAATATATTTTGTATTATTAAAGCTTTGCAGAGATTAAAATAACTAAGCAAGAATTATTTATTGAAAAGGATTATTATATATATTAAAATATATGCTAATTTAAATAAGTAGCTATTTAGCATATATTATTAATTATAAATTAATCATTGGTCCCAATATAGCAATGATTTCCTTTTTAATCACAATTGTTGAATGTTGTATTATTCCTTAATATTTATTTAAGATGGTAAATACTGGGACTCATAAATATATGCTCCTTAGTCACTTTTAATGTATTATGTTCTTTAATTAAAAGGGTAATTTTTGTGTTGCTAGAAGAGGGTGGGGCTAGAGTATTGTTGTAAATCCAACTTGTCATTGCTAAATATCTAAGGATTAAATAACTTGTTTAGATACATAAATCTTCAAGAGAAAAGACTGTAGTTACTGGTTAATGCTTGTGCATGGTTTAATAATTTGTTGTAATCGCAATGTTTAAAGTAGTAACATGACCTTGATAGGTTTGTTAGGACCCTGTCATCTGGTTGCTTATGTTTGGTCAAAGTCGGTCGAGTCCCTAGTTAGGGTACCGTCAGACAAGAGAATCTATATTTGTTTTTTTTATATGTTCACTTGGATCCACTTCTAATAAGGGATAATTATGTAATTATTGACTAAGGTGGTTGTTGTATAGTGGTTGTGTTCGCCTAAATGGCAAAGTTTGCAGTTGAGCAAACCTAGAGATGTAGCCCTTTAGGGGTGAACTCTGAGATCATATCTGTGTTATGCGATGCTTTTGTTCCACCCATTTTATTCTTAGTGCTAGCATGTAAGAATGTATTTTTGTAATTTGTATAATGAGGATTTAATGATGTTAATTATCGAATGCATGAATATAGTCATCTTGTTAAATGTAGTAATTAGGGTCATAAAAGATTGTAAATATGATTATGGAAAGTAAATTGTTAATGTTAATGAAAAGAAGTAAGCATGGAAAGAAACTCACTAGGTTACAATTAATGAAATAACTTGTCAAAAAGCTTGTAATTTGTACGTATTAAATGTATAACATATACTAGATTAACTGTCATAATATCTAAGTTGAAATCTGATGAATAATCCTCATTTGGTTGTTTACCGTTTTATCTTAATAAATGAACATCGTCATACTAGCTTCATTTCACTAAACTAGATAAATGCATTTAGTTATTTACATTTTATTTTAATCATATAATCGTCTCCAAAATTAGTTTCATTCTAAATTAGTTTTATAATTGGATGAACTCAAATTGGTTACCCACATTTTAATCTCTATAAATGAACTTCATCATAACAGCTATAATTGAACTAAAATGGGAGAACTCATTTAGTTGTTTATAACTTAATCTTAGCAAATGTATTTCTTCATATTAACTTTATTTTAACTAAAATGAGTGAACTCATTAAGTTACCTACATCTTAGCCCTAATGGATGATCTTCATTTGGCTATTTGTATTTTATCCTCTATAAATGAACTACGATTTAATAGTTGGTTATGTTTAAATGCTAATGAATGAACTTCATTTTGTTTGTTTATATCTTAATCCCTAATGAATGGTATTCATCTTATTAGCCATATTTTAACTATAAAGGATGATCTCATTTGGTTGGTTACTTTTAAACCTAAATAAATAAACTTTGATATACTAGTTATATTGCATCTAAAATGGAAGGTCTCGCCAAGTTAGCCATATTTAAATCCTAATGGGAGAAATCTTAAGTTGCCTACGTTTAAAATACATTGAGTAAATATCCTCATGTTATCCTCATCTCAAATCATAATAGACAAATGCTCCTAAATTCTAAAATGCTAATTCATCAAACATATTATATCCATGTCTTGAGTAATAACTTATAATTAAGATATCTAGCTTAGTTGGATCAATTGTCATGAGTTGAGTTAGGTGTAAGGTTACGTAATCATGTTGGGAAACTCCTTAGGTTCATTTAGTCTTCCACTATGTTATCTAAGCATTAGATAACTCCAATGTTTCTTAATGTTTTGTCATATTATTAACACACGTATTAATATATTATTATTAAAAAAAATTAATTATATTTACACTCCTTTTCAGTGTTTTAGCTTTCACCCTTCGGGGTTTCCTGGTGGGGCATTACAAATAGCAACATGGCAGAGGAATAGGTTCAAACTGAAACAGAGCAACCGACACCAACTGAAAATCCTACTGGAGATAAAGGTACTAGCACAGGGCCATGGAGACTATGGATCTAGTAGAGAAACAAACAAAGGTAGAGGTACACACACAGACTAAGAAACTGAAAATCACAAAGTTAGTGCAACAGTCTGAGAAACCTTTGTAGGTTGAGATGCAAACCCAGACTGATCCACTGACGGAAAATACAAGTAAATTGGACACATCCGATGGAAGCAAAGAGGTAATAAAGATGATTGGTCAGACATCCGACACATCTACAGGTGAATTCAAACCTACCAATATTACTGAGGTACTTTTGGATTCAATTAGGAAGATAATGGATTGCAATGCATTGGCCTACAAAGAAATTGACAACACACTACCTATTCATAAGTTGATTGCACCAAATTGCAACATAGATCACATCAAAGCTTCTTTAGGTAAATTGGACACATTGTCCAAATTTATTGTTGATAATGTAATAACTATTGACAAGGTGAATGAGGACACAATTAAGGAAATACTTGAAAAATAGAAAAACAAATTCTTTGAAGGCACTATAAAGAACTATACAACACACTTGTATACATTATTATTGGTACTTAACTCTACAATTTTGGAATACAAGGAGCTGTATAAGGAAACACGCAAACCTCACCTTTTGATAGAAGACATAGATAAGGAGATTAGTAAAACACAAAAAGAAATTGATGACATAGCTAATAATATAATTGGTTCATCTGAACATAAATCAATTATTGAGCAGGAAATGGGAGAATAAATTAGAGAAACTTGAGAAAGAGAAGGCAAGGATAAGATCAAATACCTGGGAACTAAAAAATAAACTTGGTCCTAAGTTGGACAATCTTATCTCTCAGAGAAATGAAATCTCTAAGGCATTAGTTCAAGGAGATCGATCACTAGAAGATCACATGCATTATCTCACATGCATGATTCAATAGACTGAAGCAACTTTGAATGATAGCAAAAGGTTTATGTAGAGTCTGAATTTAATTTTGGCAGATATTTTTTAGATTGTAACCAATCGGTTACAAACCTTGAGGTGAAATTTTTTTTCAAACTCGTTTGACAATTTTTGACAACCTTTTTCATTGATGTCAAAGGGGGAGTAGTGGAGGAGAAAAATAAATGTACAGAGGAGATCATTTGCTTAGGGGGAGCACATATTTTTGGACTTTAGTTATTGGAAATGTTTTTGGATTTTTCTCATGAGTGTTGCCATTAATGCCAAAGGGGGAGATTGTTGGCATTCTACACTCTTATGAGAATAGTTGATGTTGTCATTGATGGAAACTAACTAGAATTCATCTAGAAACCAACTAGCAGATATCAGCACCAGCAATAGACTTCTACATACACCAGTAGGCACTTCATCGATAAAGGCTATAATGCATACCGACACTCAGGCCGACATGGAATAAACTTTTATTAATTGTAATTATCTTTTGTAAAATCTAACTTGGTATATTGTAAAAGACTCATATATATGAAGTCTTGTAAGTCATTTTGGTATATATATGTATGTGAAGGATAAGGCATTTTTGTATAAGGACAACAAAGGTTTTGGTTATAGACTGAGCTTAAACTAGTACTAAACCTAGCATAATTGATGTTGATTTGAGAAGTACATTGTATTTGATTTAATCATCCATTTTGTAATTTAGCAGTGAGCTCTAGGCAGTTGGTCTCCCTGCATGTGCAGGGCCCTCATTGTAAGTAATATTTATTCATTGGCCAATGAGTGAATATTGTTAGTCACAAATCTCACCAAGGTTTTTCCCACACCAGGTTTCCTCGTTAAATATCTTGTGTTCTCTATGCTGTCTTTGTTATTCTTATTTGCTACACTAATTCTTATTTACCATTTTGGGATGCAAAGTTATTAATAAGTTTAAATATTCTGCTAATCGGTTAGACACTGATTCAACCCCCCCCTCTCAATGTCTTTGGGACTGTCATTGAATCTAACAAAGGTATCTTCTTGGGTTACTACCAAAATCAAATCCTACCAGTGTTACAATAAGAGATTAAGAAACATAGTAGCAAGTCAAAATGTGAAGGTGGATGAAATCATTGAAAAAGAAATCAGAGCTTGTGGATATGACAGTGATGATCAGGAAGTTATTGTGAAGCCTAATAAGATTGAACCTTTGAAGTAGAATAATCCAATTGAGACAGTCAATCTGGATGTTGCTACTATTGATGAAGAAGTGTAGCAACCAGAGATGACTCCAAGGTATGTTAGATTGAATCACTCTAAAAATCAAATTATTGGTGATAAGAGAAAATGTGTTATGACTAGAAGAAGACTTGTTGCTAAAGAGGTATGTTTAATTTATAAGTTTTAGCCTAGAACTATTCAAGAAGATTGTAAAGATGAAAATTGGATAAAGGCAATGGAAGAAGAATTGAATCAGATTGAAAAGAAAAATACATGGGAACTTGTGCCTAGACCTAAAGATAAGAATGTAATTGACATGAAGTGGGTATTCCAGAACAAATTAATGAAATTGGTGAAGTTGTTTGAAACAAAGCTAGATTGGTTTGCAAAGGTTATTCATAGAAGGAAGGTATTGATAATGAGGAGACTTTTTCTCTGGTGGCCAGAATTGAAGTTGTTAGATTGTTGCTTGCATATTCTCTTTATAAAGATTTCAAGGTATATCAAATGGATGTCAAATATTCTTTCTTGAATGGTGATCTTGAGGAAGAGGTTTACATTGAGTAACTTGATGGATTTTCTTTATCAGATGATGGTGACATGGTTTGCAGATTGAAGAAAGGTCTTTATGAGTTGAAGCAAGCCCCTAGAGCCTGGTATGCTATATTGGATAAGTGTTTGTTGAAGTTGGGATTTACAAAAGGTACTATTGATAGTAATATGTACTTTAAGATTAAGAACAATAATATCTTGATTGTTAAAGTCTTTATTGATGATATCATTTTTGGAGGTGATGATGATTTGAGCATGAAGTTTTCCGGTGATATGCAAAAAGAATTTGAGATGTCTATGGTAGGTGAGATGAAATTATTCTTGGGATTGCAAATTTAATAGACTGGTAAAGGTATTTTTATATCTCAAGCTAAGTATGTTAAGGAATTGTTGAAGAAATTTGGGTTAGATGATTCTAAACTGGTTGGAACTCCTATGGTGTCTGGTTGCAAGTTGTTTAAGAATGATGAATCACCAAAAGCTAATAAGACTTTGTACAGATCTATGGTTGGTGGATTGCTATACTTAACTCAAACTAGACCTGACATTATGCATGATTTGTGCATGCCTATTAGATATCAAGCCAATCTAAAATAAAGTCATGTAACTCTTGTAAAAGAATATTTAGATATTTGAAGGGGACTGTGGACTATGGTTTATGGTATCTGAAGAATGATGAATTCATGTTATGTGCTTATACTAATGCAGATTGGGTAGGAGATGTTGATGACCAGAAGAGTACCTCTGATGGAGCATTCTTTCTAGGGAAGTAGTTGGTTTCATAGGAGAGTAAAAGGAAATATTCAATATCTTTATCCACTACTAAAGCTCAGTATATTGTTGTTGCTACTAACTATACTCGGGTAGTTTGGATGAAGCAAATGTTGAAGGATATCAGAGTTTTATATGATGAGCCTACTGTTATTTATTGTGACAATTAAAGTGCTATCAATATGTCAAAAAATCCGGTGCAACATTCTAAGACTAAATGTGTATATCAAGTATCATTTCTAGCGGGTGAAGGTGAGTGAGCGGGAAGTGAAATTGGAGTATGTGTCTACAACAGAGAAGATTGTACATATATTTACTAAGCCTTTGGCTATAGAGACATTTTGTTATCTGAGTGACAAGTTAGGGGTTTCTACCCCTCCTAATGAGAACTGAGATGCATAGAGTTGCATCAATCTGGTGGACTTTATAGTCTTATCTCTTATCTGGATTGATGAGTTGGTACTGCTACTCAACAGGAGTAGTTAGTATGTGTTGGTTTTTGGTGTCCCTTTGGGAAAGAGATGCATTTTCTTATTCAAAAGGGGAGAGAATTTGTTTTTTATTTTTGGGGAGAGATGCTTTTGTTTTCTGTGTATTTGGCATTTTTGTCAAAGGGGGAGAGATGCATGTGAAAAACTGATTCTATCCTTGATACATGTTTTTAGGGGGATCTTTTACTGGAGTTAATTTCTCTCTTTTCATTGATTATTTTTCACATCCATATGTTGCCATCAGTACCAAAGGGGGAGATTGTTGTATATTGTTGCTGCTAGGATATGTTGTCATTGATGCCAACATATTCCTGTGATTCTATTAATCCGATGACTGTAGATTGGTTTCTTGGGTTGGTGATTCTGTGTTGGAATATTTCTAGTATCTTTGTATCATTATTGATTGGTTTCCATGATCCAAAAGATTGATTGATCATATTACATGATCTGATTTATAGTTTTATTATTCTAATAGGTGCTTTACCGTGTTTAGTATATCCTTCAATATATTCTGGTGTGATAAGATACAGTGATGTGGTTTTGGGATATTGTCATGGGCATTCATTAGTATCTTCATTTCAAATGGTTTGTCATTTGGAGCCTTGCAAGTTATCTTTCTATGTGGCAGTTCCTGTTGTTTATGTTTTCTCGAGTTTCAGATGTTGATCAATGAAGATTTGATAAGTGGTGTTGGTGCAGCTATTGCATTTGATCCTAATGTCTTTGGTAGTGTTTCCTAATTATGTCCTATTTGGTTTGGTGATCTACATTGATTGTTGTGCATGGTTTTGGTGTTTTCCTTATCTAGTGATGTTTTTCATGCTAAATGAGACCTATTTGGTGGTGTAGCGTGTTGCCAACATGTGTATGTGTCTCTTTGTATGTGTATGTCTATAAGATATTTTAAGTTCTCAAAATAATGTACAAATATTAAAAAATGATAAATTTGTATTACAATTAATTATTAAAATATAACTAATTAATAAGTATATATATGCAAAGGTAAGCCTAATAAGTGCATATATAATTTAATATATGCAAAGCTATTATTTATAATATGTTACAAATGTGATGTTGATGGTTGTCCTTAATAATTTTTATTGATGCCAACATATTATTTTGGTACTAATTCCTTAAGTTGGTAATCCACAATGTGTTTCCCCAAATGTTTGGTGCTTTAGAAGATGTGCTAGAATAGTTGATATTTAGTGCTAATTATTCACGTTGATGGTGATTTAGATTTCTCTTTTTACCAGATATGGTATTTCTTGATTGTATTCATGAGTATATTGGTTCCATTCCTATTTTTGCTAAGTTGAGTAGTGTTATTTTTAGTCTGATTCGATCCAAAATTGGAGAATGTGTAACAACATTTGTGTAGCATATGAGTCATGTTTTGGGTTTGGTATTTGTGATGGATGTAACATGTTTATCTATTCGATAAAGTTCATTGTGGTATGGTCTACTTCTCATTCCCCTCCACCACAGGAATGTTTGTTGCTAACCTATTTCAAGCCTCTGCTTGGATGACTTAGAAGATTATATTGCCCAAAGATCAATATAAATAAAAGGGATGATCTATGTATGTAAGAAATGGAAGATGTGCATGAATTGAAAAGAAAAATTTGATTAATGTTGATGTGTGAAGTGTGTTGTTATTGATAGGCACCGGAAGTAGTTCTGGCATTGCAGATTACATGTCGTAGTGGTGGATTCTTGATTTTCTTTCTTCTTCCTTCCATAGTGAGCCTTTTTGGGAATTGAGCTCTCATGTAGCGAACATTCTAGTAGTGAGACATCATTTGTAAAAATCACCTTAGCTGATGTTATATATTGAGAACTAACATTCTCCATGGTTTTTTCCCTTCTTGGGTTTTCCATGTCATATCTGGCGTTCATTGTTTGATCCAATTTGTGTGTGTGATTTAATGTTACATATGTTCTAATTAATTATGTTGGTTATTTCAGATCTGTGAAAGAATGAAGAAAAAATTTAGTTGTCAACTAATTCACCACTCCTCTCAGTTGACGGAATATTTAACAATTAGTATCAGAGCTTTAGTTCCTTGAAAAAGAGATTAACCACTTGAGGTAGATCTAATGGCACATAAATTATCTAAATATTCTTATCTTTGAAGGATCTGACTATAGATTCTAGAAAGTAAAAATGAGAGGTTACCTAATCTCCTTGGGATATAACACTTGGAAAGTAGTGGAAACTAAGTATGTTCAACCAACAAATGGTCTTACCACTCTAGATAAGATCCAAGCCTATGAAGAAAAAGAAAAAGAAAGGTATGGTATATTTATTGCTTTAGCAAAGACTGAATTAACAAAGGTTATTTCATTGAATATTTTTTATGAAGTTTGGGAAAAGTTAAAGGATATCTATGAAGGAAATGATAGAGTTAAATTATCAAAGAGCCTGACAGCTAAGTGCAGATATGAGAACTCAAAAAATGGAAGAAGGAGAAGATATAACAAGTTATTTTCATAAGGTTGACAATGCAGCTAATGAAATCAAAGAACTTGGTGGCACCTTCATAGATGAAGACATAATTGAGAATATTTTGATGTCTCTACCAGAAATCTATAGTGATAAGATCTTTGCTATTGAAGAAAATTATGATTTGAAGAAGTTTACTAGGGAACAACTATATGGCACTTTGTTTGCATTTGAGATAAGGAAGTTTGGAAAAGACAAAGCTAAATTTGAGATAGCCTTTAAAGCCTCTAAGGAAGACCCAAATGATGAAATATTGGATGAGATGGAAGCAAACTTTGTAAGGAAACTGAAGAAAGGCACTAGAAAATATAAAGGTGTGTTACCTCTTAAATGCTTTAGATGTGGAAAGATTGGTCATATAGCTACTATATGTCTGGAAATATGATCAAGACAAAATTCAGGGAGAATAAGGGGAATTTTAATAAGAAAACCTATTATGTTAAATATGATGTTGGTATCTTAGATGATAAATCAGACTATAAGGAAGGTGATTGTTTATTTTTGGTAGGAAAGGATGTACTTAAGATTGATGTTTCTAAAACTATTGCTATTGTCTTACATGCTAGGAGAGATAGAAATGAATGGCTGATTGACAATGCTTGTTCAAATCATATGACTGGTGATAAAAAGTGAGTTCATAAAACTTGAGAAATATGATGGGGGTTTCATTAGGTTTAGATATGATCAGACAACACAAATTGTGGGAATTAATTCTATTACTTTTGATGGAAAATATAATACTGACAATGTTTACTATGTGAAGGGTTTGCATCATAATCTCTTGAGTGTTGGGGAAATGTGAAAAAATGGTTACAATGATTTTTTTTAGGATGATGGTTGTGAGATCTAGAAGGGATCTAGAACTGTTATTGCAGCAGGAAAGAGGACAAGTGGAAACATGTATAAGATAGAAGGATCTATAAGACACGGTTTGTTATCTTAGTTCAATGATAGCTAGCTTTGGCACCGGAGGATGTGTCTGTTCAACTTTGACAATTTGGTAAAGATCAGCTCATCATGTGTAGTGAGAGATTTGACAAGGTTGACCAAACTCGATAACAATATTTGCAAAGACTGTCAAGTGGGAAAGCAGAAAAAAGGAACATTTAAAGGAAAGGAACAATTGTTTGTCGGATTGTTGGACTTGCACGTAGAAATATGTGGTCCTACCAAAACAAGGAGCATACAAGGTGAGAGATATTTAATGTGATTAATTGATTATTATTCTAGAATGTCATGGGTTGTATTTTTAAGAGAGAAATCTGAAGCAATAGAAAAAATCAAGATATTTGAAGCAAGACTGTACTTTTGGAAAATAAATGGGTATTCGCGAACATGTTGGATGAAGATGGGAAAGTTCTAAGAAACTGAAGCAAGATTGGTTTGCAAGGTTTACACATAGGTTGAAGGCATTGACTTTAACGATACTTATGCCCCCGTTACCCAAATGGAAGCTATCAGGATGTTTCTTCCTTTTGTAGCTTTCAAGAACTACAAGGTTTATCATATGGATGTTGTTGGAATTTTGAGTTTGTTGGCATAGAGATTGCATTAATGCTATGTTGTCATTGATGTCAATTGAACTGGTAAATGGTATTCATGTTATTGCTAATATTGTTGTTTTTGATGTTGGCTAGTAACGGGTAAGAAGAGCTTTGTGGAAGATGTTGTAAACTGGTATGTAAAGTTTGTGAGTTGAACCGGTGAACCAGTGTAAAGGGTTAAACCTTTCTATGCATTGTAACTGGCAAACCCTATCAGTTGTTAAATCCTAACCGATCAAGTTTGTTGGTTTATTATCTGATAAGCGATAATGATGGAGACATGTGTGATCATTGTATGAGGATAAAGTCAAATTGGTTTGGCATGTTTGATTCTTGTTTAGGGAAGGAGAAAAGTGGATTGCATTTGATGCACAACGCATGATGAGTTACAAAGTCCAATGGAGCGGTGATCATGGAGCGGTTGGAATTGTCTTTAATAATGTGAAGAGATTGTCATGATTTCTAACAATCAAGATTGAACTAAATTGTTTGTAATCTCAATAATGAGAATTAGGTTTTTGTTGTGTTACTGGCCTAATTTATTTGTATTTAAGGTCGATGGAGTTGTTTGTAAAGGTTGTTGGTAAGATTGGTAGAAAACCTATTGAGTGTGTAGTTGCCCACCCAGTGAATGGATCTGCACTTTGAGTGAAGGCAGATTGAAGCTTAGAAGGATTTGATCAAGCAAATGTAGTGCTACTCAGATAGATCAAGAAAACATGTTGTTTTCTAACCATTATAGAAGAAGTTAAATACCTTAACCAAGTAAGCTCTAACAAGCTTGGTTACTCATTAAATCCTCTAACAAGGTGGTCCATTAGCTTGGATTCTTAAATCCTCTAGCGAGATTACTCCTAATAGGGTATTGTGCTTTTCATCAAGGCATATTTGTAAATCCCTTAACTAGGTGATTCCTAACCGAAATTAGTTCTTAAAAGGACTTATTGTAAAACTTTAATAGGCTTGGCTCCTAATAGGGCAAACTTCAAAAGAGTTCAAATAGCTATCCTTGTGAGTCCCATCTCATCATGGTTTTTACCTATTTTGGTTTTCCATGTATAAACATTTGTGTCAAGTGGTGAATCTTTTTGTGGTTGTGATCTTTTTTGTTGGTTGGTTAACTTCTGATAAGGCATGTTAAGTATAAGCATTGTTGATGTTTACAAGATTGAAGGTGTTTACTATTAAAGTTGTCATAACAGTCAAATCGGTTGATGTCAAGTATTCTTATGAATATTGATCTTGACTGAGATATGTTTACTTTGTTTGACTGAGTTTGAGTTTGGGAACTTTGTATCAGTTTTTAAATATACTGATTCAACCCCCCTCTCAATATTCTACTAGATACTTATTCTTTCATCATACCATCAATTGGTATCAGAGCATCTCAAGTCCTCTTAACCTAAAACCCTAAAATCTTAAGGAAAAGATCTTGTAGATAATGATGAAGAAAGAAGGTTCGAAATTAAACAAAGATAACTATAGAATATGGAGTGACAAAATGAAGATTTACATTAAGATTCTTGGTAGTCAGTATTGGGATCATATAGGAACTAAGTATATTACACCTACTAGAATCCTAACTGATGCTCAAAAGAAAGAACAAGAAGAAAATCACCAAGCATTAGAGGCTATTATTAGTTCTCTGTCTGATGTTGAATATGTAGATGTTCATGGTCTTGAAACTGCATTTGAAGTTTGGCAAAAACTGGAAGAGATTTATAGCGGTGATGAACATGTTAAGATTGCCAAAGAGGAGAGTTTTAAGAGGCAAGTTTGATGACATGAGAATGTCTGAAGGTGAGAACATCCAACACTATGGTCAAATGAATAAAGAGATAGTTGGAGAGATAAAGAGTGCAGGAGGGAAAGTGGAAGATGCCACAGTAATCAATAAGGTACTTAGAACCCTACTACTGGTCTATGCTATCCGAGTTGCAGCTATTCAAGAGCTAAAATCCATTGACAAGATAAAGGTAACTCTTGACTCTATTATTGGAAAACTTACTACTTTTGAACTAAATGGCTATGATGGTAGTGTACATAAATGAGTATTTGCATTCAGAGCTTCTATCTCTAACCCATCTGTGAGAAGAAGTAGAGATACCAGCCATAGCTATGAATCTAGATCCAAAAGAGATGCTAATGATGAAGAAAACCTAGTAGAACTTGAAGCATTGTTGGCAAAATGACTACCTAGAGGCACTGGTAAATATAGAGGTAAGCTACCTTTAAAATGTTTTGCATGCAACAAGATTGGTCATATAGCAGCAAACTACCCTAATGGTGAAAATGATTACAAGAGAGACAAATTTAAGAAGTACAAGGGTAAAGGCAAGGTAGATTGTCTTGTAGCTATTGACAGTGGTATTACTGATGATGAATTTGATGATGATGCTAGTGAAGATATTGTGTTTGTAGAAATTAAGGAAGAAATATTAGATCAGAAGGCACTAGTATCCAAAATGGATAACTCTGATGATTGGATTATTGATAGTGGTTGTTCACATCACATGACTGGTGACTGGAGCAAATTTATTTCCTTGAAGGAATTTGATGGTGGTGTTGTCAGATTTGGCAATGACTCACCCTGTATGGTAAAAGGTAAGGGAGTTATTTCTCTTAATGGGAAGAGCAGTGCTGATGATGTCTATTGGGTTGAAGGCCTAAAGCATAATCTATTAAGTGTGGCACGACTTAATGATAAAGGTTACCCACTAAAGTTTGGAAATGGTATATGTAAAATCTTTGACAACAAAGGTGAATTGATTGCAACCAGGAAATAGACCAGAGGTAATCTATTTCATCTTAATCCAAAAGTGAGCAACTGTTTGATTGTAAAAAATAGATGATAGCTAGCTTTGGCATAGGAGATTTTTTCATATAAATTTTGACAATATTGTTAAAGTAAGAAAGTCTAAGATAGTAAGAGGCCTGTCTCAGCTAGACAAACCGGTTAATGCTCTTTGTAAAGAATGTCACTTAGTAAAGATGACTTCTTCAATTTTCAAGAGCAAGTCCTTCTCAGCAGAGCACTTGTTAGATTTGGTTCATATAGACCTATGTGGACCGATAAGACAAAAAGAATTCAAGGTGACAAATATTTCATGATCTTCACTGATGATTATTCAAGGATGATGTGGTTCACATTCTTGAAGGATAAGAATGAAGCTTTTGGTAAATTCAAGGCATTCAAAGCCTTGGCTGAGAAAAAGAGTGGCAAAAAGATAAAATGTCTAAGAACAAATCAAGGCGGTGAATTCACTTTCGCAGAGTTCACTAAATATTGTGATGATAATGGTATCAAGCGGTAAATTTTTGTACCAAGGACAACACAACAAAATGGTATAGCAGAGAGAAACAACTAGTCAGTGGTTGAAGATGCTAGAACTATGTTGATACAAGGAGGTGTATCAAAGACATTTTGGAAAGAAGCTATAAGTACAACTATCTACATAATGAATCAAGTTCTTGTGAAAAGAGGTAAGGACAAAACCCCATATGAGTACTCGTATAGGAGATCACCTGATGTTAGTGATTTTAAAATATTTGGTGGCAAATGTTTTATCAAAAGAGGTGATTACATAAGAAAGTTTGAAGCTAAGAGTGATGAAGGCATATTCCTTGGCTATTCCACCAAGAGTAAGGCCTATAAATGACTCAAGAGCCAGATACAACAAATTATTGAGAGTGTTGATGTTTGTAAAGATGAATGTCCTAAAATTTCAAAAGGAACCAATTCTAAGAAAAAGGATGAAGATCCTTGTATTTTTCTTTTGGAACCTAAAACTGTTAAATTAGAAACTGGTAAAGAAAATCATGATATACTTGTTCAACCAGAAAAAATAAACTCAAAAGAAGATGACAATGAAGAAGCTGAACTTGAAGAGAATGATCATGTTATTCCTAGGTATATGAGACTGAATCACAATCCTGAATAGATAATTGGGGATAAGGATGTTGGAGTACTAACTAGAAGGAGAATAAGAGAGAAATCTTGCATGATATCCACCTTTGAACCTATAAATTCTAAGGAGGCGTTTGGTGATGATCATTGGGTGAAAGCTATGGAGGAGGAGTTGGAACAAATTGAGAAAAACAACACTTGGACCCTGGTACCTCGACCGGTAAACAAGAATGTCATAGGTACTAAATGGGTATTCAGGAAAAAGCTAAATGAAGATGGTGTTATAGTTCACAACAAGGCAAGACTAGTATCCAAAGGTTATGCACAAGAAGAAGGAGAAGACTATGGAGAAACATTTGCACCAGTAGCAAGACTGGAAGGTGTCAGAACACTACTTGCATTTGCAGCTCATGAGAAGTTTAAGGTATACGAGATGGATGTCAAGTTTGCATTCTTGAATGGGATACTCGAAGAAGAGGTTTACATAGAGCAACACGATGGTTATGCATTGATAGATAAGAAATACATGGTATGCAAATTGCATAAAGCTTTGTATATATTAAAGCAGGCACCCAGAGCATGGTATGAACGACTTCATACTCATCTAATAAAGATAGGCTTTGCTAGAACCAGTGATGACAACAACATTTATCTCAAGTCTGAAGGAGATGATATACTGGTCAGTGAAGTATTTGTAGATGACATTATATTTGGAGGTAATGATGACATGAGTAATTGTTTTGTAGATGAAATGAAGAATGAATTTGAGATGTCATTAGTAGGGGAAATAAAAAATTTCATAGGCTTACAGATACAACAGATGAAGAGTGGTATTTTCATTACTCAATCCAAGTATGTGAAGGAGGTTTTGAAGACTTTTGGTATGAGTGACTGCAAACCACTTGGAACCCCAATGGTTACAGGTTGTAAATTGTCCAAGGAAGATGCATCTAAGTTTGTAGATGAAAAGGAATACAGGTCAATGATTGGCAAATTACACTATGTTGTTCACAGTCGACCGGATATTGCTCATGCAGTTGGTATTATTTCTAGATTTCAGAAGAATCCAAAAGAGGCACATCTGATGGCAACCAAGAGAATTTTTAGATATCTAAAAGGTACTATTGACTATGGATTATGGTATCCATATGGTGGAGATTTTGACTTGAAGGCATACATAGATGCTGATTGGACAGGAAATACTGATGACTAGAAGAGTACTACCGGTAGAGAATTCTTTCTAGGAGGAAGGCTAGTTTCATGGAGTAGTAAAAAGTAGAGTTGCACTTCACAATCTACTGCTGAAGTTGAGTATGTAGCAGCTTATATGAATTGCACACAAGCTATGTGGATGAGGCACATTTTGGAAGGTTTGAAGATGAAAATATCAGAACCTATAAAGATTTTGTGTGATAATACAAGTGAAATAAACATCTCTAAAAATCTTGTTTTGCACGCAAGGACTAAGCACATTAAATTGAAATATCACTTCTTGAGGGAAAAAGTTCAAAGTAAAGATGTTATCTTGGAGCATGTTTCTACAAAGGAGAAGCTTGCAAATATCTTTACCAAACCTCTACCTAAGATCACTTTCGAGTATCTTAGAAGTCAATTGGGGGTTGTCCCCCTTCATGAAGTTAGTTAAGCATGATGTTGATTGCATCAGTCCCTGAACCACTTGCAGAATTTTACATGGATTTATGAAGAAGTGGATGTATTCCACAGGGGGAGCATCAACATCATAGAGAGAGAAGAATTACATGTTTTACTTTCACTTTGGGATTATTGTCAAAGGGGGAGAAGAATTATGTGATTGAGGAGAAGAACTATGTGTCTGACTAGGTGAATACTTGGTAATGGAAACTAGGATTCTTATTCACTAGCGGTAGGCTAAAGACACACAAAGCAAGGTGAATACTTGGTGATGTAAACTAGGATTCCTATTCACCAATCTCAGCAAAAATCAAAGGCGTTGATATTTGTATTGCCATCAATGCCAAAGGGGGATATTATTGGCATTTTGAGTTTGTTGGCATAAAGATTTCATTAATGCTATGTTGTCATTGATGTCAATTGAATCAGTAAATGGTATTCATGTTATTGCTGATATTGTTGTTTTTTATATTGGCTAGTAACCGGTAAGAAGAGCTTTGTGGAAGATGTTGTAAATCGGTATGTAAAGTTTGTAAGTTGAACCGATGAACCAGTGTAAAGGGTTAAACCTTTCTATGCCTTGAAGAATGTGAAGAGATTGTCATGATTTCTAACGATCAAGATTGAACTGACTTGTTTGTAATCTCAATGATGAGAATTAGGTTTTTGTTGTGTTACCGACCTAAATGATTTGTATTTAAGGTTGATGGAGTTATTTGTAAAGGTTGTTGGCAAGATTGGTAGAAAACCTATTGAGTGTGTAGTTGCCCAACCAGTGAATCGATTTGCACTTTGAGTGAAGGCAGATTGAAGCTTAGAAGGATCTGATCAAGCAAATGTAGTGCTACTCAGACAGATCAAGAAAACCTATTGTTTTCTAACCATTACAGCAGAAGTTAAATCCCTTAATTGGGTAAGCTCTAACAAGCTTGGTTACTCATTAAATCCTCTAACAAGGTGGTCCATTAGCTTGGATTCTTAAATCCTCCAATGAGGTTACTCCTAATAGGGTATTGTACTTTTCATCAAGGAATATTTGCAAATCCCTTAACCAGGTGATTCCTAATAGGAATTAGTTCTTAACAAGACTTATTATGAAGATTTAACAGGCTTGACTCCTAACAGAGTGAACTTAAAAAGAGTTCAAATAGCTATCCTTGTGAGTCCCATCTCACAGTAGTTTTTACCTATTTAGGTTTTCCATGTATAAACATTTGTGTCAAGTGGTGAATGCTTTTGTGGCTGTGATCTTATTTGTTGGTTTGGTTAACTTCTAATAAGGCATGTTAAGTAGAAGCATTGAAAGATGAATATGTTGAGTTATGATTAAGCATTGTTGATGTTTACAAGATTGAACGTGTTTACTATTAAAGTTGTCATAACAGTCAAATTGGTTGATGTCTAGTATTCTTTAAAATATTGATCTTGACTGAGATATGTTTACTTTGTTTGACTGAGTTTGAGTTTGGGAACTTTGTATTAGTTTTTCAATATACTGATTTACCCCTCCTCTCAGTATTTGACCAGATACTTATTATTTCATCATACCATCAGATGCAAAATCAACATTTTTAAATGAAGAACTAAAAGAAGTTAATATTGAACAACTGAAAGGATTTAAGTTAAGAGATGATTCAAACATTGTTTGCAGATTGAAGAAGGCTTTGCATGGATTGAAATAAGCTCCTAGAGCTTGGTATGGAAGGGTACACAAGTATTTGATTGATCAATATTTTCAAAGGGGATTTGTTGATAGTAATATTTATTTCAAAATTGACTCAAGCAACATCTAAATTATTATAGTTTATGTTGATGGAATAATATTTGGAGGGAATGATAACATTCAAAGAAGTTTTGCTGGTGAAATTGTAAAGGAATTTGAGATGTCCATGATTGGTGAGTTAAATTTATTTCTTGGTTTGCAAGTAAATCAAAATAGAAAAGGAATTTTCATTTCTCATTCTAAATATATCAAAGAATTGTTGAAGAAATTTGGGTCGGAGAATTCTAAACCGGTGTGTACACCTATGACCATGAGATGCAAGTTAACAAAAGCTGATAATCCACTAAATTTGATGCAAGTAAGTAAAGATCAATGATTGGAGGAGTGTTATATTTGACTGCTACTAGACCATATATCATGTATGCAGTTTGTTTGGAGGCTAGATTTCAAGAAGATCCAAAAGAATCACATGTTGTGGTCATAAAAAGAATTTTCAAATACTTAAAAGGAACATAAGAGTTTGTATTGTGGTATCCCAAAAATTTAGATTTCACTTTGACAACTTATACAAATGTAGATTGGGTCAGAAGTGTTGATGACAAGAAAAGTACAAGCGGTGGAGCATTATTTCTTGGCTCTCGATTGGTTGCTTGGTCAAGTAAGATGTAGGATTTTGTGTCTCTATCTACTATTGAGGCTGAATATATTGTGACATCTTCATGTTACACTCAAAGATGAAGCAGACTTTGAAGGATATCGGTGTATTTTTTGATGGACCCATCTCAATTATGTGTGATAACACCAGTGCCATAAACATTTCTAAGAATCTGGTAGAACATTCCAAAACAAAGCATATATATCTATTCCTTATAACTTCCTGAGAGAAAAGGTATTGGAAAACAAAGTAAAGCTTGAGTATGTACCTACAAAAGAGCCGATTGTAGACATATTCGAAAAGCATTGTGTAAGAATATTTTTAAGTATCTCTAATAGAAGTTAGAGGTATTACCCCTTCCTAACTTGAATTGATGTACATTGGTCCAGTGAATTGCATGAACTATTTTTTCCGCACTGATGCTTGAAGGCTTCTTTTTAGGGGAGCTGACTAAGTTTCAAGGGGGGATTTATGCCCACCTTTGTCCTTGATGTAAAAGGGGGAGAGATGTTGTAAGATGTGATGACACTATGATCTGATAATGTAGAATAAGATGTGTGTTTGTTGTTGATAGATGTTGCCATCAATGACAAAGGGGGAGTTTGTTGCAAATGTGATGTTGATGGTTGTCATTAATGATTGTTATTGATGCCAACATGTTGTTTCGGTACTAATTCCTCAAGTTAGCAATTAGAATGTGTTTCACAAAATGTTTGGTGCTATGGAAGACATGCTAAAACTGTTGATATTCAATGTTGATTGTTCATGTTAATGGTGATTTAGATTTCTCTTTTTACCGAATATAATATTGATCGATTGCATTCATGAGTATCTTGGTTCTAAGTTGAGTAGTGCTATAGAGTGTTAAATAGGGTAATTTTGTGTTCCTTGATGTATTATGTTGCTTCCTTGGTCATCTACAAGTATATTTGGTAGTCCACATTGAATATTAAGTTCATTGTGGTGGCATGAGTTAATTCTATCATCATTTACAACCAACTCTTGGTGTTTTGATCCATGCGATAGCATGCGGTTGCATGGGAGCTATTTTGGGTTTGATGGTTGTGTATGAACACATTACATCTAATTAGGCCAACCTAATTGATGTTATTGAGCATATATTTAATATATAAAGGTTATAGTCATTGTGCAAGTGTATGAGTGTGGGTATTAAATGTTATGCAATGATAATGCTAGAGTAGAGATAAAGATTATTTCAGATGTGTATTAAACTGTGAACTATTATTAGCATTTTGCGTGATGTAGTTTTATACAATTCAATCCTATTGAATTTATTATATTAAACTAATTGTATCTTACCCTAGAGAAGTGATCTCCAATGTGTGAAAGTCATAACTACATCTTTCCCTAAGGTTGTGTGCCTTAGCTTGCAAGTCTTTCTCAGAGTAGTGAGCTGCTTTCCCTTTGGCCTAAACTTCGTAAATTATTTCAAATATATTATTAGTGTTTCTCTTCATGATTTTCCTAGTTTGGGTTTTCCACATAAAAATATTGGTGTTCATGTATGAATGGCCTTTTTATTTCACTTATTTACTTTAACACTTATGGTAGATAAAATGTTTGATCAATAAAAAGATTAATTATTTAAGTTTTTGTATATGTTGATTTATCCCCCCTTCTCAACATACGATGGTGTTCAACATAGAGTTCCTTATGAAAATTTTGTTGGTAGGAAAATGTATGATATGGTTTGTACAAGACCATACATTTCATAAGTAGTGGGGGTCTTTAGTCAATTTTTGGCTAATCCTAGATAGTTGCATTACAATACAATGAAGTGAGTGTTAAGATATTTGCAGGGTACTTTTGAGTGTTCCCTATGTTTGAATGGAAATCCTACTATACCTCAACATTAATTTAGTATCCATGGATATGTGGACAATGATTGGGTGGGTGACATTAACAATAGAAGATCGCTAATGGTTAAGAGTTCACAATATTTGGTGGTACAATAAGTTGGATTAGTAAGGACAAGTTGTGGTTGCTTTATCTTCATCTGAAGTAGAGTACATGACAACTATTAATACTTGCAAAGAACCCATTTAGGTTAAGAGACTATATTTAGACATTGTTTTTTATGCGAGATAGGTCAATATCTATTGTGAAAAACAAAGTGTCTTGGTTAAAATGTCCTACTTTCCATGCTAGGATTAATCACATTAATGTGTAGTTTCATTTTGTTCATGATATGTTAAAATATGGAAAGGTGAAGTTGGAAAAGGTAGACACTTTAGGGAATGTTTTTAAAGCATTGACAAAGCCAATGAGCACAAAAAGGTTTAGGTGGTGTGTCAGTTCAATGGGCCTTGGGCCTAAACTACGATGTGATGACTCCTATAATGTCTTCATCAAGTGGGAGATTGCTGGCATCAAGGTGCCTCAACCTTAGGATTACTAAGAATATTTAATTAATTATTTTATTGTCTTATGTTGTTGATTTTATTCATTTAATGATATAATATAAGTTTCCAAAGTGCTATGCTACATTTTGAGGCACTGTGGACAATCAAGTTGCAATTAGCATTGAAGAGTGAGAAATTGTGACACTCATCACGAGGGACTTTTGAAGAAGAAAAATGCTTAGGAGATCCTCAAAATTCCACCCAAGTGACATGTGGCAACAACTTTGTCTTATCCTTGTGCATTGATTTGGAAAGATTCTTGACGAGATCGAATTTTCCACCCAGATAGTTTTGGAGTAAAATGGAAGTTCTATTTTGATAAAAGGTTTGTTTTTCTCATCTTGGGTGCCTTGTTAGCGAGGATTAAATAATACTTGGATCAAATATTATTTATGCAAGAGTTTTGCAAGAAAATGAGTTTCTAATTTTTTATGGTGATTATAAATTAAGTGTAGACAAATTCACAGATTCATTGAATGTGGCCACATTTGAGAAACTTCTCCTTTTTGTGAATTTGTAATATTAGCAATATTTTCTTGTAACTCCTTTATCCTCTTATCTACATTTGTTGTTAGAATCTCTATATTACAACAAACCCTGTAGATGTTAGTACATTGTTTCAAAGAATTTTTAATAAGTATAAGTTGTTAGGATTCCCACAAATACTGAGAGGGGGGGGTGAATCAGTATCTAACCGGTTATATGATTTTCTTAACTTAAAACATGTAAAGCATATCAATATTGTATACCGGTAAACCAGAAATAAAGCAATAAATAGAGATAAAAACAACCACATGAAAAGCACACCATAACACAATAGTTTAATGAGGAAACCCAGTGTGGGAAAAACCTTGGTGGGATTTGTGACCCACAATATTCACTTACTGGCCAATAAGAAAATATTACTGCTACAAGAGGGGCCTGCACATGCAAGAAGGCCAAGTGCCTAGAGCTCACTGCTCAATTACAAAATGGGAAGTCTCACTGACTTACAAAATGGATTATATAAATCCAATGTCTTGTACTACTTCAAAATAGCATCTACTATGCCAGATCTAGTACCAATTTATAGCTCTACTTTATACATAAACCCTTAACCTATAATTCGCATAATAGGTCTGCCTTATTTCGCCTATCTTCTTCTTTCCATCTATATATTAAATGTTCTACAATGAACTCTTATATATATGAGTCATTTTACAACTTACCAAGTCGGCTTACAATGATTATACAATAATTAACAAAATATATTTCAAACAAAATTCTTGTCAGCTTCTGTGTCGGTATGCTTCCTTTCAGTACCGGTGTAGAGTCTATCTTTGCTAGTGTCAGTAAATTGTCTTGCCGGTGTCACAGGATTGCAAGGTTGCCATCAATGATATTACCTTCAATCACCTACAATGTCTCATTGGAGTGTGCATTTGCCAACAATCTCCCCCTTTGGCATTGATGGCAACACTCATGAGAAAAATTGAAAAATTGTTATCCAAAAAGAATCTGCCAGAATTATCAAAATTGTGTGCCAAAAGAATATGTGCTCCCCCTGAGTTGATAAGCCAATTGCTGATTATTTTTCTCATACCACTACTCCCCCTTTGGCATCAATGACAAAGGTTGTCAAAGTGTCAATGAGTGTGGTTTCCTATTTCATCCTTGTAACCGGTTGGTTACAATCTGAAATAGATTTGCCAAAACTAGATTCAGGCTCTAAATGAACTTTATGTTGTCTTTTATTGTAGCCTCAGTCCTCTGAACTGTATCGGTGAGGTGTTGCATTTGCTCTACCGGTGTTTTCTATCCTTGAATCAAAGCATCAGATATTTTTTTTTTTAAGGAGGCGAGGTAGTCCAATTTTGGACTAAGTCTCCATTTTTGATCTTTAGCCTTTCCTTTTATTCTTTCCTTCTCTCTTTCCAACTTTAGTAATTCTTCCTCAAAACCTGTAGTCTTCTTCTTAAAAACTGATAATGAATCAAATGAATTAATGAAATTATTAGCTAGTTGATTTATTTCCTCCTGTATCTTGTTGATCTTCTTGTCTATATTAACTGTCAAAAAGTTAGTTTTACATTTATCCCTGTACAAAATTTTTAATTCCTTTAGTGTACTACACAGTTCTAGTAAAAGAGTATCAAATTTCCTTGTACACTTCTTTATTTCCTCCTCAAAGAATTTGTGTTTTTCTTTCTCTAATCTCTCCTTGAATGCTTCCTCTTTTATTTGTTCAACTATCACAGTGTTGTCAGTAATATACTTAGACAAAGTGTCGAGTTGACCTAAAGAATCTTTATTATCTACATTACATTTAGGTGCTATCATTTTCAAAATTGGAATTGTGTCATCAATTTCCTTGTATGCTTGTGAGCTACACTTTGTTATCTTCTTGATAGAATCCAAAAGAGCTTATGTCACATTATTTGATGAACCAACAATCTATATTCCGTCAGTGGGAGCAATTTCCTTGCTTGTGGTGACCTCTGGTAGGTCAGTTTGTGTTTCCATTTCTTTAAGAAAAGGTTTAGATTGCTCAGCTGATGCCGATGGCACTGTCTCTGTGTGAACCTGTTGCTATGGTGTAGCCTATTTCTTTGTCTATTGCTCAGCCCGTTGCTTTGTTTGTTGTCCATACTCTCACTAGCTGGTTGATTGTCAGTGGTAACTACTGGTGGAGTATCCAGAGGTGGTGGGGATAAGTTATCTCTTATTTTTATGCTAGGTGGTCCACCAACCTTTCCTTTACCCTTATCCTTCTAATATACCTTGATGGGTTTAGGGTTTCTATATTCTTCCTTCTTTTGCTTTTCTACAAGGAATATGTCCCATGCATTAGCTGTTTCCTCTGCAACCTCATTTACTCTACCAACCATAAGTGCTGCATGTCGGTGTGCAGTTGAAAATATTGACTGATTAGCCTCAGAGATCAGATCATCTATCTCTTTTAGTGAGTTAATTGGATACACATCAAGAAGTTTTTCAAATTTTATTTTCTTATCAAGCTCTACAACAGCTTGCCTTCTAGCTTCAAGTCTTTTGAATAGTTCTATCGGTAATTCATCTACAACTTGCATTAGAAATTTCTTGTAAATGTCCAAGTGTAGGATTACACTATTCTCAACCTTTTCCTTGTCATCAGTTGATAATGAATCATATAATTTATTGATGTTTTTCATCTTTTCGTCCTCTATTATTTCATCTAGTAGTTTGTTAATTGGAGCAATGTTTTGTTGAGTCTTCTTCTTGGGTGTTAACTTCTTCTTTGGAGCTAACTTCTTAGCTGGGGGCCTTACTGCTTGTTGTTTCTGTCTAGTTTTTCTAGGTGAAGGTGTAGATATCAGTGAAGGTTTCCCTTTTCTCACAACTCTTTTAAATTTTGTTGGTATAACACTTTCAGAAGAAGTTGCAACTAGTGAAAGGTTAGTTTCCAGTTGGAGTGCTTCTAACTCATCTTCTGTAATACTAGTTCTCTTGAGTACATCTTCCTTTATAGCTTTTGCTTGTCGGGATCCTCTTCTTACTATTGCTTCAAACTTTTTAACATTTTTCTTAGATTGGATTTGTTTTTCAATGGTCTTAGCACTACCAAATACCTCTTCTTTAGGTTCCTTAGGTACTTCGAGGAGGGCTTTTGCATATGTTTCAATTATGTGATCATCTATTTTGTAACCCATTTCAGTAACCCAAATAGTTCTTGGGATAACTGCCTCCATCCAAATTTCATCTTTCTTAATAACAAAGCATATTTCATCCTTATACTTATTTACAATTGCTTGTGATAATCTAACTCTAGTCTTCATCTAGGCCTTTAATGCTTGAAAGTACTCATTTATATTCTTTTCTCTATTTTCTCCCATGTTACTTAGTAAATCAGACAACTGTTTGCCTACCGGTATATAAAAACCAAGATTTTTATTACTGATATTGGGCACCTATTTTGTTATGTGTAGCATTAAACAGACAAGTAGGTTTCCAAATCTAAATGTCCCCTTTTTGTCTTTCTTAATCTTTCCCAAGTTATCAATTAGTTCATCTTTCAACCATTCACACACATCTATTTTTGCATTATCATTAACCATGTCATGGGAACTTTTTATGCATAGGCTAGAGATTGAGTTTATTGTTAGGGTTTCAAGCAGATCCGAAGCATATGAACTAACAATTATATGCAGATTTAAATACAAAAGATAAAGAAATAAAACAGGACACAGATAACACAAAGATTTAACGTGGTTCACCCAGAATGGGTTACATCCACCATACACAACCATCCAATCTTTCTTATTATCCAGCAAAAATAGTACATCAACCTTACAATGCCTTAAGCATCCTAGCCACTTATAACATGTGTTTTTAGGGCAACAAACAAAGTCAGCCTTTTTAGGGTTTTATTACAATGTTGGTTTTCATCAACGAAAAATGGCAAAAAAAATGATCAGGCTGAGTGTACAGTACTTTGCTAATTAGTCACCACATTTCAACAATCTCCCACTTGGAGACTGATCAGGCTCCACACTGAACAATCTCCCACTTGGAGACTGATACTACATGACACCACTGTACATGCAACATCCACTGGATAAAACACTAGGACTCGACTGGTATAAGTTCCACAATTATCAATCAAGAAGACCAACAAAAACTGATGAAGAAATCAGCTTCTCCTATGGAACTGCCTTTGTGAACATATCGGTAGGATTCTCACTTGTGTGAATCTTCTCAAGCCATAACTGACCCTCCTCCAAAACAGTCCAGATGAAGTGGTACCTGAGCTGAATGTGCTTTGTCCTTGAATGAAAAGAAGAGTTCTTTGCAAGATGAATGGCACTCTGGCTATCAGTATACAATGGGCGATCCTCTTGTGTCTGACCCAATTCCTTCAGAAAACATTGTAACCAAATCATCTCCTTGCTAGCTTCTGTAGTAGCAACATACTCAGCTTCAGTGGTTGAAAGTGCAACAACCTTTTGTAGCCTAGAAATCCAACTGACTGCAGTTCCCCCTATAGTAAAAACATACCCTGTAGTACTCCTTCGTGAATCAATATCACCCGCCATATCAAAGTCAACAAATCCACTTAGAGCAACATTAGATCCTTTGAAACATAATGCCTTCATAGTAGTTCCTTTCAAATACCGAAGAATCCATTTCACAGCATTCCAATGTTCCATACCCGGATTACTCATAAACTTGCTCACAACTCCCACTGCATGTGCAATATCTGGCCTTGTGCATACCATTGCATACATCAGACTACCAATAGCTGATGAATACGGGATGTTAGATATTTTATTAACCTCTTCCTGTGCCTTTGGGCACATCTCCTTAGTCAATTTGAAATGACTAGCCAAAGGTGTACTAACTGCTTTTGCATCCTGCATGTTAAATCTTTTCAGCACCTTCTTTATATACTCACTTTGGGACAAATTCAAGGTTCTATTTTTCTTGTCCTGTGTAATCCTCATACTGAGAATTTGCTTAGCTGCACCCAAATCCTTCATAGCAAATGACCTGGCTAATTTCTGTTTAAGATCATTTATATGTTGCATGTTCGACCTAGCAACAAGCATGTCATCAACATAAAGCAACAGGATAATATAACTGCCATTATCAAATCTCTTAAAATATACACAATGATCAGAATGACATCTATGATAATTGTGTTTAGCCTTGAAACTATCAAATTTTAAATACCATTGTCGGGGTGCTTGCTTTAGGCCATACAGACTTTTCTTCAACCTACACACCAAGTTCTCCTTACCTTTGACCTCATATCCCTGTGGTTGCAACATGTAAATTTCCTCCTCCAGATCTCCATGGAGAAAAGCTATTTTGACATCTAGTTGTTCAAGATGTAAATCATCTGCAGCCACAGGACTAAGTATATTTCTAATTGAAATCATTTTTACAACTCGAGAAAATATTTCATCATAATCTATACCCTTTTTCTGTGCAAAACCTTTTACCACAAGTTTGGCCTTATATCTTTTCTAACCTCCTTCCTCCTCCTTCAGCCGATAAACCCATTTGTTAGGCAAGGCTCTTTTTTTTGCAGGTAAAGGGACTAAGTCCCAAGTCTTATTTTTCATCAAGGAGTCCATCTCCTCTTTCATGCCTAGTTCCCACTATTGTTTGGCATCTACTTGCATTGCTTCTTCATATTCTTCTGGTTCACCAGAATCCGTTAATAAAATAGAATACAAAGAAGGAGAAAATCTTTCAGGGGGTCTACTTGTCCTCGTAGAACATCTAACACTTGCAGGAGTTTGTGGGACAATTTGTTGTTGTTGAGCATCAGGTACCTGTGGCATTTCATTTTAAGGAATCTCATCCAACACCACATATTCTTGTTTGTCCTATTCATGCTTCTTTTCCTGCATCTGTTCTTTATACATAACCTTCTCATTGAATATAACATCTCTACTTCTAATTATTTTCTTATTTTCAAAATCCTATAACCGATAGCCATATTCATCTATCCCATATCCAATAAAGGTACATTTCTGAGATTTAGCATCAAGCTTGGTTCTGTTTTCTTTATCAACATGGACAAAAACTTCACAACCAAAACTTTTTAGAAAAGAATAATTTACCTTTTTACCAGTCCATGCCTCCTCTGGAATACCACCATCCAAAGGGGTTGAAGGTCCTCTATCTATCAAATAGATAGTAGTATGTACAACATCTACCCAAAAATGTAAGGGCAATCTAGCATGCAATCTCCTGCTCCTCGCACGTTCCATGATGGTCCTATTGATTCTCTCTAACACACCATTTTCCTATGGAGTGCCTGGAACTGTCTTCTGCTTTTGAATCCCATTTAAGGAACAGTAATCTTCAAATGCTTTGCTGCAATACTCACCTCCATTATCTGATCTGAGACACTTCAACTTTTTTCCTGTCTCATTCTCAACCAAAGCTTTCCATTTCTTAAAAGTTTCAAAAACATCTGATTTTTGTTTTAGGAAATATACCCATGTTTTTCTGGTTGAGTCATCAATAAAAATAACATAATAACAAGAGCCACCAAGAGATGATACTTGAGCTGGTCCCCATACATCTGAATGTACAAGCTCTAACTTCTCACTCTTCTTCTCTTTCCCAACCTTGAGAAATCTGACTCTTTTCTATTTACCATAAACACAGTTTTCACAAAACTCTAAATCAATCTTCTTTAGTCCTAGCAATAGATTTTTAGAGTGAAGTATTTTCATCCCTTTCTCACTCATGTGCCCAAGCCTATGGTGCCACATTATCGAATCTGTTCTTGCAACATTTATTGTTGTTGTCCCTGCAGTAACTTTATCTGTAACAGCTAAGGTAGAGTAAGTGTTACCAGTACACAGATATAATGTGCCTACTTTCGCACCTTTAGCTACTACTAATGATCCTTTAGTGACCTTCCACATATTGTCTGAGAAGGTAACTATGCAACCTTCACTACCTAGTTGCCCTGTAGAAATTAAATTTCTTCTTAAATTAGGAACATATCTTACCTCCTGCAGAAACCAGTCATTACCATTCTGCAACTTGATCTTTATCTTTCCTTTTCCAACAATTTGACAGGGCTCATCATCACCCAAATATACCTATCCAAAATCACCTTGAACATAATCTAGAAAATATTTTCTATGGGGTGTAGCATGAAATGAAGCCCCAGAATCTATTACCCAGGAATCATTAACATTATCCAAACATAAGATTAAAGCATCTTGTAAAGTATTACTTGCAATATTAGCTTCCTTACTATCATTTTCATTTTTGTCTCCTTCTTTGTTTTTCTGAGACCAACAGTTTTTCTTGAGATGACCAGGCTTTCTGTAGTACCAGCAATCTTTCTTTCCTCTAGATTGAGAGCGTCCTTTCTTTGACTTCCCTTGTGACTTCTCAATCCCAGGGCCTTTTCCTCTTTCCTTTGATCTTCCTCTGTTCTCCACATTCAAAACACTACCTGATGATGTTGGAGTCTCACCTGCGCTTTTCCTTCGCATTTCCTCGCTTAGGATAACACCAACAATATCATCGAATACCAAAGTATTTTTACCAGAGACAGAGTTACTTACAGCCATAACCAAGCTATTCTAGCTTTCTGGCAAAGAACATAAAATCAAGAGAGCCCTAACCTCTTCTGCAAAGGTAATTTTTACCGAAGACAATTGACTGGTAATTGTATTAAATTCATTTAAGTGCTCCGTTATAGATCCTCCCTCACTCATTTTCAAATTAAACAAACGCTTCATAAGAAATACCTTATTCGAAGCCGAGGGTTTCTCATACAACTTAGCCAATGTTGCCATAAAATCTACAGTCATTTTTGCTTCTGTTATATTGAATGCTACAAATGATGCAAGGCACAATCAAATGGATCCCAGTGCCTTTCTATCTAAAATGTCCCATTCTTCATCTGATATTGTGGTCAGTTTCTTTGCCTTTCCTTCCAATGGCTGCCACAAATCCTTTTGATACAGGTAATCTTTCATCTGCATTTTTCATAACTGATTATTCTGGCCATTAAAATTTTCAACCTTGAATTTGGAATCCTCCATTGCTCCCACTCAAATCTGAAAGTCTTGCCAATTTACAGAAAACCTCGCTCTGATACCAATTGTTAGGGTTTCAAGCAAATCCGAAGCAAATATGAACTAACAATTATATGCAGATTTAAATACAAAAGATAAAGAAATAAAACAGGACATAGATAACACAAAGATTTAACATGGTTCACCCAGAATGGGTTACGTCCACCATACATAGCCGTCCAATCTTTCTTATTATCCAGCAAAAATAGTACATCAACCTTACAATGCCTTAAGCATCCCAGCCGCTTATAACATGCATTTTTAGGGCAACAAACAAAGTTGGCCTTTTTAGGGTTTTATTACAATGTCAGTTTTCATCAACAAAAAATGGCAAAAAAAATGATCAAGTTGAGTGTACAGTACTTTGCTGATCAGTCACCACATTTCAACATTTATCCTATTTGCATGTGTGGTTTTGTAGCCTAAAATAATGCTAATGAATCTGATATTGATGTTGGTTACATCATTTACTCTTAAGAATCTCTTATCAGATGAGTCATTTTACAACTTGCCAAGTCAGCTTACAATGATTTTACAATAATTAACAAAATATATTTTAAACAATATTCATGTCGGCTTCTATGTCGGTATGCTTCCTTTCACTGCCGGTGGTCTTTGTGCCAGTGTAGAGTCTGTCTTTGCTAGTGCCGGTAAATTGTCTTGTTGGTGTTATAGGATTGCAAGGTTGCCATCAATGACAAAACCTTCAATCACCTACAATGTCTCTCTGGAGTGTGCATTTGCCAACATAAGTTTCTCTTCAACCTTCCTCTTTTCTGTCTCAATAATTTATTCAAAAGAAGCTTTCTTAGCCAAAGTAAATATTTCTAGTGCTTGTCGATCGAAAATCTATTGTAATGATTGAAAGTTTTTAGATATGTGCTTTGTCAATACCTTAAGCTTGTCAGAAGGGCTTTCTTCATTTTCAATCATACAATCAGGAATCAATTTATGCAAAAGTGATATTGATTGATCTATTATTCCTTTGTCTACAGATCCCTCCTTCATTAGCTTTTGAGTAGCCATCATCATTAGCTCTGTGGGACTCATCTCTATGATTGATTTCTTCTCAACTTGAGAAGTGTCAATTGCCAAAAGTTTTGCTAGAGAATCAACTATTAGTATGGTACTGGGTGTCTTATCAGCCTCCTTTTCCTTATCCTCTCCTGGTGTATCTCTTTTCTCATCCTCTCTTTCACCGGTGGCTTCGCCACTTGGTGCAGTATCTATTACTGTCAGTGGAGTATTATCCACAATATTATCACTATCCTATACATTACGTATATTACCTTGTTCAAACTGTATAAATGTTGTCTCTATTTGTTTAGTCTGTACGCTCTCATCAGTTTTTGGATTAACTACTGGTTCATTCAAAATTTGATCTGAACTTCCCAAAATTCCTTTCCCTTTAGATTTGTCTAGAATGGTGGGAGTTGTCGCCTTAGCAAATTCTTCTTGAGAAGTAAGGAAATCAAGATTCTTTTGGAAGAATTTAGCCCAACCATCTCTAGTCTCATTTATTATTTCATTGACTCTACCCATCATTAAGCTTATTTGCCGACATTTTCTGTTAAAGATTGTTCTATTTGCAACTTCTATACATCTTTTCATTTCCTCATTATTTATAGAACCACACATACTCAAAAGTTCAACTTCTTTAATCTCTCCGTCCCTCTTGATTGCATCCAATATCCTTGTATCTAACTTATTATACAATGTCTATACACATAAAAAATGGCTATGAGCAATTAAATAAATATTTTATATTTATTTAATAATTATTCTTTTATTAAAAAGTTAATTTGAAAAGATTAATTTATTTAATTCATTTTTCGTATCTTTCTATTAATTAATATTTTATTAATTAATTCATTTATCCTATTCTTCTAATTAATTAAATATCTAATATTTAATTATCTTCTCCAATCAATTAAATATATAATATTTAATGGTTACTTTACTATCTTATAGTCTCAAATATTAAATGATTTCCTAAATTATTTAATCTCTCTTATCCAACTCACCCTTCATCTCCACTTTATATTCCCTTTGCCAACTCATCAAACATGTGGCTAAGGAAATTAATATCTCTTAAATATTAATTCATCATTTATCTTCAACCTCAAAATTCAATGAATATTGTGTACGTACACATATTTCATAACCATTTCCTATATTCTCTCCAACACTCCCTACATCTTAGGAAGGACTTGAGTCCACTTATCCTGTCATGCCTAAATCTTTTCCAACCATCCCTAGATTCTCTCAGTTAGTAACCCAGTCAAGGTGAGATGAGTGACACTTGTCTTCTCCTTCCCCCTTTCTCTCAACCTTCATCTTTGCTCACAACTATCCAAATCTGCAGATCTGAGCCACATCATCTCATCCTCTCAAGGTCTATAAAATCAAGAGCTTTAGTTGAGAGAGAGTTAGACTTCAAGAGACTTCAAGTGCATTTTCAAGAAATCATTTGTAAAACTAATGCATCTGTGAGTTTTAATCTTGAAGAAAAAATAGAAATTAGCATTTTAGCATAATCATTTATCATTGTATATCATAGCATTTTGTTAACTACTAGTTATCAATCCATTCTTCATATGCCATCTTGGAAGCTATCAGTGCATTGTCTGAGAGCACACCATCTGCAACCAAGAATAGTGGCATTAGGACACAATGAGACATAAACCATGAAGGTAATATTAATATTTTTATTTCATATATATTTCATGTAGTTTCATTGGTTGAGTTTGGATTTCTTGTAGCATTTCTATTGGTATTTTGTGAAACTAACTTGTTGCAAGTAGCATTCTGATGATAAAATTCAAGTCGACACATTTTGGTGCCCACCATGGGGCTCATGGACCTCGCATATACCTTTAAAAATCTCAAAAAAGTAAAATTAATGCATTTGTAATGCAGATTCATGCATGTGTGAATTCTGACAATGCTTTTGTTCAATAGGTTAGCACATTTGCATCACAGGTTAACTCATATGTCATGTAAGGTAGCGCTTTTGTCTGCAAATCTACGCATTTGCATCATAGATTAGTGCATTTGCATCACAGGTTAATGCATATGTCATGTAGGTTAGCACTTTTGTCTGAAAATATGTGCATTCGCATCACAAGTTAGTGCTTTTGTGATGCAGGTTAGCACTTTTGGGATGTAGGTTAGTGCATTTGATAGATAGTTTAGCGCATTTGAAGCAGAGTGCAAAATTTTTAATCAAATCTTGAAATTAGGCTTGTGCAAGGGTAATTTATATTCCATATATATTGTCAAGATGTTTGAGAGGGGTTTCAAACCTCTAGGAGTTATAATGCAAAATCTAGTTTTTGGAAGATCTTCCAAATTTTAGAATTAGCTAAATTTCAAGGCATTTCAAAATCAGGAGTGAAAATGTAACCAAGATTTGAAATTAGGCTTGTGGAAGCCCACCTAAGGTTTTTTATTTTCACTAACTTCTTTATTTTATCGCAGGTTTCTAACAATTTCTTGCAGATTTGGAGGAGTTAAGTTAGGATTTAGTGATTTGTTTTCTAGCTTTTTCAAAGTTGGTTAAAAAGAACTCATATTTCCTTTTGGCTAAAAATAACTTCATTTTTCAATTTGGTATTCTAAAAGGTACCTCACTTATTTTTGGGCTCTAAAAATAATCACATTTGCAAGGTAAAAAGAACAACAAATCAAACATTTACATTCTTGCAAAGTTGGGATTCACACCTCAAATTTTGGGCTCTAAAAAGAACAACAATCTTTCATTTTCTTGCAAAGGTAAAAAGCACAATCAATCTTATTTTTTTTCCAAGTTAAAAAGAACAATCAACTTGTCCATTCTTACAAAGAAAGCTATTTTTTTGCAACGATTTTCATTTTGTTGATGAGGATTTTGGATTCCTAGTTTAGAAAATCATTTGCTATTGTGGGGCTAAAATAAACACCATGCTTGTTGGAGCAACATCTCCAAATAGGACTTAGCCGACAATTGCTTTGAAAAGGTTAAAAAGAAATTTGATTGCTTTGTCTTAAGTAGTAGGTATATGCTCTCCCCTTAAGTAGGTGACCAGTAAAGCCAAACCCACTCCTTTATGCTTTCTTTACTTTCAAGCATTAAATCCTTTAGAGGGTCTGCCTTCCCGAAGCCTCAAAAGGGCTAGTGTGAAGGGTACAACCCAAGTGGGCAATGACTTTATCGCCAATTTTACCAACCCACTATAATCAAATGTGGAGGCTAATGAAAATCCCCTCCAATGGAAGTGTGTATTTGATAGCCTTCCCCTAGTATCCTTGTGATGCAAAAATCCTTTGTTCTAAAGGTTGGGAAGCCTCTTAATTGAGTTTATCATTTGTCGTGCTAAACAGAATCCTTACTATGAACCATAGAAGTAGAAGGTTTGAGCTGAGTCAGTTGCCTATATTGGCAATATCATAGTGCAAGCGTGGGGAAGAATCTGCTCCCAAGATTACTCACCATATATCTCCCAAGATAACTACTCAATTGAGGAGCAATTCTCTTTGGCTTAATTTCTATAAAAAGGCAAAAAAACAGGCACCCTCCAGGGGGTGACAAGGTTGTTTGAGCTGACAGACTATCGAGACTAGTGGGATATAATATTGTAGATCACCTTTGAATAAAGTGTCTATCTGATGTGTCCTTTATTGTAAATCAAACCAGTGGAAATATTGGGGATTTGAAAATATCCTCACAAAAACATACACTCAATGTTTAGCATAAGGATGATCATTGTTTTCATGTGTGCTATGTCTTCTTGTTATGAACATTGAAATATATTGCAAATCAATCAATACAACAATCAATTCAAAACAAAGAACAAAAAGTAATCTTAGAGAGAAAAGAATTTCAAAATCCAAAAAAGCAATTTTTTTTGAGGTGGTTATCAACTTTTTAACTATCTTTAGGCAAGATTTTCATCGAATAAGATTAGGGGAGTATCAAACCAAGTGATGAAGAGTTTATCATCCAACTATCTCAATGATAACCATACCTAGCTAGGTAGTCAAGTTAGTCAAATCAAGTTTCCATATCAAGAGACTTTATCCATATCATTTGACATACTTTGTCATAGGGGCCTATCAAACAAACCCTCTATTCGACTTAGTGAGCTTAAGTATCCAAAATGAAGTATCCATCAAATCAACAAAATCAACCTTTCCAAATTGAAACTTTGATCACTCATGTGACCATCCCTTGTTGCTTGAAAAAGAAGAATCTTATCCAAAGGAAATGATTCCTAGCCTAAATCAAGATCAAGATATCATGGCTCTCCAATCTAATCCCATTTTTTATCAAGATCCTACCTTTCAAGAATCTTATAATGATCCCCTAAGATTCCGGTATTCCATCCACGATGATCCCCTTTTATCTCAAGAGCAGAGTCTTATTCAACATCCACCTCCTAAGCAAGAGAATGGTATCCCTTCCATCTCCTTAACTAATCTAATTCAGAATCAAGTGAAAAACACAAACTCAAATGAGCCTACTCCAAGTCAAGATCAAGATCAAAAAAACTCTTCATCCTCCATATCCATTTTAGGTCCTTTCATTCCAAAGTCAAACTCTTCATCCTCCAAATCCATTTTAGGTCCTTCCATTCCAAAGTCAAACTCTTCATCCTCCAAATCCATTTTAGGTCCTTTCATTCCAAAGTCAATCTCTTTATCCTCCAAATCCAGTTTAGGTCCTTTCGTTCGAAATTCAAACTCTTCATCCTCCAAATCTATTTTAGGTCCTTTCATTCCAAATTCAAACTCTCTATCCCTTCCATCCATCTTGGGTCCTTACTCCCTCCATCCACCATTCCATCACCTCAAATGATCCATAAGAAAGATCAACAAAATCACACATCTTTGAACTTCTTTCAAACATCTATCTAAACATCTTTTCAAAACTATTCTTCCATCATTTTCTTTATCTATTTTGGGTTCTTATGTCCCAAAATTCAATTTTCCTCCATATCTTCATTACTTCTTAAGTTATGTACCAACACTCATCTTGAATACATTTCCATCTATCCTAGCACAAATATTCAAACATTCTATCTATTATCCAACACCTGTTTTCTATCCTTCCATCCCTTTCATTCAATCCTTTGCATAAATCTGTCATCTATGAAATAGGCATTTGTGTCATTTTGTCATATGCTTTCCCATGCTCGAATCTCATGTTCAGTCCATTTCCTAGATATCTATTCATGATACACTTCATAATCCAAGGTTATTCCTCTTCAAAATTATCTTTTGGTTGGGATACACACTCAATCCAGAAAAGAACCACTTATCGTATCTTGGTACCAACATCTTTTGATTACTATATCTCATACACTTAATTAATTTCTCTAAATCATTGTGATTTCTTAGTCGAAGACATGGCTAGTGAAAAATCTAAAATCTTTCTTCAGCACCACTGTAATTATCAAACCCATGTAAGTTTCATTACTTACAAGCCAATGCAATCAAAATAAGAAAAGAAAAAGACAATATCAAAATATCCAGAGCATGATCAAGAAAAGAAATATCTAGAAAAGAAAAGAAAAAAATCAAATATCAAAAGCTTGGCTATGGGAAAATGCGAGTAACTCCATCGAGGCTATGGACACCTGACTAGAAATGGAGAAATATTTGTGATATTATAGTGATAACCTCATTGGAGCTATGAATTCTTTCTGGCAACGAGGCTCTATCCAGGATGCTTTCGAAGTTAGGGTATCTCATGTAGCTAGCCACATTGGATTCTGAAGATTACAATGATCATATGAGCCAGAATGAACCAATTACACACACATGGGTAATCAAAGACTAAGTACCTTGATCCAATTTGGGATTCTTCTTCCCTTGTGAGTCTACTTCCTAGTTTTTAGATATGTTTGGTTAAATTTTCTAGAGGTTCTAAGTGTGGGTTGGGTCTCTATCTTTGAAAAATTCAAGAACACTTATTCAGGTGGTGCTAAATACTGTGACAATCTTACATATCACCTCTTTACAAATGGAGGCCTCTATACTTGGAGTCAAAGTTTCATCCACTCTATTCTTCATACCACATCTCCCATTATCCTTCCTCCAGTATTCATTACTCTATCTAACTTCATCCATTACTATCTATGATCTTGCTTCATGCTAATCTATACCATATATAGTAACTATTCATTTCTTCCATCATCTATCATCTATCACTATCTATGATCTTGTTTCTCCTATCCATATCCCCTTTTCTATCCTTGATCTTGATCAAAATTAAGGACACAAACATAATTTTATGAAGCTCTTGACATGTCTCTTCATGTTCCATAATAAGATGCATCCATCTTTCACCCATTCATCTTCAACTCAATAATTCATCCATTCCTTATCTTGTTATACATTGGGGTAACCAAATACATCTTTCTTCTAATCCAAAAAGTTCAAAAAAATAAAAAAAATCACAAAATGTCGAAAAACTAAAAATTAAAAAAATTGACAAAATCAAATAAAAAATTGAAAATCAAAGCATGACAACATGGACCATCCATCAAATCATATCAGCAATAGGAAAACTCTCAAAGTCTGCAATCAAACTAATCACATGTCTAGTTAATCAATCCATTTATCAACATCAACATGTCTTATATAGGGATAGGTACACTCGAAACCAGACAAATCGGTCTTACATGGGGTACTCACTCTTTGAAACTAGACATTCTTATCAATCATCAAACAAATCAAAACAAAGACATAGATCAATATGACTGCTAGATTTTGTTCTGGGTAGTCTTATCTTTATCAATTGATGGTAGGACATGTTTCATCTCTCAAAAAATCAAAACAGAAAAACAAATCAAAATGTGCAATAAAACAAGTGGTGAAAACCTGATAAACAGGCCCTATCTAAAAAGTGAGTTCCTCCATCTATGAGATCGCTTTGCGCACCTATCCACTTCATCATATCCTATCTATTGCTTCCATCATATCCTAGCTTATCCATTCTATCTTTCGCATCCATTGCTCTGAACCATTAGCAAAAAATATGCAACTTACCAATAGTTATAAATCTTTGACATACTTGTCGTAGTTACTGTCTTACATTTTATTAGAATCAATCAATCTGCATTTGTATCCCTCCATGATTTGGATCTTGATCAATTCATACATCCATAATAAATTTTTGTTTCCACTGGGGGAAAAATCCTAATTCCTTTTGCTAAGGTGATCTCTTAAATCTTTGAAAATCCAAAACATTCAGAAAACTTAGAAAAAGCAAAAACACCTAGGATTTTGAAATAGATAATGAGCAACAAAGTAATGAAAATCAAGGCATTTCATCAACAACTGAATCATGAAACTCAGAAACTAAAGAATCAACCAGCAACTAATAAGGGATTATCAAAGATCATTCATTAAGATGATTGTATTAGTTAATGATCATAAGAACATGTGAATGACATGCAAGATTTAGTGTTTATATCTTGATTTTATTGCTAATCATGTACTTTATGCAACTCAAGGATGTCCATGACTAGAGAAGCTATGATGGGGCATGATTATTTTTCTCTGATTGTTGTCTATGGTTTATCTCTTGCTACAGTATGTACTTGTCTCAGGATATGATCGGCAAAAGATCAAGGAGGACGCTTCAAGTCATGCATGAAAGGGCATAATCTTTGTTTGTTCTGCAAGCAATACTCAGGTCAACTTGATCCATTATATCAAGTTTCTTGTATTAACTTTCTATATCAAAATCCATGTAAGGAATACTCAGGTCATCTTGAATCATTATGTCAAGTTGCTTGTATTTTCTTACAACATTTTAAAGCTCAATGATGAAATCAAAGCACTGTTACAAAGATAGCATATGAAGAATGGCATTATCATTTTTAGTTAGATCATTTCATTAGCTCATTATTCATCTACATTATAAGCATTCAATGTTAGTTGCATTATAAGCATCTAATTTCATTAACAAATCAATGGTCATCAATAAAGATTGAGTATACTTGGACAAACAAAAACAATTTGCATTTAATCATTATAGGTGCATTCATTTTTTAGAATCATTTAATCATTATTCATTTTCATTTAGTTGTATATAAATAATTGCATTAATTTGCATTCAATTAAGTGCATTTCATTCATCATGTAGTGTATCATCATTATTATTTGCATTATCATTCCATTAACGATCATTTAGTTGCATCTTTCCACTTAGATTCATAATCATTATAAACATTACATAAAAACTCAAAAACATTTCATGTAGATCATTTGCATTTACATCATCACAAACCAAAAACAACTCAATCATTCATTTGCATTTCCATATAGATCATTACATTTGCATCATTTATATATCATTTAAGTTAGTAATCATTTTCATTTGCATCAAAGATCATCAAAATCAAAAATCAACAAAAGCATTTATCATTTCATCGTCATATAAAGCATCATCATCAAATAAAGTAACATGCATAAATATCATCATCCATCTAATCATGCATCTATATAATCAAAGCATATAGATCATCATCAAATAGAGTAACATGCATAATAAAGATCATCATCACATAGAATCCATTTCTACATATAGATCATCATAAAAATAATAAAAGTCCAAGTATACAATGATATCAAATAAACAATATAAGTGCCTCCAAATCAAATCATGGCTGTCCTATACCACTACCACCTGACTCTATCCATCTCTATGTCTATGGATGAGAAGATCCTCTAGATGCCTATCTCCCATGATCACCCTCCTCCTCTGAGGTCCCATGACCCCATCACTGTTATTATCCATCAACATGGTGGTATGATAACTACCTTCTCTCTGGCTCTCTACAACTGTCTCTTCATATCATCGTCACCAGTGGGAAGTCTCCTTCCTAGCCTAAACTAATGCTCTAACAGTATCAACCAAGAGAGTACCTGATCCAACATGCTGAATATGATCAAGAAAGCCCTGAGTATCTTGCTGTCTCCTAACAGCTCTATCCCTCTCAGCCATAAGAGTCTGCACCTATTCTTGAAGCTGATCAATCTGTGCTCTAAGATTGTCAATGGTCTCCTGCTTTGCATGTCATGCTCTGGTACATCCTACTCTGGCTTATCATGCTCTGGTGCATCCTGCTCTGGAAAATCCTATTGTGGTGCATGAATCCCAATCCCCTCCTCACCACCACTCTGTCTAACTGCTAGAATCTTCGTCCAAGTAGCTCTCGTAGTCCATTATCTAATAAGAGGAACATGATCCTCTGGATCCTCATCATCTCCACCATGAGCTACAATAACCCTAGGGTCTAGCTGAGTCTGACCAAAGTCAATGCCTCTCCCGCAACCTCCATCTAGTCTAGTCATCTTGCCTCCTCTTGTCAATGACAACCCTCTTGGTGATCTCATCCTTGCCCTACCATGCTCCCTCCCAATCTGTCCAACATCCCTCCCACCCATAGGACATGGTCTCCCAATCCTGCCAACTAGTCCAAATTGTCCTCCATGGACTCTCAATCAACCTCCCCTCTGTCCAGGTCTCCTACCACCACCACCTCCATCCTAACCCTCATCTCCACCTCCCCCAGCCTCTTGAGAAACTCTAAGCTCTTGTCTCCATCTATGTCTCCTCACACCTAGATCATCTAAATCATCATCCTCATCTCCTGAGCTAGGAGGAGGATCTGCTAGATCAGCAATACGAGGAAATGGATGAGCTTGAATATATTGAGCATAATCTATAGTAACCCCAGGATCAAGAATGTGCAATCTCATATCATAAGCCACTCTCAGAGTAGTAAGAAACTCTGCGTGAGCAATCTCAAATGAAAAAGAAGGTCCCCAATCTTGTCTATTTCTGTACCACCGAGCATATATCGTCACACTAGTAGGCATAGGCTGGATGATACCAAACTATCTAAGAATGCGACTAATCGACTATCGCTCAACAATGTAAGGAGTTCTAACCAATGAGATATCTACTCTGCATGATAAATGGTAACATCCGTGCATCATCCATCCATGGCTCACAATCAACATATGGTCTCCAAGTAATGCTATCCAATGAATCAAGCACCCAGTGCTAATACTCCATCTTACCCAGCTTATGCTGAGTAAGGATACCTACATAAAAATAAACATATGGTTGCCTCTCTCCATGAACCTTGTGATGGATAGGCTGAGTCACAACAATGTGCTCCTACTAATAGATCTGCAATAAAGTGCATCCTATAGACAAACTAGCACTCTCATCATACACCACCTGATGAAGATCATGATATAAATGTGCCAATATACAAACACCCCAAGCATATCGTGTACGATGCTACATCATACTCAGGAGAATCTCACCCCATCCAACAACAAAACCTCATGATCGCCTATCAGGACAAATAAATCCTCCAATCAAACTAGCAAGAATGACAAGGAGAGTCTTGTAATACATCACCATATCCTCCCATCGAATCTCTCCTCTAGCGATTCTATCATTAGCAAAAATGGCTCTGCAAGCCTCTGTCCCAACACGATCCTGAAAATCATACTACACTAACTCACCAATCACTGGGATGTGCAAAATCCTATACACATCCTCGAGCGTCACACTAATCTCACCTATGGGCAAGTGGAAAGTGTTATCCTCACTATGCCATCTCTCGGCTAACATCGTCAATAATCCTCTGTTATGCATAATCTCAGGCATATACAATAGATGGTGTAAACCATAGGCATCTATATGTCTAATCTCATCCTATGTCAGCTTTGGCACTAAATGACGCACCGCCAGTAATTTCTCCTGACACTAGAGAACATCAAGTTTCTCCTATTTATCAAGAGAATTCAATCACTCATCAACTATCTATCTATCACATCAAAGGAATCACTAATCTATCAAATCTATCAAATCAAACTCAAGCAAACTTACGCTATCTATCTATCAAATCAAATTGAAGCAAATTAAGCTATCAAATCATTTTTAAAACCTATCAATCATGGTTTTCTATCAATCACTGAGTTCAATCAAAACTCTACTAAGCTGTTACATCAAAAACTAAATTAGTTTCTTAGAGCTACTCAATCAAATCAATCAAATCAAACAACTCAATCAAATCAATCAATCAAGTCTCTATTCATCATACATGTGCATCAACCACGTTAAATCTAATCATCAAAATAATTTTTAGCCTTTTGCACTTATCAAAAACATCAATTTTGAGCATATGCGCTATCCTATTGAGCATATGGGCTATCCTATGCAAAAGCACTATTATCCTTAGCATATGCGCTAGCCCTAAGAACATATGCACAAAACAAAGCAAAAGCGCTAACTTTAACTACAAAAGCACAAACAAACAATTCAAAAGTGCTATCCTATGCAAAACCACTAACATCATTGACATATGTGCTACCAAAAAGAGAATAAGCGCTAATCTATACATATGCACTAAACCTAATTGTATATGCGCTAAATCAAAAATGCAAAAGTGCTAACCTAATGCCGAAAATCACAAAAAAATTCAAAAATTTCAAAAAAGCGCCTAAAACATGAAAAGTTGCATGACAAGTTGAAAACAAAGCTTGGGATAAGATACATACCGGATACCCATACTCGGGAGGTCATTGATATCGGTGAACATGCTCAAATCGATGGTTCTCCATAGGAATCACCATTTTGCCACCTCACCAAGAAAATTTTCTTCACAAAGCTGACAAGGATAACAATGAAGTTAAAATTAGCCTTGGTTAATTTTATATTTTCCATTTGAAGAGTAATTCATGCTATTCAATGGGGCAATTTAATTTGTTTTTTACAAATGAATTTAATTGATGAAACCTTTAATCAATTATCATGAGATCAATCGTTCCAACCAAAGTTTTCAACAATTTCACGATTAATCTCCTGAGGAGGCACACAATCAGGATTTTCAATCTTCATCAGGTGCATTATCGAGACTTGATTTAATCTTTGAAACAATGTTGTCTCGACATGATTTCAAAGAGGGGCAAAATGTATACACATAAAAATGGCTATGAGCAATTAAATAAATATTTTATATTTATTTAATAATTATTCTTCTATTAAATAGTTAATTTGAAAAGATTAATTTAATTAATTCTTTTTTTGTGTCTTTATATTAAATAATATTTTATTAATTAATTCATCTATCCTATTCTTCTAATTAATTAAATATCTAATATTTAATTATCTTCTCCAATAAATTAAATATCTAATATTTAATGGTTATTCTCCTATCCTATAGACTCAAATATTAAATGATTTCCTAAATTATTTAATCTCTCTTATCCAACTCACCCTCCATCTCCACTTCATCTTCCCTTTGCCAACTCATCAAACATGTGGCTAAGGAAATTAATATTTCTTAAATATTAATTCATCATTTATCTTCAACCTCCAAATTCAATGAATATTGTGTATGTACACATATTTCATAACCATTTCCTATATTTTCTCCAACACTCCCTACATCTTAGGTAGGACTTGAGTCCACTTGTCCTATCATGCCTAAATATTCTCCAACCATCCCTAGATTCCCTCATTCAACAACCCAGTCAAGGTGAGATGAGTGACACTTGTATTCTCCTTCCCCCTTTCTCTCAACCTTCATCTTTGCTCACAACCATCCAAATCTGTAGATCTGATCATGACCGTTGATCTGAGCCACATCATCTCATCCTTTCAAGGACTATAAAATCAAGAGCTTCAGTTGAGAGAGAGTTAGACTTCAAGAGACTTCAAGTGCATTTTCAAGAAAATCATTTGTAAAACTTATGCATCTGGGAGTTTTAATCTTGAAGAAAAAATAGCAATTATCATTTTAGCATAATCATTTATCATTGCATATCATAGCATTTTGTTAACTACTAGTTATCAATCCATTCTTCATATGTCATCTTGGAAGCTATCAGTGCATTTTCTGAGGGCATACCATCTGTGACCAGGAACAGTTGAGTTAGGACACAATGAGACATAAACCATGAAGGTAATATTAGTATTTTTATTTCATATGTATTTCATGTAGTTTCATTGGTTGAGTTTGGATTTCCTGTAGCATTTCTATTTGTATTTTGTGAAACTAACTTGTTGTAGGTAGCATTCTGATGATGAAATTCAAGTTGACAGACAATGATAAAGGAATTTCCTTCCAAATCTCTACCAAATCCTTCTTATATATGTTTAAATGTAACAAAATTGCTTCTTCTATTTCATTTTGCTCATTATCATCTAAATATTCATATAAATTTGACACATTCTTCAAAATTCAATCTTTTGTCACCTCATCAATTAATTCTACACAATTTGTATTACCAAATTCAGTTTCTTCATCACTCTTACTCATGTTCTTTCTAGGGGTTGCAGGAGCAGATGGAGCAGGCTTCCTCTTTTGAGTAGGTTTCCTTCTCGGAGGTGTGGATGTTGTTGTTACCTTTCTTACTAGCTTCTTCTTTGGTTCAACCTTCTTCTCTTCTACCAGCTTGGCTTGTCATCTTTCTTCCTCTGTACCCTTCTCAATGCAAGAGGTTGATTATGCTCTGGATTAGAGTTAGAAGAGATAGGAGATATGAAAGTTGCTGGCCTCTTTACCTCAGGAGCACTTTTCACTACAATTGTTGCAGCTGCCATTGTCGGTTGATCTATTGGTTTAGATCCAGAACCTAGTTCTATATCTATCCCATGAATTACATTCTGAATGAAGGAATAAATTTTGTCTATCTTCTTTTCCCTTCTTTTCTTGTTGAAACCAATTTTAACCTCAAGAGCCTTCTCCTTTGTAGTGCCAAAGTGTCCAGCCTTATCATCCAAAGGAGCATCAATCAACATTTTAGCATATAGTTCCAGGATGTTGTCATCAACTTGATAACCTAATTCAGTGACGCATGTTTTTCTAGGTTCCATTGCTTCCATGAGTGTCTCATATGTTTTCACCATGAAATAGATATCAGTGGAGTATTTCTCCATAATGTGTTTGGAGATTATTTCCCTCAGTCTCATGTTCTCTCGAAAAGTTTTAAAGAAGCCCCATAACTTCTCATCCCTATTTCTACGACGACTGGTGATTGCCATGAGCCTAAAATTTCTTTCCGAAACCTAGTAGCTCATTCATGAAATATAACATCAGACAGACAATAAGATTGCCAAACTAGAAAGTTCCTTTCTTAACCCCTTTGATCTTGCCAAGATTTAACATTAATTCACTTCTTAACCATTCACACAAATCATACTTTCCATTATTCTTTATCATTTGATATGCAACATCGATAGAGGAACTAGCAATGGAGTTCAATCGACTTGATTGTGTTACCTTGTAGCCGATGATCATGTTGGCAAATTTCACATCTATATCTTTGATGGTGCTGACCCTCATCGACCTTCCATCATGGGTTGCGCTGCTAAGCTTTTCAACCTCAATGTTGGAGATCTTCTTCCCTGGTTCCTGTCCAACTTTGGGTAAGCCTGTGACTTCTTGAATTACTTCTTTGGTGATCATGTGAGGCCGGTCCAGCCAGATGAATTCATTATGGACCCTACTCAGAACAAATCCAATCATTTCATCCTTGAATTTTGGTATATAACAGATTTCGATTAACCCTAGGTCTTCAATGCTTTGATATTCTGGCTTGATTGTTCCAGAGCTACCTAGTATCATAGATTGATACATTCCCTTGATTTCCTTAGTTCCTAAATCCTCCAAGGTGTAGTGAATATAAGCCCGGACATCTTCCACATAAACTAAGCCATCGGGAACCCTTGAAAATGCACTAGTAGAGTCTTCCTTCATTGAAATCTGAAGAACTTCCTTGAAAATAGGTCTAAGCTTATTCTTAACCTCAACAACAGTGGGATTCACAATGAAAGTAGGAGCAAATTATGATTCAGATGCCATTTCAAAGAAATACCTGGATAACGGTCACAATTGAAAGATTTTGATTACTTCTCAGATAACTGCTAGAAATCTTTTAGAATGCTTTTGCTTTCTCTTGATTACCTGTGATTTGCCTTTTCTTTGCTTTGGTTTTCTTAAGTGCTGGGTGAGTGAAAATAAGTCCATTTTCCCTTTTTATTAGCGAGTAAATCCTAATTCATCACTGTCATAAATGCTTAGCGGTGCACCCTACCGTATGTTGGTTTCACAATTTTATGCCGGTTAAACCTCCATCAATGATCAATACCACTCTCCAGATCTCTTTCCAAATCTCTTTTGGGGAATATGCAATATTTTCAATGAATTTGCCAACCCCTAAGGCATATGCCTTAGTTACCAGTTGAATTTCCTACCGGTGTAGGAATGTTTTGTTCTACCAGTGGAGTTAATGGTGCAGTTACTAATGTAGTTGCATCTCCACTTGGTTCTTCAGACTTTCTAACCCATCTCTTAGTGTGATCTTGTTGCATTTCATCTACCTTCTTCTTTCCTTTCTCATTTGCTTTGTCATTGCTAACCAGTATAGTCTTGTTTTGCAGTACTTAGCAATATGACCTATATTTTTGCATGCATAACATGTAACATTGTTCTTTTGAGTTTCTTTGACATATCTAGTGTCATTCCTTGACCTACATTGATTAGCCAAATGTACAAACTTTCCACATGCATGACATTTAACATTCATTCTACAATCTTCTGACTTATGACCATATTTATTGCAATTTGTGCATTGACCGGGAACTGAATTGTAGTTTTGATTTGCTCTATTTCTACATTGTTTCACCATATGCCCAAATTTATTACAAACAAAGGATCTACCATTGAATTTATAAGTATTAGATTGCCTTACTAGTTTACTCTAGTCTGATGAGTTTTGCATACCAGTTGTCTAATCTTCATTTTTAGTATCAGAGCTTTCCCCTTGTACAAATCCAAGTCCTCTAGAATCTTCACTCTGCCTTTGTTTCTTCAATAAATCATCCAATTGTGTAGCACTAATCCTAAATTTTTCTTTATACTCACTTGCAGTAGTCAGATCATCTCTTAGAGTCATTATTTGTCTTTCAATCTCTTGTTCATTATTCTAGGATTGTACCAAATTAGTTCTCAACAGATCATTCTCATGAGCCAATCTGCCACATTCTTCAAATTTTTTCTTCAGAGATACAACAAGATTTTCTTCCTTCTTCTTTCTGTCCTCAATATCTTTTGACATCCTCATAGTCAAGTCTTGCATTTAATTCTTCATGATCATGTTTTCTTGACTTCGTTTCTAACATTGTTCCTTAAGTGCATTTTTCTCTTCATCATCCTGGTTTTGTAAAAGTTCTTTCCTCCTAGCTTGAGTTGATGATAACCTTTCTTATAGAACAAGAATGAATTCGTTAGCAGAATTGAATTCATCTTCCAGCTTTAAGTTCTTCATCCTTTCAACATCATAATCCTCAAGTGCCATCTCAAGTTGCTTCTCCATAGCTATGTTCAATGATTTTGATTTTAGGATCTTCCTCAAGTTGTTAAACTTCCTCCAAGGTACCAAGCTCTGATACCAATTGTTGGAATCCATGAATACTGAGAGGGGGGTGAATCAGTGTTTTGCTGGTAGTATAAGAATTTACCTTATTATAATATACACTTATAAACCGGTAAATGAAGAAACATATAACATGAAGTAAATAAACCAGCCACATGAATGAACACCATAACACATTGAATTTTATACGTGGAAAAGCTTAAAGAGGAAAAACCATGGTGGGATTTGTGACCCACAATATCAATTCACTGGCCATATGAAAGATATTACATAGCATGGGGGCTTGCACATACAGGAAGGCGCACTTCCTAGAGCACACTACTCAACACAGAAGAGTCTCACTGACTACAAGCTTTTGCTGAGATTAAATAGTAATGGTGAACTCACAAAATGCATCTGCAATGCCAAAAAGAGTTCCACTTAAAGCTCTATTCTGTATCAGTTCATAAACCCTGAACCCTTCTACTAGTATCTCCTATCCTCCAAGAATTCTCTACAAGCCATCTACTGATCATTGTATGATATAAATTTCACATACAATTGACCTACATACATATCCTTTGCATCACACTATCCTTCTTCCTTGTCATATTTCAAAATAAGCTAATAGACTAACTTATATACCCTTTACAAACAATATGCCTTATACCGGCTTACAATACATTACAAAAGATATTCAATGTCGACCCTATACAATAATTACAAAATAATTTTACAAATAAAACCTTTTGGATCCCAAACTGATGTCGGCTTCATAGAAGTGTTGGATGCTGGTGCCAGTGCTGGTGATGACCCTAAATACTCTAATGCCAGTATCTGTCGATGTATGCCTCCAATGTCAGTATATGTCGGTTTATGTCTCCATAGAATCTTGTTGCCATCAATGACAATATACGAATCCAACGAGTGTCAATTGCCAACAACCATCAATTAGATAGAAAAGATGGAGAGGTTTCTTTGTGTCATATATGTATATGTCATTTCCATAGATCTAGGTTAAGATGACATGACTTGTGGGGATCATTTTACTATATTACTAAATCGGAACATAAAAATATCATCTCATAGTTTGCTAGAGTGATATTTCTTTTTCTGATTTTTTATATTTTAATTTGAAACATTCATTTTAATTAATTCGTAGATGGATAAAACATCCAAGCATGATGTAGCATATGAAATATGGGGAGGTAGAGGCCTTGATGTTTCAATAATGTACTAAAATGGATCAAAGGAGGTTCATAGATTCTCCATGTCAATCTCAAATCTAAAACATCTACATAGTTTTTAAATGTGTTAGTAATTTTTTAATAACGACTGTACCATTGGATATGAGTTGTCCAATATGACATGGTGGGTCAAAAATAATGGAGGTGGCTCAATCTTTAAAATATTTTATTGATGAATGATCATACAAATAATGCACATTATCATTGCAAGGAAGACATGGAGATGGAATATTAAATTAGTGCATAATAATTTTAATAATTACACTATATTAATGTATTAAAGGAAACATATTAAGGATGAAACACCACACAAATGATAAACAATATGCAATACATGAAACATGTCTAGCATCATCATATAATTATGGAGTACTATGAGGATAATTTTATTATAAAATATAGTACAATCTCTATAAGGTTTGTTGTGTCATATTTAATAATTATCTATGTATAGAAACAATTAAAATGTAATCTTTCACCCCATGATTTCATTGTACAATTTTCTTCTCCTCTAGCATTCTTCATCCTAGGGATGGATCATGTAGTGTGATTCGAAATGTTGATGCAAAAAACTATCACACAATCGAACCCAAAAACATTATGCCATTTTAAAAAAAATTCATATAAAGTCAGGAGTACAAGACATGCCAAGTAAAAATTATGGGTCATGTCATATTATGCAAAACAAGATTTAAAAATTATAAAATGAATCAAGAAAATCTAAAGTATGTAATATTTTAATACTTATTTCCCAAAATTAATAGAAAGAGGAAGTTCTTAGGAGAATTATATATAATTGATACTATTATTTGTAAAAAGGAGAGAAGAAGAAATAATCCTGGAAAGCTTCAATATTATTCTCAATAGAAACTACTATACTATTATCTTTACATAGAATTATTTCAGATTTTATTTTTTATTTCATAGAGATTCCTAGGTCTTCATTTCATCTATCAAATTAGCTTTAAATATTTTATCAAAAGTGACAAGTTGTCAAACAAAAGAGTTGATTTACATTAACTAATGTGAGTAGAAATCTCACATAAGCATCACTTGGATTCTTCATTATTAATAAGTATGAATTGTACACCATTTAGTTGAATATTTTATTTGTTTCATGAGATCTTTGCAATTTGGTAGAAAATATGTATCCAGAACCAAATATTCAAGTAGTATATAATTATCTCACTCAGGATCATAAGGATTTATTAAAGGAAAATCATAAGAAAATCAAAGTTCCCTACTCTTTAGAACATAACTAATTTATGATTTTATCCTTCCAATTTTTTTAAAAATTAATAATTCAAATAAATTATGAAAGTCCCTTGTTGACTGCCAAAAGGTATAGAGACACCGGTCTAGAGATGTAAAATTGTAAGCTAGAAATAAAGTTCTAAAATGTATAACTTAGAAGATAGGATATAATTTCATTCATATGTCATGCATACATCATCTTGTCCACTTATAGAGAACACCCATGTTCTCTTGAACTTGCATCTCCTCTCAATGGTGTTGGCCATTTGGTGGAATTAATTATGTGTTGCATTGATGTTTTCTCATTGATGTCAACACTAGTTGTTTGGATGCTTTACCGGCACCCTTGTGGTCCCAATAGGATGAGTGGTTTCTCGTTAACTTGAATCTGGCATGATCAGGTAGACTTCGGTATAATATGGTGATGAAATTAGCTTATTCATGATTCTAATATTCATATTTGATCAGTTGGTTTTGGTCTGGTAATTGGATGTTATTATGCTTGCTTATAAGATTGGTTTCTGGTTTCGGTAAGGGTTTCACCAGCAAATCTTTTGGTGGAGATCTTTGATGAATTGCATAATTGGTGTTGGTGTAGCTTTTGATGGAGTTTCAGGATGTTGTTGGTGATCATGTTTGAGACTTGACATTTGGAGATCATTGCTAAAGCATGTGGACCTATACTTAGTCCCGGCTGATCTAGATTATGGACCGACATTAATGTAATGGGTGGATAGGACCTATTGTTGTATTTTTGGGATGTCTTATGTGTTGGTTTTTATTTGTTTGGTCTAAGACAAACATGGTTTGTAATTATGTAATTCATTTATTATCAGGTGGTCGACTTGATTGTTTATGGTCAAGGGTTTGTATAAATAAGATGTAAGATCTCATTGTAGATCATCATGGTTAATATAAGGGGCCATGGTCAAGGAATGTAATGTGTGAATAATGTAATATCATTCAGGAAGAGGAGTTGGGCGATCATTTGAGATTGAATTGGTTTTATGGAAGAGGATTTAGTCCTCCGTTATTGAGCTTAACTAGAATTGTACTCAGGCATAGCAGATGCTATCTTTTGTTGTTCAACACTTCTATGGATTGCAGTATCAATTTATATGTAGTCAATGAGGCCCCTTTTGTGATGAGCAGTGTGCTCTAGGTTGTTGGCCTTCCTACAAGTGTAGGTCCCTTCATTGTAATTCACATACTTATTGCAAAAGTATGATCTAACTATGGGTAGTCTTCCCACAGTGGTTTTTCCCTTTACCGGGTTTTCCACATACAAATCTTGGTGTTGTGTAGATGGCTTTTATTCTATGATTATTTTTTATGCTTAATTAGATTAACTGCTATTTCGGTATTATTGGTTTGGGTTCTAGTATTAAAGTTTAATATGCTAATGCTTCCGGTAATCTGTGACAACTGATTCACTCCCCCTCTCAGTTGTCTTCCAATTATCTGAACTGTCTAACAATTGGTATCAAATATTTGGTCCTCTTTGTAGAAAGCTTAACCACTTGAGGAAGATCCTATGGTAACTAATAGTTCAAGTTCATCCATTTCTTCTAGAGTTATCTTTCGAAGAGATATATTGAGGCTTGAAGGAACAAATTACACAGCATGGAAGATTCAGATGGAGACTCATTTGAGATGTCTTGGAAAGGAGATTTGGGAGATCACATAGAATGGTGTCACACCCTTTAATTCAGGATCTGGAAATCCTCCTCTAGCTAACCTAGACAAGGAGCTTGAGAATGATTGTAGAGAAAGAGAAGCCCTCTTGTGTGCACCTTCTAATCAACAAATAATGGGATTAATAGACAAATCATCTGCAAAGGATATATGGGATAAGTTGTAGACTCTTAATGAAGGTGACCCTACAGTGAAGATTCCTAAACTTAATGGTTACTGGGTGAGATATGAAAACCTGAAGATGGAAGAAGATGAAAGGATTACTGCATTCATGGAAAGAGTAAATGAGTTGTTATGGGAATTAAATGTTGTGGTGGAACTCTGAGTGAAGATGAAATTGTTTCTAAAGTCCTGAGAGCCCCACCATCGGCTTACAAAATGAAGGCTACTACTATTAATGAGTTGAGAACAATGGCTAATACATCTATCAACATAGATACTTTGGTTGGGAAACTATCTTCTTTTGAGCTTGAGGAATTTGGATCTTCTGGAGCTATGAATATTGAACCTACTTTTCATGCATCTATATCTACAACCGGTAAGCAACACTGGAAAACTTTATATGAAAAAGAATTAGAAGATATGAAGAGATAAGTTGATGAGTTTGAGCAACTTGAAGCACTATTTGCTAGAAGAGTACCGAAAGGACCGATAGGAAGTAAGTATGAAGGAAAAACACCTTTTAAATGTTTTGCATGTAATAAGATTGGTCATTTTGCATCTAGATGTCTTGAAAGAAATTCAAGATTTGAAGAAAGAGTTAAAATATTATTTAAGCCTAACCTTGGATATCAAAACAAGTATAGATTCAAGAAAAATAAAGATAAATCATGCTACATAGTAGATGAGGAAGGTATTACTGATCTAGATGATGAATTGACAGAACACTCTGCTAGTGGATCTAGCAATGGGAAGGAATGGGTGTTCCTAGCTATCAAGGAAGATGATCTGACACTGGAAGAGAATGTACCTGAGGAGAAGACACTTGCTTCTAAAATTGAGGACAATGATGAATGGGTAATTAATAGTGGATGTTCACATCATATGACTGGAGATAAAGGGAAGTTTTTGTCTTTGCAAGAATTTGATGGTGGACTAGTTAGATTTGGAGATGACAAGGCATCTATGATCAAAGGAAAAGGAACTATATAATTGGATGGTAAGAACAATAATGATAATTTTTATTATGTTGAAGGTTTGAAGCATAATATTTTGAGTGTAGGACAATTGGTAGATAAGGGATTTCAATTACAGTTCAAGGATGGAAAATGAAAAATCATTAATAGATTTGGCTTGGAGATTACAACCAGTACACAAACAAAAGGTAAAATATTTCATTTGAACTCCAGTGAGAAGACATGTTTGATTACACAGATTGATGAGAGTTGGTTATGGCATAAAAAATTGTGTCATGTGAATTTTGATTGCATTGTGAAGATCAGTTCAACTAAGGCTGTTAGAGATATACCTAAGATTATGAAACCCTATAATCCAGTATGTAAAGAATTTCAAATGGGTAAATAGGTTAGAACCTCTTTTAGGAGTATACAAGATAAATCAAATGATGTTCTTGATCTTATTCATACTGATTTGTGTGGCCCTACTAGAGTTAAATGTTTTCATGGTGATAGATATTTCATGCTAATCATTGATAATTATTCTATAATGATGTGGGTTACTTTTTTGAGAGAAAAATTTGAAGCATTTGAAAATTTTAAAATCTTTAAGGCTAAAGTGGAAACTGAGACGGGATTGAAGATTAAATGTTTGAGATCAGATCATGGTGGAGAATTCACATCTAGTGAGTTTAATAACTTTTTGTGACAAGCATGGTATAAGAAGACAATTTTCTGCTCCTTGGACACCTCAGCAGAATGGAGTTGTGGAAAGTAAAAATGTTAGGATTAATTATAGTCCCAAAGATACTAAGAGGGGGGGGTTGAATCAGTATCTAACTGGTTTGCAGAATATTTAACCTTATTAAGAACTTTGCATCTTAAAATAGTGTACTAATAAATAAGAATTAATGCAGTAAACAGGAACAATAAAGACAACATAGAAAACACACCATAACACAAGATCTTTAATGAGGAAATCCGGTGTGGGAAAAACCTTGGTGGGATTTGTGACCCACAATATTCACTCAGTGGCCAATGAATAAATATTACTTACAATGAGGGGTTTGCACATGCAGGAAGGCCAACTGCCTAGAGCTCACTGCTCAATAAGAGTCACACTAACTACAAAAGAGGATTATGAAATCCAATACAATTTACTTCTTCAAAGTAGCATCAACTATGCCAAGTTCAGTATTGGTTTAACCTCATTCTATAACCAAAACCTTCACTGTCAACTATATCTCCTTATACAGAATATCATCCATATATTCTTTCCATGCATATATCTACAACTAAAAATAGCCTATAAGATCTCATACATATATATGAGTCTTTTACAATATGCCATGTCGGCTTTACAAAAGATAATTATTATTAAATACAATAAATAAAAGTTTATTCCTTGTCAGTTGGGGTGCTCGTATACATTGTTGTCGTTGCTAGTGAAGTGGTTGCCAGTGTATGTAGATGTCTATGCCAATGCCGATGCTGGTGCCGGTGTCTACTGATGGCTTTACCAAATGAGTTCCATAAGGTTTCCAGATGGTTTCCATCAATGACAACACCACTATTCTCATAAGAGTGTAGAATGCTAACAATCTCCCCCTTTGGCATTGATGACAACACTCATGAGAAAAATCTAGAAACTGTTTCCAAAAAGTGAAGTCCAAATAGTTACTAAAAAGATATGCTCCCCCTGAGCAGATGATCTCCTCTGATTAATCATTTTTCTCTATCCACTACTCCCCCTTTGACATCAATGACAAAGGTTTTCAAAAATTGTCAAACGAGTGCAAAAATTTCACCTCAAAGTTTGTAACTAGTTGGTTACAATCTGGAATATGTCTGCCAAAACCAAATTTAAACTCTGCATGAATATGTTTCTATAGTTCAGGGTTGCCTCAGTCTATTGGACCGTGTCGGTGAGATGATGCATGTGCTCTTCCGGTGATCTTTCTCCTTGAAGTAATGCCTTAGAGATTTCATTTTTCAAAGAGATAAGGTTGTCCAACTTAGGACCAAGTTTATGCTCAAGTTTTTTGGCATTAGTCTTAATCCTTTCCTTCTCTTTCTCAAATTTGTCCAATTTCTCCTCAAAACCTATTATTTCTTGCTCAATAATTGATATAGGTTCGGATGAACAAATTATGTTATCAGCTATGTCATCTATTTCTTTCTATACTCTACTTATTTCATTTTCTATGTCCTTTGTCAAAAGATGTGGTTTGCATGTTTCTCTGTACAACTCTTTGTTCTCCAAAATTGTGGTGTTTAGTGCAGGTAATGGTGTATTTATGTGTTCTGTGTACTTCTTTATTGTATCCTCAAAGAATTTATCTTTTTCCTTTTCAGCTTTCTCTTTGAAGGTGTCCTCATTCACCTTATCAACTATTATTACATTGTCAGTAATGAATTTGGACAATGTATCCAATTTACCTAAAGAATCCTTTACATGATCTATGTTACATTTTGGTGCAATTAATTTAAGAATTGGTATGGTGTCGTAAATTTCCTTGTAGGCCAATGCATTATAGTCAATTATCTTCTTGATAGAGTCTAGGAGTACCTTTGTTACATTAGTAGGTCTGAATTCACTTGATGAAGTACTGGTTGTCTGACCAACTACCTTAATTACCACTATGCTTCTAGCATTTGTAACCATTTTTCTTGTGTTATCCTCCGGTGGATCACTCTAAGTTTGCATTTCAACCAATAAAGGTTTGTCTGATTATTTAGGTATCTCAATGATTATCGGTTTCACTACCTCAATATGTACCTCTGCCTCTATCGATTTCTCTGTGTGCTCCACTATTGGTATCTCAATCTCAGCAGGTTTCTTTGTGCTAGCATCTATACCTTCAGTATTTATTCCAATATCCAATGGTTGCTCTGTTTGTAATGTTTGCTCAGTTTGTAATGATTTCTCTGTTGGGATCTCAACCTCAATAGTCTCTACTGATTTATAAGCAATGTTGCCACTATTAATATTATCATCCTTAAGCTTTGTACCATCCTTATCCACAACAATATTTACTTCTTGAGTGTCTATATTCATGGTGAATAGTATTTTAGATTTAGGATTAGTGTTATCATGTGTGATACCTTCACTTTCAGTAACCGGTGGATCATGAGTATGTACTGGTGAAGTATCAAAGGGTGGTGGCAAATTGTCAGTTATCTTGATGTTCCGTATTCCACCAACTTTACCTTTCCCTTTGTCTTTATCCTTCTAATAAACTTTGAATGTTTTCTTTGGTCAGTTCAGTTCCTCTTGTTTTTTTTTTTCCACAAAGAAGATATCCCATTTATCAACAGAATCCTCTACAATCTCATTTACTCTACCTGCCATCAAACTTACTTGTCGGTGACCACTAGCCAAAACGGATCTATTAGCCTCACAAATCAGGTCATCAATCTCCTCTTTTGAGTTAACCGGATGTACAACTTGTTGGTATTTTGGATATGTTGATATGGTTTTGTCATTGATGTCAACACCTGCCATCACTTGTGAACACTTATCAGCACTTGGAGATCTTTGGTTATGTTCACCGGCAAGTCAAAGACTTATGCACAATCACTGATATTTGGTTCACTGGCAGATTATATTATTCATCGACACTTGGAATGACTTGGAGACTACTTGGTTATGTCGAAGACATTATCTGATCACTTGGTTTTGGTGATTTGGTTATTTGTTTATTCGTGTTTGCATATTTGTTGTTACCGGCAAATAGGTCAAGGATATACACCAATAGGCATATCTATTCTAGATCAGCATGACATGCTATGGAGATGATTTATTATTATTGTAAATGCATTGAGCCGACATCATGCATCGGATATCAATTTATTTGTAATTGATTTTATTGTAATATATTTTAGTGAGTTGACCTATTCAATTGGTCTTAGGTTATGGTATAAATGTAAGATCTCATTTCTGAGATTGGTAGGTGATTAGAAAAAGAATTGTAATAAGGTATATGCGAAAATAAGTAGAGCTATACATGTAGACATCATTTGAAGGTTGAAGGAAGGTTTTTCTGAAGGCAATCAGAACTTAACCGATACTGAATCTAGCATATGAAGATGCTATTTTATGTAGTACATTATTATTAAATTTAACCATCCAATTGTAGTTAGTGTGACTCTCATTTTGTGATTGAGCAGTGAGCTCTAGGTAGCTAGCCTTTCTGCATGTGTAGAATCCATATGGTACACACATACTATCTGTAGTAGTATCATTTGATTGTGGGTAAGGCTTCCCACTGTGGTTTTTCCCCTTATAGGGTTTACAAGTACAAATATTTGTGTTATGTTGTGGATGTTGTTGTCTTTCTGTTTCATGCATTAATCTTTACCGGTACTGCAATTAACTGATAAAACTATCTACCGGCATAAAGTTTGGTTTACCAGCATTAAGCATTAAGTTTTGGTTAAGTTAATTTTGGTTGAATTTATTGGATAATTGATTCAACCCCCCCCTCTCAGTTTTCTTCAGGACCTAACATAGCTAGAAGTTTTTCAACTTTTAGTTTCTTGTCCAATTCTATCACTGCAATCCTCTTTGCATCTAATCTTCTATATAGTTCATTGGGCAAGTCATCCACAACTTCAATTAAAACTTTCTTGTATATATCCAGATGTAAAATTATACTGTTTTCAATGCTTTCCTTTTCTAAATTTTTGAATGTGTTATACAATTTACTCACATTATCCAAATTACTGTCATCAGTTATTTCATTTAGCAAATTATCCAATGAGGGTATGATTGGATTCTCTTTCATCTTGGGAGTTAGTTTCTTAGCTAGTTGCCTTACTACATGTTGTTTCTTCCTTAAGGTCCTTGTCCTTTTGGGTGGAGGAGAGGGTACCGGTGAAGGTTTTATCTTCCTTTCAACTCTTTTGAATTCAGCTGGTATCTCACTGTTAGAAGATATGCCAACTAGTGAAATGTGTGCCTCCAGTTGCAGTCCTTCTAGCTCACTAGTCATTATACTAGTAATGTTCATAACAGTTTCTTTGATTTCCTTTACCTTCTTTGATGCATCTCTTATATATTTCTCTCTTTTCTTCCTTTGCTTCATTTTTTTCACATTACTTTCAATTGTTTCAACATTACCAAAAACTTCTTATGTTGGTTCTCTTGGTGCATCTAACAAAGCTTTTGCATAAGTCTCAATTATGTTGAGATCTACCTCATAGCCCATTTCTATTACCCATACGATTCTAGGAAGTACAACTTCCATCCATGTCTCATCCTTCTTGATTACCAAACATATTTCTTTATCATATTTATCCACTACACTCTATGGTAGTCTTTCTCTAGTTTTCATTTTGGCTTGAAAAACTTTAAAGTATTCAGTTATTTTGCTATCTTTTGCAGTTCCCATGCCGCAAAAAGCTTCCTGTAATTGTTTTCCTACCGGTATGTCATATTCAAAGTCTTTTTGTCCTATACCAGGGATTTCCTTTGTGAAATACAACATTAAGCATACCAAGAGATTACCAAAGCGAAATGTCCCTTTCTTATCACCTTTAATCTTTTTCAAATTATCTATGAGTTCATCTTTCAACCATTCACATACATCTATTTTTGCATTGTTGTTCACCATTTCATAAGCACTATTAATGCAAAGACTAGAAATTGAATTGAGTTTGTTTGCATGAGTAGTCTTATAACCTAAAATCATACTTATGAATCTCACATTGATGTCCTTAATGTCATTCACTCTTAGTGATCTACTGTTTGATGTTCCTCTAGTTAGGGTCATTACTTTGTTGATAGGAACTTTCTTTGTTTTATCTGGTCTGTTGTCGGTTGAGGGTAAACCTGTTACTACCCTAATTGCTTGCCGGGTAAATTTGCAGATATAGTCTAACCATAGAAATTCTCCATGTGTCCTACTTAGGACAATTCTCACTACTTCTAGAAATTCAGGGATATTCAATATCTCAACAAAACCTAAAGTCTTCACAATCTTGTGCTCGGGTTTAACAGTGCCATTTTCATCACAAATTATAGTTTTAAACATTTTTAGCAATTCCTCAGAACCTAATTCTTCAATGTTGAAATGAATATATATCCTAGGGTCTTCAGCATAAGCTACACCTTTAGGAATCTTTGGAAATGAACCTATGGAATCATCTTGCTTAGCTACTTCGGGAATAATTTTGAACACAGGCCTAGGGTGTTTTACGTTTTCCACAATAGTATGGTTCGCAATAAATTCGGGAGTAGAAGATGAAGCCATTTGAAAAATACCTTTAGCTGCCTGATAATGTCTGAATGCTTGAAGGAAATCGCTTCACACGTTCACTTTGAATGCCTTTTCTTAGATTTCATGCTCTCTGCTAATTTGAATTCTCGGTGAATCAAAAATGAGGGAAAATCGATGATTTATAATAAAATTTCTTTCAACAACCACATTAAATGCTCATCGGTTAAGTGAAAACTTAACAATCTGCTAGTAAAGAAGAAATCTATCTTCTCACCATCGATCGAGGGTAATCTGCATGATATTCAACTTGCTACAATACCCCCAAAGGGTTACTACTTAGTTGGATGAAGAATCTCCTATCGATGGAGTAATACTATGTTCTATCGGTGATATTCAACTTGCTAGTCATGAGATCTTATGGGTTTTTTGGGTTTTAAATTATCTACGAGTTCATCTTTCAGCCATTCACATACATCTATTTTTGCATTGTTGTTTAGCATTTCATAAGCACTATTAATGCAAAGACTAGAAATTGAATTAAGTTTGTTTACATGAGTAGTCTTATAACCTAAAATCATACTTATGAATCTCACATTGATGTCCTTGATGTCATTCACTCTTAGTGATCTACTGTCTGATGTTCCTCCAGTTAGGGTCATTACTTTGTTGTTAGGAACTTTCTTTGTTTTGTTTGGTCTACTGCCAGTTGAGGGTAAACCTATTACTGCCCTAATTGCTTGTCGAGTAAATTTGCAGATAGAGTCTAACCATAGAAATTCTCCATGTGCCCTACTTAGGACAATTCTCACCACTTCCAGAAATTAAGGGATATTCAATATCTCAACAAAATCTAAAGTCTCCACAATCTTGTGCTCGGGTTTAATAGTTTCATTTTCATCACAAATTACGGTTTTAAACATTTTTAGCAATTCCTCAGAACCTAATTCTTCAATGTTGAAATGAATATATATCCTAGGGTCTTCATCATAAGCTACACCTTTAGTAATCTTTGGAAATGCTCCTATGGAATCATCTTGCTTAGCTACTTCGGGAATAATTTTGAACACGGGCCTAGGGTATTTTACATTTTCCACAATAGTAGGGTTCACAATAAATTTGGGAGCAGAAGAAGAAGCCATTTGAAAAATACCTTTAGCTGCCTGATAATGTGTGAATGCTTGAAGGAAATCACTTCACACCTTCACTTTGAATGCCTTTGCTCAGATTTCACGCTCTCTGCTAATTTGAATGCTTAGTGAATCAAAAATGAGGGAAAACCGATGATTTATTATAAAATTTCTTTCAACAACCACATTAAATGCTCATCAATTATGTGAAAACTTAACAATCTACCGGTAAAGAAGAAATATATCTTCTCACCATCGACCAAGGGTAATCTGCATGATATTCAACTTGCTGCAATACCCCGAAAGGGTTAATTCTCAGTTGGATGAAGAATCTTCTACCGGTGGAGTAATACTATGTTCTACCGGTGAAGAAATAGTTTCATCAACATTCTGATCTATCTTCCTAATCCATTGTTTTGAAAATTCTTGCTTTACCTCATCTACCTTTTCTTTGCCTTTCAAACTGGGTCCTTTATTATTTTCTGATGAAGTCTTGCTTCTACAAAATTTTGCAATATGTCCAATTTTGTTACAAGCATAACAAGCCACATTATTCTTTTGAATAGCTTTTCCATATCCTATGCTAGTTTGTGTTCTGCATTGATTAGATAAGTGCCCAAATCTTCCACAAACATAACATCTCACATTCATTCTGCAGTTTTCTAAATTAGGACGAACTTTGTTGAATTTGGAACATTGACCTGTGGGTTCATTAATGTTCCGATTGTTTCTAAATCTATACTGATTTTCTCTATGACCATACTTGCTACAGTTAAAGCATTTCCCATTAAATTTATAAGCACTAGGTTGTCTTACCGGTTTACTGTGATCATGATTGTTTGCAGTACTGGAAATTTCTCCAACTTCAAGTCCAAGTCCATTAGTATCTCCATTAGGTTTCTAACTTTTCAGCATGTTATCAAATTCTTCTGAGATTTTCTTGAATTTCTTTGTGTTGATTTGTAGTGGCCAACTCATTTTCTAGAATTTCTTTTTGTCTCATAAGTTTAGTTTTATCATGTTGCATGTAAATTAGATCTGTCTTCAACATATCATTTTCATGACTAAGTCTTAGATTTTCATTTCCAACATCATTGGATCTCCTAGTCAAGTCATCTTCATTCTTCTTTCTATCTTAAATGTCTTTACAAAACCTCATAGTCATATCTTGCATTTCATTCTTCATATTACTATTTTCTTGTCTCAATTTGCTCACAAGTTCATTAAGAGTTTCCTTTTCATCATTATCATTCTGCATCTTCTCATGAAGTTCTTTTCTTTTATTTCGAGCTATAGTAAGATTCTTCTGAATTCCTTGAATGAATTGTTGTGCAGTCCTCGGATCATCTTCAAGTTTGATATTCTTCAACTTCTCTACATCATAGTCTACAAGAGCTCCTTCCAATTGTTTTCAAAAGTTCTCCATCTGTATCGGTGTCAAAAACTTCCTCAAGCTATTAGGATTTTGAAAATAGAGGACCAAGCTCTAATACCAATTGTTAGGATTAATGATAGTCCCAAAGATACTGAGAGGGGGGGTGAATCATTATCTAACCGGTTTGCAAAATATTTAACCTTATTAAGAACTTTGCATCTTAAAACAGTGTACTGATAAATAAGAATTAATGCAGTAAATAGGAACAATAAAGACAGCATAGAAAACACACCATAACACAAGATTTTTAACAAGGAAACCCGGTGTGGGAAAAACCTTGGTGGGATTTGTGACCCACAATATTCACTCACTGGCCAATGAATAAATATTACTTACAATGAGGGGCCTGCACATGCAGGAAGGCCAACTACCTAGAGCTTACCGCTCAATAATAGTCACACTGACTACAAAAGTGGATTATGAAATCCAATACAATGTACTGCTTTAAAGTAGCATCAACTACACCAGGTTCAATACTGGTTTAAGCTCATTCTATAACCAAAACCTTCGATGTCAACTATATCTCCTTATATAGAATATCATCCATATATTATTTCCATGCATATATCTACAACTAAAAATGACCTATAACATCTCATACATATATATGAGTCTTTTACAATATGCCATGTCGACTTTACAAAAGATAATTATATTTAAATATAATAAACAAAAATTTATTCCCTATTGGTTGGGGTATCGGTATGCATTGTTGCCGCTACCGGTGAAGTGTCTGTCGGTGTATGTAGATGTCTATGCCAGTGTCAGTGTCTACCAGTGGCTTTACTAGATGAGTGCAAGAAGGTTGCCAGATGGTTGCCATCAATGACAACACCACTATTCTCATAAGAGTGTAGAATGCCAACAAAAAATAGAACTAACTTGGATGCTACTAGAATAATGATGATGGAAGCTAATCTACCTCATATCTACTAGATAGAAGCAGTGAGTACAACAATTTGCACATTCAACAGAGTACATATCAAAGGAGAAACCGGTAAGACACCTTATGAATTATGGTTTGGCAATACACATACAGTTAAGTATTTTAGAATTTTTGGTAGTAAATATTATATCAGGAGAGATGATACTATTGGGAAATTTGATCCTATATGTAATGAAGGCATATTTCTTGGTTATTCTAATAAAAGTAAAGCATATAGATGTTATAACAAGAGATTGCAGAGAATTGTGGAGAGTGCTAATGTCAAAGTTGATGAGCTGAGAAAAAGTCAAATCATAATTTATTAGAAGGAACCAGCAAGGGAAATAATTATATTTGAACCGGTAGCACCTTTACCAGAACAAAGAGTTGAACCTCCAGCAACATCAGAGGATTCTATAGTAACTGAAGAATAGGGAAGAGGAACAGAGAGTCAGAAGACTCCTAGGTATGTGAGATTGAATCATTCTAAAGATGAAATCATTGGGGATAAGAGCAATGGAGTGATGATAAGAAGAAGAATGGAAACTAATGAGGTATGTTTAATTTCAGAAGTTGAACCGGTATCAGTAATTAAGGAATGTAAAGATAAATTTTGGTTAAAATCCATGGAAGAAGAATTATATCAAATTGAGAAAAATAACGCATGGACTTTGGTTCCACAGCCTAAAAATAAAAATGTCATTGGAACTAAATGGGTTTTTAGGAATAAATTGAATGAGGATGGTAAAGTTATAAGGAATAAGGGTAGATTGATTTGTAAAGGATATTCTTAGAAGGAAGGAATTTATTATGGAGAAACTTTTTCATCGGTAGCTAGGATTGAAGCTGTAAGATTATTTCTTGCTTATGATGCTTATAAATACTACAAGGTTTATCAGATGGATGTTAAATGTGCATTCTTGAATGGAGATCTTGATGAGGAAGTTTATATTGAGCAACCTGATGGTTTTTCACTATCAGATGATATTGATATGGTTTGCAGGTTAGGGAAAGCTTTAGATGGATTGAAGCAATCACCTAGAGCTTGGTATGCAAGGTTGGATAAATATCTTTTGAAGCTTGGTTTTACTAAAGGCAGTGTTGACAGTAATTTATATTATAAAATCACTAATGATAATATACTGATTGTTGAAGTATTTGTTGATGACATTATTTTTGGAGGTGAAGATAAATTATGCATAGAATTTTCTAAGAATATGGAGAAAGAATTTGAGATGTCTATGATTGGTGAGATAAAAAAATTCTTAGGTTTGCAGATTACTCAGACTGACAAAGGTATTTTTATCTGTCAAACTAAATATGCTAAGGAATTATTGAAGAAAATTGGTATGGGAGATTCTAAATCGATAAGTACACCTATGGTTACAAGTGAGAAATTAACAAGGAAAGATGATTCTACACTGGTAAATCCTACAAGATACAAATCTATGATTGGAGGTCTACTTTATTTGACTCAGACTAGGCCTGACATTATGAATGTTGTTTGTATTGTTTCAATATTTTAGAGTGATCCTAAAGAAAATCATGAGATGGCAGTGAAAAGAATTTTTAGATACTTGCAAGGTACATCAGAATATGGCTTATGGTACTCTAAGAATGATAACTTTACTTTATGTGCATATACAGATATTGATTGGGCTGAAGATGTTGATGACCAGAAAAGCACTTCCAGTGGAGCTTTCTTTCTTGGAAAGAAGTTGGTTTCATGGATCAACAAGAAACAATCATGTACTTCTTTATCTACTATTGAAGCTGAGTATGTTGTTGCTGCTACTAACTATACACAAGTTTTATGGATGAAGCAAATGTTGAAGGATATAAAGGTGGATTGTGATGCACCGGTAGTTATTCACTATGATAACTCTTTTGCTATTGATATATCAGAGAATTTGGTATTTCATTCTAAGACAAACCACATATCTATCAAGTATAACTTTTTGAAGGAGAAGGTGGAAGGAAATGAAGTTAGACTAGTTTATGTGAACACTAAAGAATAGATTGCAAATATTTTCACTAAACCTTTATCCAAGGAATCATTTGAGTACCTGAGAGACAAATTAGGGGTTTTCGCCCCTCCGGCAGAGACTTGATTGACGTGGTTTGGCATTAGTCCAGCATGCATTATTAGAAAAACTATTCATTTTGGCACTACTGTGGGATGCTACTTTTCAGTGGGAGTAGTCAGCTTTGAGATTCAGGGGCTTATGTTTTTGCTTTGATATTTCTGTCAGATTTCTGGCATTGATGTCAAAGGGGGAGAGATAGTGATGTGAAAAAGTAAAAGTCAAAGGGGGAGAGATATTGATATTCAGATCCATATGCAGGAGATTGGTCGCTGTCTTCCACAAGGGGAGACTTGTTTGACATTTCTTGGTACTTAGAAGTTTTTCACATCTAGTCTTTCCATCAATGCCAAAGGGGGATACTATTGGCTATATGGTGGAATTGATTATGTCTTGCATTGATTTTTTGTCAGTGATGTCAACACTAGTTGTTTGGATGCTTTATTGGCACCCTTCTG